>NC_041390.1:317757832-317858310 GCF_002162155.2 Triticum dicoccoides
GACACCGCCTAGCCACTGGAGGAACCTCGAGGAGACTTTCTTCCTCGACTCCGGCCACCTCCGTCCGCCTCGGGCTCCGGTAATGTTCTCTTCGGTGAGGCCATCCCTGGCGCCCAGACTCCGTCAATCACCTCCTCTAGCTACCAGAGGCCTAACCCCCTCCTCAATTTGCCCTTCGCAGCACTCTCCAGCGAGCTCCATCCACGCCCGAACCACCGTCCGCCAGAGCAGGAGCCACCGCCGACGTGGTGCTCGCCGACCACCACCACCACCACCAACCAACGTGGAGTGACGCCATGAGCACGTTGGTAACCTCCGATCCCCCTGCCTCGCCGTAGATCGCCGCCGGCGATCGCCGCGGCCCTCTAGTGTCAAAGCTCTGCCTCTGTTTTCAAACCCAACGGGTGGGTCCGCCACGTCAGCCTTTTATTCTTTTCGAATCGTTTTCTGGAAACGCCTTTGGGCAAAATACGCTTTCTCCACTGAACTGGCGTATTCGGGACTGAAGCATTTTCTAATTTTATAAAGAGAACCCTGGAAAGTTTCTGTTTCATTACAGAAAAGTCCCTGGATTAAAACTCTTATAACTTTTAAACAGAAAATGATTTTTGATTGATTCTTTTTCTGTCCTCTTTAAATTTTTGTCTAGTTTTTTACCATATTTATTTGAAAAAAATTTCAAACAACTTTTTTTGTGCTGTTTTGAAATTGTGTGTTAATTCAAATTTATTGAAAATAGGATTTTGGAGAGAGGAAGAAAACTTCCAAAAGTTTTGGAGAGCACCCCCACCTCTCCACACCTTGAAGGGAAGCATCTTGAACCCTGGCATAATATTTTTGATGTGTTGGCTGACACAATTATAACACCACCTTATTTCGAAAAACTCGTTATTTTATGTGATGATGCGATCATTTGCATGAATGCATATTAGTGATTTCCTCGCTGTTGGAAATGAATATACTTGTGATGGTAATCATCCTCATGTGCCTTGCATGCATGCCGGAAAGGAATCCGGGAAAGCCTCTGCCTTGGGTAGGAGTGAGCTTGTCGCCGGTCCCCGTCGGGACGGTTATGTCCGGCATGGCATAGTAAGGTATAATGGGTGGTGATTTTGTTGGTCGAAATATATTTGATATACATGTCATGCAGGGAATTTATAAGCCTCCCGAGTCGGCCATAGATCGAGTCTTGTTCCGGTAACCCCCATACTTGTTTCGTACTGCCACTGGTCCCTACCGTAGGTGGGGTATGGTTCAGTAAGTTGTTAACCCTTGTCTTGGCACACACCGTACAGAGAGGCCATGGTGGAAGATACCGGTTGTAGCCGGTAGGCATGTCACCTGGTCCGGGGGCATGGGTGTATCCGGTTGGGACCGAGAGGGGGGCACCCCTTAGAGCGCGCGATAGAAATTTGATCCCATGCTACGCGAGGTTGTAGCCTCCCCACTTAGAGTTTTGCTTAACAAGTGTCGTGGGTGATTCCAGACACGAGTAAAAGCTGGTGTGTGCAAGTCAGGTGTGTTTTCAATTAAAAGACCGTAGACGGAATTAGTCCTGATGGACTAAAGGAATCCATTACTCGTGGGTAAAGAGTACACCCTCTGCAGAGATATTAAACCTATTCGAATAGCCGTGTCCATGGTTAAGGATTACAGTCTGGGATGGGTCAAGTGTCGGTCTTAGTGTCGGTCTTCACAGGAGAAACCACTAAACTCGAATATTGATGATGACATGTGATATATGATGGTTATGATTGTTATCATTATGGGCTAACCGGTTGTATTATTTGAAATAAGGAATATCCCTGGGACGGTACCACCTCCTGGATATTCACTATGATTATAAGCCCTTTATGTGGCGTCGCTCAGACGCCCGACTGTGGCAGGTTCGTTATTTCATTTATTTTTTACAAGCCCTTTATGTGGCGTCGCTCAGACGCTCGACTATGGCAGGTTCGTTATTTCATTTATCTTTACAAGCCCTTTATGTGGTGTTGCTCAAACGCCCGACTGTGGCATGTGGTTACTTCATTTACTCATAAGCCCTTTATGCGGCGTCGCACAGACGCCCGACTGCGGCATGTTTGTTATTTCATTTTTGAAGGAAATATGCCCTAGAGGCAATAATAAAGTTATTATTTATTTCCTTATAATCATGATAAATGTTTATTATTCATGCTAGAATTGTATTAACCGGAAACATAATACATGTGTGAATACATAGACAAACAAAGTGTCACTAGTATGCCTCTACTTGACTAGCTCTTTAATCAAAGATGGTTATGTTTCCTGACCATGAACAATGAGTTGTTATTTGATTAACGAGGTCACATCATTAGTTGAATGATCTGATTGACATGACCCATTCCATTAGCTTAGCACCCGATCGATTAGTATGTTGCTATTGCTTTCTTCATGACTTATACATGTTCCTATGACTATGAGATTATGCAACTCCCCTTTACCGGAGGAACACTTTGGGTGCTACCAAACATCACAACGTAACTGGGTGATTATAAAGGAGCATTACAGGTGTCTCCAAAGGTAGATGTTGGGTTGGCGTACTTCGAGATTAGGATTTGTCACTCCGATTGTCGGAGAGGTATCTCGGGGCCCTCTCGGTAATACACATCACATAAGCCTTGCAAGCATTACAACTAATATGTTAGTTGTGAGATGATGTATTACGGAACGAGTAAAGAGACTTGCCAGTAACGAGATTGAGCTAGGTATTGGATACCGACGATCGAATCTCGGGCAAGTAACGTACCGATGACAAAGGGAACAACATATGTTGTTATGCGGTCTGACCGATAAAGATCTTCGTAGAATATGTAGGAGCCAATATGGGCATCCAGGTACCGCTACTGGTTATTGACCGGAAACGTGTCTCGGTCATGTCTACATTGTTCTCGAACCCGTAGGGTCCGCACGCTTAAGGTTACGATGATAGTTACATTATGAGTTTATGCATTTTGATGTACCGAAGGTTGTTCGGAGTCCCGGATGTGATCACGGACATGACGAGGAGTCTCGAAATGGTCGAGACGTAAAGATTGATATATTGGAAGCCTATGTTTGGACATCAGAAATGTTCCGGGTGAAATCGGGATTTTACCGGGTTACCGGGAGGTTACCGGAACCCCCCGGAAGCCATATGGGCCTTCATGGGCCTTAGTGGAAAGGAGAAAAGGGCAGCCCAAGGGGGCTGCGCACCTCCCCCCTCCCCTAGTCCTATTAGGACTAGGAGAGGTGGCCGGCCACCCTTCTCCCTCTTTCCCCCCTTGGGGAATCCTAGTTGGAATAGGATTGGGGGGGAGTCCTACTCCCGGAAGGAGTAGGACTCCTCCTGCGCCCTCTCTCTGGCCGGCGCCCCCCTCCCCCCTTGGCTCCTTTATATACTGAGGTAGAGGCACCCTAGAACACACAAGTTGATCCACGTGATCTATTCCTTAGCCGTGTGCGGTGCCCCCTGCCACCATATACCTCGATAATACTGTAGCGGAGTTTAGGCGAAGCCCTGCTGCTGTAGTTCATCAAGATCATCACCACGCCGTCGTGCTGACGAAACTCTACCCCGACACTTTGCTGGATCGGAGTCCGGGGATCGTCATCGAGCTGAACGTGTGCTTGAACTCGGAGGTGCCGTAGTTTCGGTGCTTGATCGGTTGGATCGTGAAGACGTACGATTACTTCCTCTACGTCGTGTCATCGCTTCCGCAGTCGGTCTGTGTTGGGTACGTAGACAACACTCTCCCCCTCGTTGCTATGCATCACATGATCTTGCGTGTGCATAGGAAATTTTTTGAAATTACTACGAAACCCAACAGTGGCATCCGAGCCTAGGTTATTTATGTTGATGTTATATGCACGAGTAGAACACAAGTGAGTTGTGGACGATAGAAGTCATACTGCCTACCGGCATGTCATACTTTGGTTCGGCGGTATTGTTGGACGAGACGACCCGGACCAACCTTACGCGTACGCTTACGCGAGACCGGTTCCCTCGACGTGCTTTGCACATAGATGGCTTGCGGGCGACTGTCTCTCCAACTTTAGTTGAACCAAGTATGGCTACGCCCGGTCCTTGCGAAGGTTAAAACGGAGTCTATTTGACAAACTACCGTTGTGGTTTTTGATGCGTAGGTGAGATTGGTTCTTACTTAAGCCCGTAGCAGCCACGTAAAACATGCAACAACAAAGTAGAGGACGTCTAAATTGTTTTTGCAGGGCATGTTGTGATGTGATATGGTCAAGGCATGATGCTGAATTCTATTGTATGAGATGATCAGGTTTTGTAACCGAGTTATCGGCAACTGGCAGGAGCCATATGGTTGTCGCTTTATTGTATGCAATGCAATCGCGATGTAATGCTTTACTTTATTACTAAATGGTAGTGATAGTCGTGGAAGCATAAGATTGGCGAGACAACAACGATGCTACGATGGAGATCAAGGTGTCACGCCGGTGACGATGGTGATCATGACGGTGCTTCGGAGATGGAGATCACAAGCACAAGATGATGATGGCCATATCATATCACTTATATTGATTGCATGTGATGTTTATCTTTTTATGCATCTTATCTTGCTTTGATTGACGGTAGCATTATAAGATGATCTCTCACTAAAATTATCAAGAAGTGTTCTCCCTGAGTATGCACCGTTGCCAAAGTTCGTCGTGCCCAGACACCACGTGATGATCGGGTATGATAAGCTCTACGTCCATCTACAACGGGTGCAAGCCAGTTTTTGCACACGCAGAATACTCAGGTTAAACTTGACGAGCCTAGCATATGCAGATATGGCCTCGGAACACGGAGACCGAAAGGTCGAGCGTGAATCATATAATAGATATGATCAACATAAACGATGTTTACCATTGAAAACTACTCCATCTCACGTGATGATCGGTTATGCTTTAGTTGATTTGGATCACGTAATCACTTAGAAGATTAGAGGGATGTCTATCTAAGTGGGAGTTCTTAAGTAATATGATTAATTGAACTTAAATTTATCATGAACTTAGTACCTGATAGTATCTTGCTTGTTTATGTTGATTGTAGATAGATGGCTCGTGCTGTTGTTCCGTTGAATTTTAATGCGTTCCTTGAGAAAGCAAAGTTGAAAGATGATGGTAGCAATTACACGGACTGGGTCCGTAACTTGAGGATTATCCTCATTGCTGTATAGAAGAATTACGTCCTGGAAGCACCGCTAGGTGCCAGGCTGCTGCTGGAGCAACACCAGATGTTATGAATATCTGGCAGAGCAAAGCTGATGACTACTCAATAATTCAGTGTGCCATGCTTTACGGCTTAGAATCGGGACTTCAACGACGTTTTGAACGTCATGGAGCATATGAGATGTTTCAGGAGTTGAAGTTAATATTTCATGCAAATGCCCGAATTGAGAGATATGAAGTCTCCAATAAGTTCTATAGCTGCAAGATGGAGGAGAACAGTTCTGTCAGTGAGCATATACTCAAAATGTCTGGGTATAATAATCACTTGATTCAATTGGGAGTTAATTTTCCGGATGATTGCGTCATTGACAGAATTCTCCAATCACTGCCACCAAGCTACAAGAGCTTCGTGATGAACTGTAATATGCAAGGGATGACAAGACTATTCCTGAGCTCTTCGCAATGCTGAAAACTGCGGAGGTAGAAATCAAAAAGGAGCATCAAGTGTTGATGGTTAACAAAACCACTAGTTTCAAGAAAAAGGGCAAAGGGAAGAAGAAGGGGAACTTCAAGAAGAACGGCAAGCAAGTTGCTGCTCAGGAGAGGAAACCCAAGTCTGGACCTAAGCCTGAAACTGAGTGCTTCTACTGCAAGCAGACTGGTCACTGGAAGCGAAACTGCCCCAAGTATTTGGCGGATAAGAAGGATGGCAAGGTGAACAAAGGTATATGTGATATACATGTTATTGATGTGTACCTTACTAGAGCTCGTAGTAGCACCTGGGTATTTGATACTGGTTCTGTTGCTAATATTTGCAACTCGAAACAGGGACTATGGAATAAGCGGGCACTAGCAAAGGACGAGGTGACGATGCGCGTGGGAAACGGTTCCAAAGTCGATGTGATCGCGGTCGGCACACTACCTCTACATCTACCTTCGGGATTAATATTAGACCTAAATAATTGTTATTTGGTGCCAGCGTTGAGCATGAACATTATATCTTGATCTTGTTTAATGCGAGACGGTTATTCATTTAAATCAGAGAATAATGGTTGTTCTATTTATATGATTAATATCTTTTATGGTCATGCACCCTTGAAGAGTGGTCTGTTCTTATTGAATCTCGATAGTAGTAATACACATATTCATAATGTTGAAACCAAAAGATGCAGAGTTGATAATGAAAGTGCAACTTATTTGTGGCACTGTCGTTTAGGTCATATCGGTATAAAGCGCATGAAGAAACTCCATACTGATGGACTTTTGGAACCACTTGATTATGAATCACTTGGTACTTGCGAACCGTGCCTCATGGGCAAGATGACTAAAACACCGTTCTCTGGTACTATGGAGAGAGCAACAGATTTGTTGGAAATCATACATACAGATGTGTGTGGTCCGATGAATGTTGAGGCTCGTGGCGGATATCGTTATATTCTCACCTTCACAGATGATTTAAGCAGATATGGGTATATCTACTTAATGAAACATAAGTCTGAAACATTTGAAAAGTTCAAAGAATTTCAGAGTGAAGTTGAAAATCATCGTAACAAGAAAATAAAGTTTCTACGATCCGATCATGGAGGAGAATATTTGAGTTACGAGTTTGGTCTACATTTGAAAAATTGTGGAATAGTTTCGCAACTCACGCCACCTGGAACACCACAGCGTAATGGTGTGTCCGAACGTCGTAATCATACTTTACTGGATATGGTACGATCTATGATGTCTCTTACCGATTTACCGCTATCGTTTTGGGGTTATGCTTTAGAGATGGCCGCATTCACGTTAAATAGGGCACCATCGAAATCCATTGAAACGACGCCTTATGAACTGTGGTTTGGCAAGAAACCAAAGTTGTCATTTCTTAAAGTTTGGGGCTGCGATGCTTATGTGAAAAAACATCAACCTGATAAGCTTGAACCCAAATCGGAGAAATGTGTGTTCATAGGATACCCAAAGGATACTGTTGGGTACACCTTCTATCACAGATCCGAAGGCAAGAAATTCGTTGCTATGAATGGATCCTTTCTAGAGAAGGAGTTTCTCTCGAAAGAAGTGAGTGGGAGGAAAGTAGAACTTGATGAGGTAACCGTACCTGCTCCCTTATTAGAAAGTAGCTCATCACAGAAATCGGTTCCTGTGACAACTATACCAATTAGTGAGGAAGTTAATGATGATGATCATGCAACTTCAGATCAAGTTATTACCGAACCTCATAGATCAACCAGAGTAAGATCCGCACCAGAGTGGTACGGTAATCCTGGTCTAGAAGTCATTCTACTGGATCATGATGAACCTATGAACTATGAAGAAGCGATGGTGAGCCCAGATTCCACAAAATGGCTTGAAGCCATGAAATCTGAGATGGGATCCATGTATGAGAACAAAGTGTGGACTTTGGTTGACTTGCCCATTGATCGGCAAGCAATTGAGAATAAATGGATCTTCAAGAAGAAGACTGACGCTGACAGTAATGTTACTGTCTACAAAGCTCGACTTGTTGCAAAAGGGTTTCGACAAGTTCAAGGGATTGACTACGATGAGACTTTCTCACCCGTAGCGATGCTTAAGTCTGTCCGAATCATGTTAGCGATTACCGCATTTTATGATTATGAAATCTGGCAGATGGATGTCAAAACTGCATTCCTGAATGGATTTATGGAAGAAGAGTTGTATATGATGCAACCAGAAGGTTTTGTCGATCCAAAGGGAGCTAACAAAGTGTGCAAGCTCCAGCGATCCATTTATGGACTGGTGCAAGCCTCTCGGAGTTGGAATAAACGTTTTGATAGTGTGATCAAAGCATTTGGTTGTATACAGACTTTCAGAGAAGCCTGTATTTACAAGAAAGTGAGTGGGAGCTCTGTAGCATTTCTGATATTATATGTGGATGACATATTGCTAATTGGAAATGATATAGAATTTCTGGATAGCATAAAGGGATACTTGAATAAAAGTTTTTCAATGAAAGACCTCGGTGAAGCTGCTTACATATTAGGCATTAAGATCTATAGAGATAGATCAAGACGCTTAATTGGACTTTCACAAAGCACATACCTTGACAAAATTTTGAAGAAGTTCAAAATGGATCAAGCAAAGAAAGGGTTCTTGCCTGTGTTACAAGGTGTGAAGTTGAGTAAGACTCAATGCCCGACCACTGCAGAAGGTAGAGAGAATATGAAAGATGTTCCCTATGCATCAGCCATAGTATCTATCATGTATGCAATGTTGTGTACCAGACCTGATGTGTGCCTTGCTATAAGTTTAGCAGGGAGGTACCAAAGTAATCCAGGAGTGGATCACTGGACAGCGGTCAAGAACATCCTGAAATACCTGAAAAGGACTAAGGATATGTTTCTCGTATATGGAGGTGACAAAGAGCTCACCGTAAAAGGTTACGTTGATGCAAGCTTTGACACTGATCCGGACGATTCTAAATCGCAAACCGGATACGTGTTTACATTAAACGGTGGAGCTGTCAGTTGGTGCAGTTCTAAACAAAGAGTCGTAGCGGGATCTACATGTGAAGCGGAGTACATAGTTGCTTCGGAAGCAGCGAACGAAGGAGTCTGGATGAAGGAGTTCATATCCGATCTAGGTGTCATACCTAATGCATCGGGTCCAATGAAAATCTTTTGTGACAATACTGGTGCAATTGCCTTGGCAAAGGAATCCAGATTTCACAAAAGGACCAAACACATCAAGAGACTCTTCAACTCCATCCGGGATCTAGTCCAGGTGGGAGACATAGAGATTTGCAAGATACATGCGGATCTGAATGTTGCAGACCCGTGGACTAAGCCTCTTCCACGAGCAAAACATGATCAGCACCAAAGCTCCATGGGTGTTAGATTCATTACAGTGTAATCTAGATTATTGACTCTAGTGCAAGTGGGAGACTGAAGGAAATATGCCCTAGAGGCAATAATAAAGTTATTATTTATTTCCTTATAATCATGATAAATGTTTATTATTCATGCAAGAATTGTATTAACCGGAAACATAATACATGTGTGAATACATAGACAAACAAAGTGTCACTAGTATGCCTCTACTTGACTAGCTCTTTAATCAAAGATGGTTATGTTTCCTGACCATGAACAATGAGTTGTTATTTGATTAACGAGGTCACATCATTAGTTGAATGATCTGATTGACATGACCCATTCCATTAGCTTAGCACCCGATCGTTTAGTATGTTGCTATTGCTTTCTTCATGACTTATACATGTTCCTATGACTATGAGATTATGCAACTCCCGTTTACCGGAGGAACACTTTGGGTGCTACCAAGCGTCACAACGTAACTGGGTGATTATAAAGGAGCATTACAGGTGTCTCCAAAGGTAGATGTTGGGTTGGCGTACTTCGAGATTAGGATTTGTCACTCCGATTGTCGGAGAGGTATCTCTGGGCCCTCTCGGTAATACACATCACATAAGCCTTGCAAGCATTACAACTAATATGTTAGTTGTGAGATGATGTATTACAGAACGAGTAAAGAGACTTGCCGGTAACGAGATTGAGCTAGGTATTGGATACCGACGATCGAATCTCGGGTAAGTAACGTACCGATGACAAAGGGAACAACGTATGTTGTTATGCGGTCTGACCGATAAAGATCTTCATAGAATATGTAGGAGCCAATATGGGCATCTAGGTCCCGCTATTGGTTATTGACCGGAGACGTGTCTCGGTCATGTCTACATTGTTCTTGAACCCGTAGGGTCCGCACGCTTAAGGTTACGATGACAGTTACATTATGAGTTTATGCATTTTGATGTACCGAAGGTTGTTCGGAGTCCCGGATGTGATCACGGACATGACGATGAGTCTCGAAATGGTTGAGACGTAAAGATTGATATATTGGAAGCCTATGTTTGGACATCGGAAATGTTCCGGGTGAAATCGGGATTTTACCGGGTTACCGGGAGGTTACCGGAACTCCCCGGAAGCCATATGGGCCTTCATGCGCCTTAGTGGAAAGGAGAAAAGGGCAGCCCAAGGGGGCTGCGCACCTCCCCCCTCCCCTAGTCCTATTAGGACTAGGAGAGGTGGCCGGCCACCCTTCTCCCTCTTTCCCCCCTTGGGGAATCCTAGTTGGAATAGGATTGGGGGGGAGTCCTACTCCCAGAAGGAGTAGGACTCCTCCTGCGCCCTTTCTCTGGCCGGCGCCCCCCTCCTCCCTGGGCTCCTTTATATACTGAGGTAGAGGCACCCTAGAACACACAAGTTGATCCACGTGATCTATTCCTTAGCCGTGTGCGGTGCCCCCTGCCACCATATACCTCGATAATACTGTAGCGGAGTTTAGGCGAAGCCCTGCTGCTGTAGTTCATCAAGATTGTCACCACGCCGTCGTGCTGACGAAACTCTACCCCGACACTTTGTTGGATCAGAGTCCGGGGATCGTCATCGAGCTGAACGTGTGCTTGAACTCAGAGGTGCCATAGTTTCGGTGCTTGATCGGTTGGATCGTGAAGACGTACGATTACTTCCTCTACGTCGTGTCATCGCATCCGCAGTCGGCCTGCGTTGGGTACGTAGACAACACTCTCCCCCTCGTTGCTATGCATCACATGATCTTGCGTGTGCGTAGGAAATTTTTTGAAATTACTACGAAACACAACAATTTTCTTATAAGCCCTATATGTGGCGTCGCTCAGACGCCCGACTGTGGCATGCTTGTTATTTTATTTACTTTATAAGCCCCTTACGTGGTGTCGCTAAGACGCCCGACTGAGGCATGCTCACTTTTACCATCCTTTCGAGATGTCGCTTCAGACATCCGATCGGTGCATTTTATTTCTATTCTGTCATTGCATATTACGGTTGCATATAAATAACCTGCTTGCATCAAGATTTTATTTATGACTGACGATGTGATCATAGAATATTTCAGTACATGTTGATCAATTATATTATACCTGTGTTCTTAATGTTTGCGAGTACATTCAAAGTACTCATTGGCTTGTCCCTGGCTATTGTCTTGGCCAGATTGCTTGCTTGGAGAGGAGCGTGGCGATGACAGCCTCGGGATCTAAGCAACGGTGATAGCAGCCTCGCGAAGATAGGAGTTAACCTGGTCAGCTGTTCCTGTGGGAAATGGAGTCCCATAGACCGTGGTGATCCACAAACCGCTTCCGCCCTCAATCGCTAGAAACCATTTGATGTACTCATATGCCACAATGGTCTTGTACTATATATTTTGCACTTTTGGTTGGAATTTCTGTAACAATTTGGTGCCTCATCAGCTAACAGTAATCCTGGGGCTGGTGAGCACAACGGCCCTTTTCTGGAATTTAATGCCCGGAAAACCGGTCGTGACACCGAACCTCATGAATGACACACGCAGCCTCCAGTTTGCGGGTTTCTTGGACGATGAAAGCTTGCTTCTCCTTGGACTACTGCCTCGCCTTTTGCTTCATGGGGCGTACGTTGGGGCACACCTTCAGGTGGTTCTCTATCACCTCTCTTGGGACCCCCACCAGCTGATCGGGCTCCCAAGCAAACATTTCCTTGTTTGCACGCAAGAACTTCACCAACGCCTCCTCCTGACCAGGCTCGAGGTTGGCGCCTATGGTAAAGGTTGCCCCTAAGGACCCGTCCTCCTCGATTGGGACTCGCTTGGTTTCTGCCTTTTCCTGAGTGAAAACTTGCTTCTTCTTGGTTGGTGCGGCTCCCTTGGCCTTGGAGGTATCCGAGTCGGAGGGCTGCGCTGCTGCGGTAGTCTTGAGGGTGAGCTTGACTGTCATCAAGGCTTCCTTGGTGTCCCCCTTGATGGTGAGGACAACCTCGCTCCCCGGCATCTTCATGAGGTTGTAAGCCGGATGGGTTGCTGCCATGAACTGGGCTAGAGCTGGGTACCCGAGGATGGCATTGTACGGGATGCCAATGTGGGCGATGTCGAAGTCGACGATCTCGGTGCGGTAGTTGTCGCGCGTGCCGAAGGTCACGGGGAGGAGGATCTGCCCCAGGGGCGGGCGAAGCCTCCACCAACCCCAGAGAACGGCTTGCTAGGGCGGAGCCGCTCGAGCGGTATGTGAAGAAGGCTGAAGGCCTCGACGGAGAGCACGTTGAGGCCGGCACCACCGTCGACGAGTGTCTTGGTGATAGACATGTGGCAGATGGTGGGCTTGCAAAGCATTGGGAGCACACCCGAGTCAACAGTGGAGGCGGGATGATCCCCTGAGTCGAAGGTGAGGACGGCCTCAGGCGCGACCCAGCCCGGCGGAGCCCCCGGGCGCTTGGAAGTGGCGCCGATCTAGCGAAATAACGGCTTCACGTGACAATCTAAGGGTGGTGCTTGCGAGCCGCCGAGGAGGGCCGCAACCGCGTGGTGGGCCAGTGCCCCGTAGCGCGCAACGAAGAGGTTGTGCAACTCCTCCCAGGATGCCACCATGGATCTGGGGAGGTTGAGTAGCTAGGCGCGCGGTGCGCCAGTGAGGGCCATGGGAAGCCAGTTGTCCATGACCTTGTTGTTGCCCCGGCCTTAAGGACGGCTTCCTCATACACCAGTAGGAAAGCTGATGGCTTCGCCACGCCATCATAGCACGGCGGCATCTCCGGCTTGAACTTTGGTGGCCACTTCACCTGCCGCAGGGAGGGAGCAAGGGCTCGGAGCCCCCGAGCGCCACTGTGGGCACCCATAGATCCAGCCGGCGTGGCGGCGCCAGCCATGGAGAATGGGCGCGAAGATGGTGGAGCGTGAATCTATGGAAGAAAAACTCCGGTGCACCCCTACCTGGCATGCCAAATGTTGGATCACGGGTTCCGGCAAAACCCTCAAGGTTCAAACTCTGGGGTGAGCGCGAAGATTTCCCCCTACCGATCCATGTCCTAGCTCTTCTAAGATCTTACGGGCTAACTCGACGAACTCGTAACACAAAGGACACAAGATTTATACTAGTTTGGGCCACCGGTGTGGTGTAATACCCTACTCCTTTTTGCTGTGGTGGATTGCTTCTTGGGCTGAAGATGAATAGTACAAGGGGAAGAACAACCTCCTGAGGAGAGGTGTTCTTGTGCTCGGTGAACTTGTGGTTGTTCTGCTCTCTCTCGATCCAACTGATCAATCTCCCTAGCTATGGTGGTGGCTAGTCCTATTTATTGAGGCCTTGGTCCTCTCCCCAAATACAGGAAGGGAGCCAACAACGGCCAATTCGAAAGGGGACATCTAGTACAGCTTATCCTGACAAAAGCAATCTTCGCCTGCCAAAAGCTCTGGTGGTGACGCTGCCTTGGGCTCCATGGTGACCCCCGTCCTACCGTTATGCTGGTCTTGGTCTCGTTGCACCGATATGGAAACCTTTCCTTGATGCCTTGGTACTCCGTGTCTGCGGCTGCTTCCTTAGCACCAAAGAGGAAACAAGGACACTGTGCGCATTGGTTCCCACCTGGCGCCCGTCTAGCCTTGGTCGTCATGGCTCACATCACTAGAACCTCGCGAGATTTGCCTGGCCTTGATCTCTCCGCCCCTTGTGAGCCAGCCTGCTGAGGCCGCTCCTGAGGAGGTCTTGTGTCGTCCGGCTTGCGAGGCTTGACCCCTCGTGAGGGTCTTGAGTCCTTGCTGGTGAAGATGGGCTATACGGGCCCGCTCACAGAGCCACGGCATGGGCCGCAGGCAAGCAACTCTGGGGAACCCCGTTCCCAGAACACTGACAGATATCCATGGCCACCTATTGGACCAAGAGGCCCCTTGCTAGTTCGGCAGGGGGACATCGCGTTTCAGAAAGAGCAGACCAGCGCACGGCAGCATGGCGAGAGCACACAAGCAATTTACCCAGGTTAGGGCCGCCGCGAGGCGTCAAATCCTACTCCTTCTTTGGTGGATTGATGGTGGAATGAGGATGGTGGAACGAACTACACTTGCCTGACCGGGGTTGCCGTAGGGTTGTAGTGACTACGCGCGTATGGTGGTGTGGTTTCGTTAACTATCCAACCCTCTAACCCTTCCTACGGGTGCCATGGGCCTCCTTTTATAGATTAAGGGGTCACCATAATGGCAAAGTAGTCATTATCCACTGATATGATAGCAAACAATGTTATCATACCTAACTCTTTGGGCTAATAGGGTGCATTAAGTGCACCGCTTAGTGTCATATCACTGGTTGTCCGGCAAGGCTTGCCGGGCTATCATGCCAGCTTCGTGCCTATTCTCTTGACACGTCGCAGGACGAGTGTCATCTATGGGTTTCTTCTGTAGGAAATGGTTGCCATGTGGCAAATGGCTGCCACTTAATCTCCATGTGGCTTGACACCATACTGATTCATGATGTGGGTCATGCTTGTGTGGTTGGTGGGGTGGTTCTGCCCCCGCAAACCCCTGCAAACCTTGCCGAGGTGCCTGGGTTGCCTGCTTCCGGTGGTGGCCTCGTCCCTTGCCAAGCTCACCTGCCCGGCAAGGGAGGCCCTTCTCTTGCCAATATCTTTCTCCACTGGCCTCATCTTGGACTCTCTGAACTGTATGTTGGCTCTTGAAATCTCTTGGTCCTTCAATCTCTGACTTAAGTTGGTGCCTCAATCTCGTTCGTGTGCCTGTGCACAGTCTGGGCACCGACAAAAGACCACGGGCCTGCCCCAAACGCGCTGCGGAGCTTCGTCGGGGTAGGGCCTAATAAGTGCACATGTAGGGTTGCTGAAGGGGTTGGCCCCTTGAGGTTTCCATTACTGCTTCATTAGCCTTGATTTTGGGCTAGTTTCTATTTTCCCCGCGTCTGGTGTAAAGCCAATAGTGGTGGGGCCACTCGAATGATGGCCCGTGAATGACTTTAATGCATGGGGTAGAAACTGCCAATTTACTCTTCCCACAGCACGCCCTTATCCTTGACCACGTATGTTGCAGGCATCGCGCGGGGTACGTAACGGAGGCACGTGGCGTGGGGGAACATCTGGGAGAGGGTCTGCCAACCCTGAATTGGTGGAGGGCGGTGGTCACCCGTTCATGGAGCAGCTTCCCTTCCCCGCCAGGCCTATAAAACGGAGGGGCGGAGGAGAGCAGAGTCATCCATATTTGCATTCCCCATCTTCTTTTCTTGTTCTCTACTTCCACCGGTGATGTCAAAGAGAAGATCTGGGGCCAGCCCCCAGGCTCCTGCTCGGTGTTATTGTTGCCGCATGCTAGTGCTGATGCTCAGGGAGTGAGCCTGGTCCTTGGCATGGTGAATCTCTTGGTTCCTTCGATGCTCAGCGGGGAGGCGGGGCTGGAGATTGCTGATAATCCCAACATTGCCCCTCATGGAGGTCTTGGGGATGATGTCGACGAGAGGCACACCTTCCTGCCTGCCAAGGTGGGGTGGCGCGCGCCTCGAGCCTCCTGGCCATCCTGGCCACTCACTGTCTTCCCGAGGGGGGTGCTAGACTGGAGCCTCGGCCTTCCTCTAGGATGGTGTGGATGGAGATGAAGCCCGGGGAGACGGAGAAGACGAGAGGCAAGCCGTCCAGTAGGAGCACGACCGCATCGACGCGTTCGTCTCATACTAGCGACCTGTTGCCCGTCTGCTTGGCTCTTCCCCCCCTTTTCCCTGCGCCGTCATCACCGTTTCTTTCGGCTGCCGGGAAAAGGCTCACCCCCTGGTGCTTTCGTTTCCTTTTGGGGCCTCGTGGCTGGACTCCGGCGCCTTCCTCTGCCGGTGCCTATGCTGGAGCCCCCCTTTGGTCCTAGGAGCGGTGACTAGGGGGTCGTCGAGAAGCTCCGCACATCTTCCTCCTTCGCAGGCTTGCCACTCCCGATCTTGTCAGGCTGGGGTTGCCAGCACCTGACAAGGATCGGGGTGGCATTGTGTCGGTGCGATGCGTGTCCTCTTCTCTTCCCATCACAATACCAGGGATAAGAGGGACAGGGAGAGGAGTTTACGAGGCAATCGCCAAATTTTAATTCGAATAATGTAATCTCTCAAGTCCATCTTTGTGTTCTGTAATGTTCGTACTTGTATTAGCATATGAATGAAAAAGAGGAACCTTGCCGGGAACCCGTGCATGTGTATGTCCATGTAGAGGTGGAGTGCCTCTTTAATGAAAATAAATGAGTTTTTCCCTGGCAGGATATCCTGCCGGCACCCTCTTTGTCTACCGGAGAGCTACGTCTGTTGGGTGACAGACAGAGGGGCCAGCCCCCCTCCAACTCTTTTTTAACAAAGGCTACTATGACCATCCTAACTGAAGCAATGTTCGAGTCATGGATGGGAGCACCTAAGTTCCAAAAGAGAGGCAAGGTTTTCTCATGCAAAGTTATAGCTTTACAGAACACTAACAGACAAGAGGTAAAACTTATCTTCTTGGCTTGCCGGGGATCGTTGTGCCATGTAATCTTCTCGTCTCTTATCGAATCCAAGTTCACGGCATGAACCTAAAACTTCATGTAGATGACAATGAATGCAGGATGTAATCCTATCTATATGCATATGCAAATGCTCATGAAATGCTTATGCAGTGATCTTGGTGTACTCACACATGCATGCAATCTTAGTTGCCCCCCCCCTACAGCGCTTCTTTATTTTCTCTAGCACGGGGTCATCGCCACGACTTTGTACAAGGGGTTACATGCAGCTGAGGCAAGGCCTGTACAAAAGGGTGCCTGTCGGGGATATACCCCTGGTGTAACCCGACTGGATGTATGACCCGGCCTGACTTGGCGACTCACTGATGACCCGCCCTGACCCGGTGACTCATTGGTGACCCGGCAGGCGGGTCAGGAGAAACAAGACCCGGTGGCCCAGAAGGCGGTTTATGGAAGGCTGACTCATATTATGGTGGGCCGGCTTAAGAGGAAAGGCATGAGGAATATTTCCCTTACAAGGAAGCTAGACACGGACTTGTATCCAGCTCGTAATAGAAGATAGACTAGTCCTAATCCTACTAGGAATCCACATGTAACCCACCCCTCCAACTTATATAAGGAGGGACAAGGCACCCCAAGAGGGACAAGTTTCATGAGTTGGACAATTTAGGTTTAGACAGACAAGTCTATGGCTCTCCAGATAGATCACCCTTGTAATCATGATCATCATCATCAATATCAATGAAGCAGGATGTAGGCTTTTACCTCCACCATGAGGGGCCGAACCTGGGTAAAAAACCTCGCGTCTCTCATTCCACTCAACCCCTCTCAAGCTACCACATAGATGCGTTGGCCTCATGAATAAGTCCTGACACTAAGGACATATGCCGTGACAAATCCACAACACAGCCTCGCGCCTTATGGGTAGTACTTGCGGAGATGCTCAATGTTCCATGAGTTTTGCAACTGAGTGCCATCTCCTGTCTCCTGACAGACTGCGCTAGGCCTCGTGACTCGTACCACCCGACAAGGGCCTTCCCACTTCGGTGATAGCTTTTTTGTACCCTTGGCGGACTGAATTTGCCTGAGGACAAGGTCACCTTCCTCAAAACACTTGGCATGAACCCTGCAGCCGTGATAGCGATGCAGGGCTTGATGGTAGCATGCAACACGTGTAGCACCCTAGAGACGGTTCGCCTCGAGTAGCACAGCGTCGTCATGCCGGTGCTGATCTTGCGCTACTTCATCGTAGGCAGGCACTCGAGGGGACACGTAAATGAGATCCGTGGGGATAACTGCTTCTGCCTCGTAGACCAGGGAGAAGGGAGTCTACCCGGTAGCACAGTTTGGTGTTGTCCTGAGGGAACAGAGAACTATCGGCAGCTCATCGATCCACCGCCTGCTGTGTGTCTGCAGTGTATCGAAAATTCTTGTCTTGAGTCCACATAGCACTTTAGCGTTCGCCCTCTCAGCTTGTCCATTGCTCCGGGGGTGTGCCACAGAGGCAAATGAGATCTTGCATCCGAGGTTATGAACATATTGCAAGAAGGTGTGGCTCGTGAATAGGGTGCCGTTGTTGGTGATGATCCTTGCCGGAACTCCAAAACGACACACCAATTATTTCAAGAACTTGATAGCTCACAGAGCAGTCACCTTCCTCACGGAAATCACTTCCGGCCACTTTGTAAACTTGTCGATAGCGACAAACAAGAATTCAAAGCCCCTGATTGCTTGGGGCAAGGGGCCGAGGATATCGAGCCCCCAGACCAAAAATGGCCATGATAAAGGGATTGTCTAAAGGGCTTGGGCAGGCAGGTGTGTTCTCTTGGAATGGAACTGGCAGGCTTCACATGTCGTGACGAGCTCGACCACATCTTGGAGGGCTGTGGGCCAATAGAATCCTTGCCGGAATGCTTTCCCAACTAATGCCCTTGATCCAATGTGTGAGCCACACATTCCTATGTGAATCTCAGCCATCAGTTCCTTTCCATCCTCCCGGCAGACACACTTCAATTTCACACCATGGGGCCTCCTTCTGTATAGAGTGTTGTCGACAAACTAATACATACTGGCCCTCCGGGCTACTTTCTCAGCTTAATCTTGATCGTCTGGAAGTTCTCTGGGTTGCAGGAAGCAGACGATGTGCCTTGCCCAAGTTGGAGCCTGGGGCTCGGCAACGAGGACTAGCGGCACCTCCTCTACTGCGGGAGCACCAGCCTCGTTTGCAGGGTCCATAGGCCTGACTAGAGGGGGTGATCCGGTAGGCTGTGAGGAGTTTTTTTCGGCAGGCTTTCTGCTGGGAGAGGATGGCTCTACCGGTAGAGGAATACTATAGTCCAACTTTCTCCTCTTGTGGGCCATTGTGGATGGTGATATGGTGGGCTGAGAGAGATGGAGAACAAAAGTTCCTGGTTCCCGAGGAAGCTTTTGCGCAGCACACTTTGACAGGTGATCAGCTATGCTGTTTTCCGCACGGGGTACGTGCTCTGTTTACAACCCGTCAAAGTGCTCCTCCAATCTCCATACTTCCTCAACGTATGCTTCCATCAATGGGCTTTCATAATCCTTGTTGACTTATCTCACCACAAGCTGTGAATCTCCTCGTATGATCAGCTTCTTGATTCCCAATTCTGGTACCATTCTGAGCCCGGCAAGGAGCCCTTCATACTCAGCCGCATTGTTGGTGGCTTCTTCCCAGGCAAAGTGCATTTGGATGACGTACTTCATGTGCTCCCTGGAGGGGGCAACAAGAAGCACGCCAGCCCCTGCACCTTGTAGGGAAAAAGCACCATCAAAATACATAATCCATTCTTGGGGTGATTCCTTGCCGGGGATAGCTGTCTCTGTCACTTCCTCGTGAGGGGTTGGCGCCCATTCTGCAATAAACTTTGCCAGCACCCTGGTCTAAATAGTTGATGTGCTCTCAAATTTCAAACCAAAGCTGGATAACTCCAAAGCCCACTCCACTATTCTGCTGGTAGCCTCAGGGTTACGGAGTATCCTTTGCAATGGAAAACGAGTGACAACCGTGATCTCATGGGCTTAGAAGTAGTGGCGCGGTTTCCTTGAGGCCATGAGACCAAAGATCAATTTTTTGCACGCTAGAGTACCTTGATCTAGCCCCTTGTAACAAGGTGCTGATGAAGTACATTGGGCGTTGCACCACTTTGTTCCTTGTCGCGTCCTTGGGGTTGCTCTCGTTGTCGTGCTCAATGTCGTTCAGATCCTTTTCTGATTCGGACGTTATCTGTCCACTTTCTGCCTCATCCACTTCTCGCTGTGCTACCAAAGCCACACTGACCACTTTGTTGGTTGCAGCCAAGTATAGCAACAACATCTCTTGGGGTTTGGGTGCAACCAAGGTAGGTAAAGACGATAGGTAGGCCTTCAACTCCTGCAGAGCGGCATCTGCTTTCGGGGTCACTTCACAGGCCCTACCTTCTTCAAAATTTTAAAGAATGGCAGGGCACGCTCAGCAGACTTGGAAATGAACCTACATAGCATGGCAACACATCTCGTCAAGCGCCTCACATCTTTAACTGTCCTTGGTGCTTGGATCTGCTTGATGGCTTTGATCTTGTCGGGGTTAGCTTCGACCCCCCGATGGGACATGAAGAAATGAAGCATCTTTCCGTCGGGGTTAGCTTCGATCCCCCGATGGAGTGATGAACGATGTCTTCTCTTCATCTTCTTTGGACATAAAGACATGGTGATATCCGGAATACGCGTCCAGAAGGAGAGCAAATCACACCCTGAAGTGGAATCCACAAACTGGTCGATATGCGGCAAGAGAAATGCGTCCTTTGGTCAAGCCTTGTTGAGATCTGTGAAATCAATGCAAAGCCTCCATTTCCCATTTGCCTTCCGGACTACCACTGGATTTGCTATCCATGTAGGATGTAGTACTCCTCTAACCAAACAAGCTGCATCCAGTTTCTTGATTTCCTTGGCAATTAACTACTGCCTTTCAAAGGCCTGCTTCTGGACTTTCTGGTTGACAAGTCGGGCATGTGGGCAGATAGCAAGGTGGTGCTTGATTACCTCTCTGGGAACACCGGGGATATCAGATGGTTGCTAGGCAACCACATCGATATTCGCCCGCAGGAAGGCAACGTGCGCGCTTTCCTATTTGTCATCAAGGGTGGCGTTGGTGGTGAAAGTACCGTCAATGCCAGCCATCCCTGTCGGGACCTTCTTCACTTGGGGTGTAGCAACCTTGGATCTCTTGCTATTGGAACACTACGGCATGTCGCCAACATGTGTCGTGCACTCGGAGGGGGCAAGCTTCCCGGACTGCTTGCCGGAGGTCCTACGATCCCTTTTCTTTCCTTTGCTATCCTTGGCAGCAGTTGTTGCTGCCGCAGCCTCTGCTGCAACTACATCCCGGTACATCTTTTCCACACAGATAATTGCATCCTTCTCATCTGATGGGATAGTGATGACTCTGAGTGGCCCAAGCAACTTCAGAGTGTTATAAGCATAGTGGGATGCCGCCATGAACTTGGCCAGGGCCGGGCGCCCAACAGTCCCATTGTATGGCAGGGGGAGATCTACCACATGAAACACAACCTTGTTTGTCCGGTAGTTTAGCTCTCCCCCAAATGTCACCGGCAACATAATATTCCATTTAGGATGGATCCTGCCTGGGTTAACTCCTTGAAACATGCCGGTAACCTCTAGATATTCTTCTCCTATCTAAAGCTTGTTGATGACTGCTGGGGAGATCAGATTTAGCCCGGCCCCTCCATCCACTAACATCTTTGTGACCTTGAGGTTGCGAATTTTCTGGGAGACCAACAATGGCAAGCATCCTACTATGGTGGTGTGGCTAGGATGATCCTCCTCATCAAAGATGATTGGCGTGCGGGACCATTTGAGCGGTTTCCAGGCCTCTGGTGCTGGCTCCACAGTATTGATCTCTCATGCCCATCGCTTGAGCTGGCGGTGGGAGGCGTGCAAAGATGCACCCCCATCAATGCATATGGCGTCAGTGGCCTTCTGAAATTCCTGCTCACGGGCTTCCTCTTCATTCCCTTCATCACTCCCATCATCATAGACTTCCTTTTCTTGATCCCTGGCGGTTTTTCCTGGGTTTCGAAATGGTTTTCTGGGGCGATTTGCTTCACCGCCTCGGCCCTTTCCGCCAGTTGAATTTTGACCTCTTTACTTGTCACCCTTATCATAATTTGCCCTCTGTTTCTTAACAAGCTGCTCAACCTGGTAACACTCCTGAAGGTCATGGCCCTTGGTCCGGTGGATCTTGCAGTAGGGGCCATCGCCTTTCGCAGCTTTCTCAGCAACGGCGGCTTCCCGGTAGGATGTGCAAGCAGCAACTTCCTTGTTGTGGGCCTTAGCCTTCGCCTTCTTACCGGTACTAGGTGTGCCCGAACCTTCTACAGTCATCACTGCCTTATCTCTTGGCTTCTTGCTACGCTTCTTGCACTTCCTCCGGTTGGTTGATTCATCTTCATCCTATGAATGAACATTAATGCAATCCTCCACTTCGGGAAACTTCCTTCCTTCCTCCATTCGAGCACACTTATCCACCAATGTGTATAGCTCCTTCACAGTCTTGGGCAACCGCACATTCATGTTAGAACGAATGCGATGGTTGCGCACGTTGGACTGAAGGCTACTATAACAGTTGTTGGATGGATATTTAGAATATTCCTATGAACTTTACTGAATCTCTGTAAATACTTACGGAGAGTTTCTCGTTCCTTCTGCTGGAGAAGCTATAGGTTGTTAGGCCTGCCGGGCACTTGGTGGCCACAGGTGAAGGCACCGATGAACTCGTGGCACAGGTTTGCCCATGACGAAATGGAGTTCTCCGGTAGGTGCATCAGAAAAGACCTCACGTTGGACTTGAGGGCCAAAGGGAAGTAGTTGCTGAACACCTTCTCATCTATTCCCCCGGCAGCTTGAACAACAATAGTGTAGATGCTCAGGAACTCTGCCGGGTTCAGCCTCCCATCGTACTTCTCAGGTATCTCTGGCTTGAATGAGCGAACGGACGGCCAACGTACTTGCCGCAGCTCTCGTGTAATGGCAGGGCAGCCGACCTCGAAAGGTAGGAACCCGCAAACACCGAGCGCAGGCTCGTCGATGTTGAGGCCGCCGCACCCGTCGGTCTGGCGGAGGTCATCGGGGCACCGATTTGTGACGACGCGCACGTCTCCCTGCCGCCTATCCTCTAGGGCTTGACGTTGGCATGTATTTGCTCGAGGGTCAGAAGAGGCCATCGAGACATCGTTGGGGTCTTCATTCAGCGGCACCCGCGTCGGTTGCCATGGTGGGGACTGCACCGTGGGGACGGCCACCTCCGTTCGCCAGAGGTATGGGTGGTCGTTGACGCTTGGGGAGGTCGTGGTGGGCCAGCTCGTCATGAGACCCCAGCTTCAGCGAAACTGACCAAGCTGTGGATGGTGGCATGCCATTCATCCATCTGCTCAGCCACTGGCGGAAACCTCAGTAGCAAGTGAGCTCGCGCCATAGCCTTCGAGGCTATGCCTGGCATAGATGTTGATGACGTCGTCTGCACCATCGCCTGCCTCCTCACAGTGCCAGCGGCCATGACGGTTGTGGTGCCGCATCCACGCAGCTACGGGACGACCACCTGGGCAGTGGTGTCGCGCGGTGGTAGTGCTTGAGGGTCAGTGGCTCCGTCGGGCGCAATGGTCCGGTCAGCTCGTCCGGGAAGAGGCGCATGGGCCGCGGTCACTCCCGCGGTGGGGGCGGCCGGAGGGCGATGGCTCACTCCGGACCGAGTGCTGTTGCTGCGGCTGTGCTTGTCAGTGGGAGCAGGGGGTGCAGACGGAGTGCCTCCTCGCCCGCACCTTGTGGAGCATGACCGCCAAGGCATTGCTAATGTTGTTCTCCTCCGACATCACTGGGCCTTGCGCCGGCCGCAGGGGGAGCGGCGATGGTGCCACCTGCTCCAATCGCGGCCCCAGCAGCGTTCATGTCCTCGCTCGCCCCCGCATCCTCCGAGGCACTAGAGGCACGGGCGGTGGAGCCTTCGAGGTGTACGGATGGGCTGAAGGGCCAGCCTTCATCTTCTTAGGCGCCATGGTCGTGGGCGTCGTCAAAGACGAAGATGGTGATGAAGACGACGTGTTGTGCATGCTTTCAGGTTCGTGCAAGCGAGCGCCCTACCTGGCGCGCCAAATATGTCCCCGGATATCCATGGCCACCTATGGGACTAGGAGCTGGTTCGGTAGGGGGACGTTGTGTTGCACGAAGAGCAGACCAGTGTGCGGCAGCACGACAAAGAGCACACAAGCAATTTACCCAGGTACGGGACGATGCGAGGCGTAAAACCCTAGTCCTGCTTTGGTGGATTTATGGTGGAATGAGCATGGTGGAACGCAGTACACTTGCCCGACCGGGGTTGCCGTAGGGTTGTAGTGACAACGCGCGTATGGTCGTGTGGGTTCGTCAACTTTCCAACCATCTAACCCTTCCTACGGGTACCATGGGCCTTTTTTATATATTAAGGGGTCACCAAAATGGCAAGTAGTCATTCACTGATATGATAGCAAACAGTGCTATCATACCTAACTCTGCGGGCTGACAGGGTGCATTAAATGCACCGCTTAGTGCCACATCACTGGTTTCCCGGCAAGGCTTGCCGGGCTATCTTGTTAGCTCCGTGCCTGTTCTCTTGACACATCGCAGGATTGGTGTCATTTGTGGGTTTCTTCTATAGGAAATGGCTGCCATGTGGCGAATGGCTGCCACTTAATCACCCTCCAGCTTGACACCGCACTGATTGACGACGTGGGTCGTGCCTGAGTGGTTGGTGGGGTGGTTATGCCCCCGCGAACCCCGGTAGACCTTATCGGGGTGCCTAGGTTGCCTACTTCTGGTGGTGGCCTGGCCCCTTGCTGGGCTCGTCAGCCCGACAAGGGAGGCCCTTCTCTTGCCAATATCTTGCTCCCCTGGCCTGATCTTGGACTCCCTGAACTATATGTTGGCTCTTCAAATCTCCTGGTCCTTCAATCTCTAACTTAAGCTGGTGCCTCAATCTCGTTCTTGTGCCTGTGCATAGTCTAGGCAACAGACCAGGGTTTGTTGCACCGACACACGGCTCACGTCATCTGAACCTCGCGAGGTGCATCTTGCATAGATATCTCCGCTCCTCGAGAGCCAGCCTGGGGAGGCCGCCCCTTGAGGAGGTCTTGGTGTCGTCCACCCCGCGAGGGTCTTGGGTTGTTGATCTTGAAGCTGGCTCATACCAGGCTGTCGATGGAGCCACGTCATGGGCCGCAGGCAGGCAAGTCTGGGCACCCCCGGTCCCAGGATGCCGATAGACATAATCAGCTAGCGAGCAATAATAAGATATCTCAAACAACAACATGTTATCAACACCACCATGATATAATATGAAAATCGTGGTATCTCGCTAGCCCTTTCTAAGACCGCAAAACATAAATGTAGAGCACCTCCAAAGTTAAACCGGCGACTAAACATTGTAATTCATGGTAGAAAAGATCCTGTCATGATGCACCCAACATTAGCTACACACAATGCATAAGCATGACAACAGTCTCTCAGGTTCTGGCGCTTATTTTAGAAGGTGATGACACAACATAAAAGTAAATAGATAGTCCCTTCGCAGAGGGAAGCAGTGATTTGCAGCAGTGCCAGAACTCAAGCTTTTAAAATAGAGGTAAATGAAATTTTGAGAAATGCACCCTTCTTGTTTACTTCGCGACCATCAGTTATCAATATCTTCCATGCTAAACACATTAGTGGCGGTTCCCAAGCGATAATGTAAATGTTATGACTCCGTAGGAGTTTTTGTTGGATTATTTGTAAGGTCTTTTCTGTTTGCAATTTGGGACTGGGAATCCCTATTACCACCCCTTCTCGTGCAATGGCGAGTGAATAAACACTCATCCTGAGAATAATCCGCTTAGCATGGAAGATACCGACTACCTCCTGTTGTTCTATGAACAATCCAGGCACACAAAAAGGATATTTATTTGAAGTTTTTTAGAGGTGGACATGCAAATTTACTTAGGACGACAGGGTAATACCGCATATAGGTAGGTATGGTGGACTCATTTGGAATAACTTGGGTTCAAGTTTGTTGATGCACAAGCAGAATTCCCACTTAGTACAGGCAAAGGCTAGCAAATAGGTTGAGAAGCAGCCAGCTAGAGAGCAACAATGGTCATGAACATGCATTATACATAAGTAACATCGGATGCTAGCATGAGTAGGATATGAACACTATGAACATAAATATCATAGAGGCTATGTTGGTTTTGATTCAACTACATGCATGAACATGTACCAAGTAAAGCCACTCAAACATTCAGAGGAGGATACCATATCATCATACTACATCACAATCATTCTAACACAATGTTGACATCCAAGATAAATCATTATCCACTCAGAGCTACTTATGCATGGCACGAGAAACTATAATCTCTAATTATCATTGCAAACATGTTTGATCATAACAGGCTAAATCATGGATAGTAGGTTAAACATATTTACAAAAACAGAACAAGTTGAGTTCATACCCATTTCCCTCTGTCACGGCCAGTGCATCTAATATCGTCATTATTGTCTTTCACTTGCGCAACCAAATGATAAGATAATAATAATAGTGCGATAGTGCAATGGACTAAGCTAGAATCTGCAAACATTTTACTTTAAAGGAGAAGACAAGGTAATATGGGCTCTTTGTTAGATTAACAATAATGCATAAGAGAGCCACTCAATATTTTCATCGTGGTCTTCTCCTCGGTACGACTCGATAAAAGGGAAAGAAATTCAGAGAAACACACTGAAATATTTTTGGAGTTTTTGGTTTTTCTTGAACAAGCAAATAAAAGGGAAAAAACAAAAACAGAAAAACTATTTACATGGGAAAGCTCCCAACAAGCAAAAAGAAGAACAAGGAAATCTCTTTGGGTTTTCCTTTTAGATACTACAACTAACTACACTAGAAAGAAAAATCAAAAATAAGCAGGAAATATTTTTGGATTTTCTCAAAGTGTTTCAAACACACAAGAAGAAAGCGAGAAAATAAATTTAGCATGGATAATACAATGAAAAAGTGTGGACACCGACAACTGAAATGAAATGTGTGAACATGAAAGTAACGTTGGTAAGGAATGTGTACTCCCCCAAGCTTAGGCTTTTGGCCTAACTTGGTCTAGGGCCACTCAAAGAAACCATGGGGTCCTATGTTGAAGTGCTGGGGAACAGGCACCTGAGGGTCCCCCTCCTGAGGCTCCTCCTGTGTTGCGGCCAGGTTGTTCCGGTAGGCAACAATGTCCTCAAGCATAATCCTATATCCGCCCCTGGCAACAGAATCAAACAAGGCAGGTGCAGGCAATGGAATAATATTACGAGTGTTCACACTAAAAACCAGGTTATAAGGAACAGGAATGTTACTTTAGTCGCCAGCAATAAACTGGTGGTGTTCCATAGCCGCACGATCTAGGTAAACCTTGGGCAAAGGATAATTATGTTGGCATACCTGAATGTTAAAGTGAGTTGCTAAGCGGGTAGCATAAATACCACCATGTATTTTGCCCTTGGATCTGGTAATGTGGAGGTGACGTGCCACAATGGTTCCCAAGCTATAACTGTTGTCGCCATAAAGTGTGTGACGTAAAATAGCAAAGTCTAGAGCACTGAGTGCACCAACCTTCTCTCTAGCAAGCAAACACTTCGCAATGAAGAAAACAAAATAATGCATGGCAGAAAATGTAGGCTAGTGGCAGTGACACTCGAAACCCCTCTCTCATCCCCTATAGACGGAGTACGATAAAAGCCTTCGAACTTTGCAGGCCTAGGCTCAACTAAATCCCCGTCGGAAGGGATCATGCATATGTCACAAAATTCAATAAGTGGTATCTTACGAGTTTCAGCATATAAATTAAACTGTACCTCAGGGGGATTATTCCTTGGAAGGAAATGAAAACTTTGCACAAAGGAATTTGAGAGGAGATGATACTGTTCACATTCGGCTGCGATGAAGTCAGTGAGGCTGGCATTAGCAGCTTATTGTTCAAACTCCTGAAGGATTCTAGTCCCTTCCTGTAGCGACCAGACCTCAAACAGTCTGATCTCTGTGTTCCGGTGTCATCCCTGGATCAGTAATGCTGACACCACATAGTACTCGGAGGATTTATAGCAGAGTAGCAATCACACACTTATTACATCGAGTGTCTCAAAAGAGAACTTATTACAATAAATATGGCTTAAGGCCATCTAATGACGATAACAGCGGAAGGCTTGGAAGATAAGTGAGTCCATCAACTCCAACGGCATCACTGAGTATAGAACCACGACCTAAAAACTCCTTAATCGTCGTCTGAAAAGTCTGCAACATTAACGTTGCAGCCCGAAAACGGGTCAGCACATGGAATATGCTGGCAAGGTAACACATAGAGAGTAATGGAATGAAACAGCTATACTATATGCATATTTGGCTGGTGGAAAGCTCTATGGTTACAGTTTTGCATAAAGCCAATTTTTCCCTACTTCAAAGGAATAAAATTTAATTACTATCATGGTGGTTGTTAAGCATTGAGAATGGTTGATAGCATTCTCAATCCCAATTAAGCATCATCATTAAACATAACCCAACAAAATTAATTTAGAGTAAGATGTTGAGATTCACATGAAAATCCAGGTACTAGATACTCAAGATGTGCATAACTGGGGACACGGCTAACCATGATTAGTTTATTACACTCTGCAGAGGTTTGCGCACTTTTCCCCACAAGACTCGATCGCCTCCGTTTGTTCTCTCGCACTACATGGTGTTTGAGAAGACGGATGACCGAGACATGATCTTTCAGAAGCGCTAGCACCTTACGATGGGTAGACCGTACCACCTACATCCCCTACATCTGCTAGTCTACCACTGTAAGAGTTTGCACGACTTAGTCAACTATGCTAGAGCCCATAATAGCTTGTGGCTGCACACGGAAGTTTCTAGTATGAATGGTCTCATGATCCCTTCGAGCCTGGGTGGCGGTCCAAAAGAAAACAGGCAAGTCCTGGAATACCCAGGTGCCTCAATCCACCCAGATGTGTGTTTAAGTTGCCACCTTAGATAAACCATTAATTAACAATCTCACATCTGTCATGGATCTCACTCACCCAATCCATGTCTACTAGCATACCATGGCATAATAAGCAAACGTAGAAGTAACTCCCAAAGGTTTGATAATAAACAGGTAATAGGTACTACCTCATCTACTTCCCATCCCACAATTTAATTAGATCCTAATTATGCAATTTGTGAGGATTGATCTAATGCAATAAAACTGGGTAGTAGAAAAGGTATGATCAAAATGTTACTTGCCTTGCTGATAATCCGCGAAACCTAACGATTCGAAGTAACAGGCGGTGCACTCCGGGTATTCTATCGCAGACAAACAAACAACCATACAATAAGTACTCATGTAATGCACAGGTAAAACTCAAATAAGAGATCTAACCAGAAGGTTCAACTTAAGAACTCCGGTTGGCAAAAAGAATCAAATCGAACGAAGCAACGAAAGACAAACAGCAAAAGAAAACAACTTCGTTCTACTAATCTAGATCTACAGAAAATTTTACAGTAACAAAAACTTGTTTAAGTTGGTTAAACGGATAGAGGGTTTCGAGACGAAACTCTAGGCGCTTGAATCGCCTGATTCCGATAAACGAGCGAAAATTTAAACTAAAATGAAAATCGGATCAGGAATCGCGATCAGAGAAATCGCGGATTTAATCCGAGAAAAAGAAGAACGACGAACGCCGAATATTTTTTTTCTTTTTTCGGCACGGAAAACGAGGCATGACGAACCTCGGGCGGCGGGATTGTCGGCGGCGGCGGCGGCTCCGGCGGCGTACGCGAATCGAGGCAGGGCTGATGGGCTGGGGCGGCTTGGGGTGGCGCTATTTAAAGGCTGCCCCTGGGCGGTGTCCCGCTCGGGTACGGCCTAAAGTCGGTAGAAAAATAAAAAGAAATACTAAACGGATTCCAAAAATTCCGAAATAAATTTTCACTGTCTTCTAAAATCAAGCCGCACAAGGTGAACATTTATTTGGGCCCTAAATTCAATTTTGAAAAAACGCACTTTTTCCTAAATTCAAAAAAGCACCGAAAAACTCCGAAATAAAATCTTATTTGATTTTTTTATTAAATCCTCAATATTTCTTTATTTTGGGAAAGTCATTTTATTCCCTCTCTCATATTTTTGTAATAGAAATAATTGATGATAAAATAAACAAAATCAAATGATCCTATTCTCAAAATTTGAGAGAACTCAAATATGAAAATAACGAAATCCCCAACTCTCTCCGTGGGTCATTGAGTTGCGTAGAATTTCTAGGATCAACCAAAATGCAAAATAAAATATGATATGCATGATGATCTAGTGTATAACATTCCAAATTGAAAATTTGGGATGTTACAAACCTACCCCCCTTAAGATGGATCTCGCCCTCGAGATTCGGGTTGGCTAGAAAATAGGTGAGTGTGGTCTTTGAGCAAATCTTCCTCTCGCTCCCAGGTGGCTTCATCCTCTGTGTGGTGGCTCCATTGAACTTTGCAAAACTTGATAACCTTGCTGCGAGTAACTTGGCTAGCAAACTCGAGAATCTTAACTGGTTTCTCCTCATAGGTCAAATGTTATCCTACTGAATAGTTTCCAAAGGCACTGTGTCTCTCAACGGTATGTCAGCCATCTCCGCGTGACATTACTTTAACTGAGAAACGTGGAACACATCATGTACTCCTGACAATCCTTCGGGTAATTCCAACTTGTAGGCCACTTCTCCCATACGCTCCAAAACTCGATATGGTCCTACAAATCGTGGTGCTAACTTCCCTTTAACTCCAAAACGCTTTGTTCCCCGAAGTGGAGATACTCGAAGATAAGCTCTATCTCCGACTTCGTAAACTGTCTCCTTGCGTTTAGAATCCGCATAACTCTTCTGTCTGGACTGGGCTACCTTGAGCCTATCGTGAATCAGCTTCACCTTCTGTTCAGACTCTTTAATCAAGTCAGGACCAAACAACTGGCGGTCTCCAACTTCGTCCCATGACAGCGGTGTCCTGCACCTCCTTCCATACAACGCTTCGAAAGGGGCCATCTTTAAACTGGTTTGGTAACTGTTGTTGTAAGAGAACTCTGCATATGGCAAATTATCGTCCCAACTCGATCCATAATCTAGCGCACAAGCTCTCAGCATATCCTCCAAAATCTGATTGACTCTCTCGGTCTGTCCATCTGTCTGTGGATGAAAAGCTGTACTGAATTCTAGCCTGGTTCCCAAAGTTTCGTGCAACTGCTTCCAGAACTTTGAGGTAAACTGGGTTCCTCTATCTGATACGATACTCCTTGAAACTCCTTGCAGACATACGATCCGGGTCATGTATATCTTTGCCAACTTAGCACTGGTGTAAGTGGTCTTTACTGGGATGAAATGAGCTACTTTCGTCAATCGATCAACTACAACCCAAATCGAGTCATAGCCTGAACGAGTCCTAGGCAATCCCGTGATAAAATCCATGCCTAGCTTATCCCACTTCCATTCGGGTATTGACAATGGTTGTAACAATCCTGCTGGCTTCTGATGCTCTGCCTTTACTCTCTGACATACATCACAAACTGCTACATACTCCGCTATATCCTTCTTCATTCCGGCCCACTAGAAAATATCCTTCAAATCTAGATACATCTTGGTATTTCCTGGGTGAATTGAATACGGTGAGTCGTGTGCCTCTTGCAAAATCAACTTCCTGATCTCCGGGTCATTGGGCACATAAACGCGGTCTTCAAACCATAAGGTGTCGTGCTCATCCTCACAAAATCCTTTATCTTTTCCTTTGCTCGGTTTCTCCTTTATAGTGGCAATCTCTTTGTCAGCTTTCTAAGCTTCCCTGATTTTATCCATCAAGGTTGACTGAATCTCCCATGCTGCTACATAACCTCTCGAAACTATTTCCAAACATAGTTCACGAAGATTTTCGGCTAACTCCCTTGGTATTCCTCCCGTCATTAATGTATTGACATGGCTCTTACGGCTTAATGTGTCAGCTACTACATTAGCCTTTCCGGGGTGATAATGCAATTTCATGTCATAATCCTCGATAAGCTCCAACCATCTCCTTTGTCTGAGATTCAACTCCCTCTATGTGAAAATGTACTTCAAACTCTTATGATCCGTGTACACCTCACAATGATTTCCAATGAGGAAATGTCTCCATTTCTTCAATGCATGCACTACGGCTGCTAACTCCAAATCATGCGTAGCATAATTCAACTCATGAGGCTTCAGTTGTCTTGAGGCATATGAAACAACTCTCCCTTCCTGCATATACACTGCTCCAAGTCCTCGACGTGAAGCATCACAATACACCTCATAATCTTTGGTCTGGTCTGGCAAAATCAACACTGGTGAGGTAACCAAACGTTTCTTCAATTCCTGGAAACTAGCCTCACATTCCTCTGTCCATATGAACTTGGTATCTTTCTTCAACAACTCCGTCATAGGCTTCACAATCTTTGAGAAATTCTCAATAAATCTCCGGTAGTGTCCTGCGAGTCCAAGAAAACTCCGAATCTCTCCAACTATTGTTGGGGCTTCCCACTTGGTCACAGTTTCAACTTTAGCGGGATCTACTGCTATACCTTCTCCAGATATAACATGTCCGAGGAATCCTACTTCCTTCAACCAAAACTCACATTTGCTAAACTTGGCATATAATTTATGTTCTCTGAGCTTTCCAAGTACCAAACGCAAATGCTCCTTATGTTCCTCTTCATTCTTCGAATAAACCAGGATATCATCAATGAACACTACGACGAACTTATCCAAAAACTCCATAAACACTTTGTTCATCATGTTCATAAAATAGGCAGGTGCGTTAGTCAGACCAAATGACATAACGGTATACTCGTACAACCCATACCTGGTGGTAAAAGCTCTCTTCGGAATATCCTGTTCTCGAATCTTCAACTGGTGGTATCCTGATCGCAGATCGATCTTGGAAAATACCTTAGCTCCTTGCAATCGATCAAACAGATCGTTGATCATTGGTAGCGGGTACTTGTTCTTGATCGTTACTTCATTCAATCCTCGATAATCCACAACCATCCTTAACGATCCATCCTTCTTCTCCACTAGAAGTACTGGCGATCCCCAAGGTGAAGAACTTGGGTGAATATATCCCTTATCTACTAACTCCTTAATCTGCTTCTTAATTTCCACCAAATCCTTTGCTGGCATCCTATATGGTCTCTTTGATATTGGACCTCTGCCTGGCAATAGCTCAATCAAAAACTCAATATCTCTATCCGGTGGCATGCCTGGCAACTCTTCTGGAAATACATCAGGGAAATCCCTTACCACTGGTACTTCCTCCTGCACAACTCCTGTTAGGCAATTTACTTGAGTCCTCTTTGGCACATGTCGGGATACATACTTGATCCTTCTCCCTTCTGGGGTGGTAAGAAAAATTGACTTACTAGCACACTCAATATTCCCTTCATACTTTGATAACCAATCCATGCCTAATATCCAATCCTTGAGATTCCAATACTATTAGGTCTGAGGGAAAAACATAGTTACCAATCCTTAATGGTAACCGATCACACCATAGACTAGCCACATACTCTGCTCCGGGCGAGGTTACTAACATGGGTGACCTAAGGGCTTGGGTTGGAGGCATCTGAGGGTTTTTAGAAAAGATGAGATATAAGAATAGAGGGGGTCTAAAGAGAAAACACTACCCATATGCACATGAGGCAAAAGCAAACAATTCACTTCATTCAATCAAACAAGGGCATACAATCGATCTATCTATCGCAAAAGTGCTCGGACTACTATATTTACATGGTGGACTACTACTACTGGTGAGGTGGTCTACTAGAAATATTCTTCGGTTGTTGACTCCATAATATCTGCTCCGGCTTCATCAACATAGTCATCATCGCTACTATCTGCTTCCGAGTCGGTGTCGTCGATGATGATTTAGTCTTCCGGGCTAATTTCCTGGGGTTCTTCGTCTTCATCTACTAGCGTAGGGTCTCCCATAAATATTCCAATCTTCTTGATCAGGTCGTCATTCTTCTCCACCAATACTTTAATTTCGTCTTCATAATCTTCACATGTAGCCTTGAGTTCTTCCTCCAGTTCCTTGATTCTAGTCTTTGCCTTCTTCAGGTCTATCATGTCGGTGCACATCTGGTTCTCCTGTCGTCGAATGTGCTGGTTTAGCTCCTGGTTAAAAGCTGCGATTGATCTATCCTTCCTGGTGCTGATCATCTCCCATTGTTCATCTCGGCGCCCACAAATCTGGTAGATAGTATCCTTGAGATCCTTGCGGTAGACTTCTCCAGTGAGTCCCATGGTGATGTGAGCTGCCATGCTCTTTCCTAGACTCCAAGTTGGTGCATCAAAAGAAAATTCTATGGGCTCAGTGACTGGCATGAAATGTCCTTCCTAGGACTTGAACTTGAATCATCCAGCGCTCTTCTTCAGGTAAAGTGGCGTTGTAGGTCCTGGTGAAGCTTGGTACTCCTATGTTCAGGTATCTAGTGACTTCCTTCAAGTGTCGTCCAAAGGGTGTATCTTCATCCGGTTGCGTGAACTTATTCCTTGCATCCGCCATCCTAAAGAGTAGAAAAGATGAGAGGTCAGAAGAGGAGAGAGTGAATAGTGATCTAGGTCTCTAACTTAGTGGTTATGTCCTACAGTCAACGTGTGCTTTGATACCATCTCTGTAGCAACCAGACCTCAAACAGTCTGATCTCTATGTTCCGGTGTCATCCCTGGATCAGTAATGCTGACACCACATAGAACTCGGAGGATTTATAGCAGAGTAGCAATCACACACTTATTACATCGAGTGTCTCAAAAGAGAACTTATTACAATAAATATGGCTTAAGGCCATCTAATAACGATAGCAGCGGAAGGCTTGGAAGATAAGTGAGCCCATCAACTCCAACGGCATCACTGAGTATAGAACCACAACCTAAAAACTCCTTAATCATCGTCTGAAAAGTCTGCAACATTAACGTTGCAGCCCGAAAACGGGTCAGCACATGGAATATGCTGGCAAGGTAACACATAGAGAGTAATGGAATGAAACAGCTATAATATATGCATATTTGGCTAGTGGAAAGCTCTATGGTTACAGTTTTGCGTAAAGCCAATTTTTCCCTACTTCAAAGGAATAAAATTTAATTACTATCATGGTGGTTGTTAAACATTGAGAATGGTTGACAGCATTCTCAATCCTAATTAAGCATCATCATTAAACATAACCCAACAAAATTAATTTAGAGTAACATGTTGAGATTCACATGAAAATCCAGGTACTAGATACTCAAGATGTCCATAACCGGGGACACGGCTAACCATGATTAGTTTATTACACTCTACAGAGGTTTGCACACTTTTCCCCACAAGACTCGATCGCCTCCGTTTGTTTTCTCACACTACAGGGTGTTTGAGAAGACGGATGACGAGACATAGTCTTTCAGAAGCGCTAGCACCATACGATGGGTAGACCGTACCACCTACATCCCCTACATCTCCTAGTCTACTACTGTAAGAGTTCGCACGACCTAGTCAACTATGCTAGAGCCCATAATAGCTTGTGGCTGCACACGGAAGTTTCTAGTATGAATAATCTCATGATCCCTTTGAGCCTGGGTGGCGGTCCAAAAGAAAACAGGCAAGTCCTGGAATACCCAGGTGCCTCAATCCACCCAGATGTGTGTTTAAGTTGCCACCTTAGATAAACCATTAATTAACAATCTCACATCTGTCATGGATTTCACTCACCCAATCCACGTCTACTAGCATAGCATGGCATAATAAGCAAACGTAGAAGTAGCTCCCAAAGGTTTGATAATAAACAGGTAATAGGTACTACCTCATCTACTTCCCATCCCACAATTTAATTAGATCCTAATTATGCAATGTGTGAGGATTGATCTAATGCAATAAAACTGGGTAGTAGAAAAGGTATGATCAAAGTGTTACTTGCCTTGCTGATGATCCGTGAAACCTAAAGATTTGAAGTAACAGGCGGCGCACTCCGGTTATTCTATCACAGACAAACAAACAAGCATACAATAAGTACTCATCTAATGCACATGTAAAACTCAAATAAGAGATCTAACCAGAAGGTTCAACTTAAGAACTCCGGTTGGCAAAAAGAATCAAATCGAACGATGCAACGAAAGACAAACAACGAAAGAAAACAACTTCGTTCTACTAATCTGGATCTAGGGAAAATTTTAAAGTAACAAAAACTTGTTTAATTTGGTTAAACGGATAGAGGGTTTCGAGACGAAACTCTAGGCGCTTGAATCGCCTGATTCCGATAAACGAGCGAAAAGTAAAACTAAAATGAAAATCGGATCAGGAATCACGATCAGAGAAATCGCGGATTTAATCCGAGAAAAAGAAAAACTACCAACGCCGAATTTTTTTTTTCTTTTTTTTTCTTTTTTTCGGCACGGAAAACGAGGCACGACGAACCTCGGGCGACGGGATCGTCGAAGGCGGTGGCGGCGGCTCCGGCGGCGCACGCGGATCGAGGCGGGGCTGATGGGCTAGGGTGGCGCTATTTAAAGGCTGCCCCCGGGCGGTGTCCCGCTCGGGTATGGCCCGAAGTCGGTTCGTTTTTTTAATTATTCCGCTCGGAAGAAAAATAAAAAGAAATACTAAACGGACTCCAAAAATTCCGAAATAAATTTTCACAGGCTTCTAAAATCAAGCCGCACAAGGTGAACATTTATTTGGGCCCTAAATGCAATTTTGAAAAAACGCACTTTTTTCCTAAGTTCAAAAAAAAACACCGAAAAACTCTGAAATAAAATCTTATTTGATTTTTTTATTAAATCCTCAATATTTCTTTATTCTTGGAAAGTCATTTTATTCCCTCTCTCATATTTTTGTAATAGAAATAATTGATGATAAAATAAATAAAATCAAATGACCCTATTCTCAAAATTTGAGATAACTCAAATATGAAAATAACGAAATCCCCAACTCTCTCCGTGGGTCATTGAGTTGCGTAGAATTTCTAGGATAAACCAAAATGCAAAATTAATATGATATGCATGATGATCTAGTGTATAACTTTCCAAATTGAAAATTTGGGATGTTACACTTCCATGAACGGGTTATGCGACCATTCGCACGGCCGTACCTCGGCCAAACTCCGGGTATGGATATCACTATCAGATGACTCCCCGATAACACCCTTGGAGTTGTTCTTGGAAGCAAACTTCCTAAAGATACTCATCTTTTTCCTATGAACAAAATTCCGAAATTTTTAGTCCACAATTTTTTTCTCAACAAAAATATACAAGATTGATAGAAACTACTCATAGGTATGCATAGAGGCCATAGCAAGCATTCAAACCACTTAGAACTCTAAGAATTCAACATGCAAGCTCATCTATAGCAGCACCAAGAGTAGCTGATTATTCAAAATATAAACCACTAAAGAAAACACTAATTGGACCAACGGAGGAGTCACATACCAAGCAACAATCCCCCGAAACAGATTTGGAAACAAAGTTTCGAGCAAAGAGATCAAAATCCGGAGGTTTGAGAGCAAGAATACGAGAGAGAGAGAGAGAGGTAGAGAGAGAGAGGGAGAGAGAGAGCAATGGTGATTTTTTCTGGAGGAAAGTGGTGATGTGGGATGAAGAGACAAGTGAGGGGGGCACATGGGGACCACAACCCACCAGGGTGCACCTCCGTCTGATGTTATTTGCACAAAAAACTCTTAAATATTCAGAAAAAAATCGTATTAAATTTTTAGAGCGTACTAACAACTTTTATTTTTTGGTCATTTTTTTACTCCACGGGAAGTTCAGAAAATAGACAAAACATGGCATTTTATTTTATTTAACTAATAAAAACATAAAACAAAGGGAAGGGACGGAAGGTAGTCCTCACTAAATTCATCAACTTCATACCTCTCAAAAATGATCCATTAATTAGGTTAATCAATGTAACACCCACGATGCGGCTATATCTCCCACGTGTCGGGGTACGACTTAGAGGCATAGCCGCATGGTAGGTTTGTCGCAAGAGGGGTAATCTTCACACAATCTCATGTACTGAATAAGAAAGGGATAAAGAGTTGGCTTACAATTGCCACTTCACACAAATACAAGTTAAACATACATCATCCAGATTACAATCAAGGTCCGACTACGGAACCAAAATAAAAGAAGGCAACCCCAAATGCTAGATCCCCGATTGTCCCAACTGGGCTCCACTACTGATCAACAGGAAACGAAACAACACAACAAACAAGATCTTCATCGAGCTCCCACTTGAGCTCGGTTACGTCATCTGCACCGGTATCATTGGCACCTGTAACTGTTTGGAAGTATATGTGAGTCATGAGGACTCATCAATCTCACACCCGCGAGATCAAGACTATTTAAGCTTATGGGTAGGATAGGGTAATGAGGTGGAGCTGCATCAAGCGCTAAGCATATATGGTGGCTAACATACGCAAATAAGTGCGAGAAGAGAAGCAACGCAATGGTCGTGAAGCTAGAAGTGATCAAGAAGTGATCATGAAACTACTTATGCACAAGCATAACACCAAAACCATGTTCACTTCCCAGACTCCGCCGAGAAGAGACCATCACGGCTACACACGCGGTTGATGCATTTTAATTAAGTCAAGTGTCAAGTTCTTTACAACCGGACATTACCAAATTCCCATCTGCCACATAACCGCGGGCATGGCTTTCGAAAGTTTAAACCCTGCAGGAGTGTCCCAACTTAGCCCATCACAAGCTCTCACGGTCAACGAAGGATATTCCTTCTCCCGAGAAGACCCGATCAGTCTCGGAATCCCAGCTACAAGACATTTCGACAATGGTAAAACAAGACCAGCAAAGTTGCCCGATGCGCCAACATCCTGATAGGAGCTGCACATATCTCGTTCTCAGGGAAACACCAGATTAGCAATCCGTACAACTAAAACCAGCCCTCAAGTTTCCCCGAGGTGGCGCTGCAAGGAGCTCTAGTTCGGACCAACACTTAGAGAAGCACTGGCCCGGGGGGTTAAAATAAAGATGACCCTTGAGTCTGCAGAACCCAGGGGAAGGTGATAGGTTGTTAGGACAATGTAAAACCAAGGTTGGGCCTTGCTAGAGAAGCACTGGCCCGGGGGGTTAAAATAAAGATGACCCTTGAGTCTGCAGAACCCAGGGGAAGGTGATAGGTTGTTAGGACAATGTAAAACCAAGGTTGGGCCTTGCTGGAGGAGTTTTATTGAAAGCAAACTGTCAAGGGTTTCCCATAACACCCAACCGCATAAGGGGCGCAAAATCAAGGAACATAACACCGGTATGACGGAAACTAGGGCGGCAAGAGTGGATCAAAATACGAGGCATAAGGCCGAGCCTTCCACCCTTTACTAAGTATATAGATGCATTAATTAAATAAGAGATAAAGTGATATCTCAATCTATCCATGTTCCAACATGGAACAAACTTCAACTTCACCTGCAACTTGCAACGCTATAAGAGGGGCTGAGCAAAAGCGGTAACATAACCAAACAACGGTTTGCTAGGAAAGGTGTGTTAGAGGCTTGACATGCCAATATGGGAGGCATGATATAACAAGTGGTAGGTAGCGCGACATAGTGATAGAGCGAACAACTAGTAAGCAAAGATAGAAGTGATTTCAAGGGTATGGTCATCTTGCCTGAAATCCCGCAAGGAAGAGGAATGAGTCCATGAAGAAGTCAAACGGACGAAGTCGAACGGATCCTCACAACTCCGGAACGAAACCGAAGCTAACGAGAGAAGCAACCCGGAAAGAAGCAAGCAACATAGTAAACAACCATCACATAGACATGGCATGATGCGCAAACAAGTATGATGCATGTCTGTTTTAATGAGGCATGGCATGGCAAAGTGCACAAACAATACTACAAATGAAGTGGAGCTCAATAGGCAACGAGTTGCATATTGACGAAACACCACATCAATTATTTAGTTCACTCCCGGTTAGGTACTCAACAATATTAAATGTTGGCTAACATGGCAAGAGGTGAAACATGAGTAAACTACACAGTTAGACATTTTAAATGAGGCCGGAAACATCAAACAACAATTCCGGTAAATCCCCATATGCATTTAGCAATTTAATGCAACAACAATTGTAAACATTTTTAGTGTTGTTATCATGATGCAGATGATATATGCAAGTTTATGCAATTTTAAGAAAATATTGGCATGAGCATGTTATGAGCATTTGTCATCGTGGCGGAAATGAAAGGGGTGCCACAGCAACGAATCCGAAAATGATGCCACGACAACATATCGGTTCCGGTAGCTCATAGAGATACCGGTGCAAAGGAAGTGTGGCGGGAGCGTGTCATGGAAGGATGGTGGGGTGCTCCCAGATACCGGGTTCCCACATGTCGGTGACAAGGTAAAAGAGAGGCAACGTGCACTGACAATTCGGACTCGAGGCGAACAAGGGTGCATCTCATACAACATGCATTCATTTGTTCACGAGCGTCGTCTCGGGGTTATACCTTCGAAGCATGCAGTTTCGGAGCGGAACGAGTTCGTAGTGGAAGTGGTGGAAGTAGACGTTCTCGCGACGGTAGTTAAAGTAGTGGTACTATCGGTCCTTGACGGTAGTGGTACACGTTTTCCTGTAGATGTTCAGGTTAACGAGGGGGTACTTGGCGCAACATGGTCTCCAGGGTCGTCGGGTACACGTTCACGAAGTAGTCGTACACGTCGTCGGTAGTTGTTCACTTGACGGCCTTCAACGAGGGTAGTTGTTCTCGTATCGTCATGGAAGTAGTGGTACATTTCTGAAGAGGAACTTGATGAACCCAGCATCTCCGAGGCGACAGTAGTCGTACACAGCAACTATAGTTGAACTTGTAGGGTCATCCATTTTGTGGTACTTAGGTGAATCCACGAGAAATGATAGTTGTACACGGTTCATCGAGTAACATGACGTTTCGTCCTGCAGTCGTTCCAGCGTCCGACGGTAATGGTACTCGATCGTTTCGAAGAGGTACTTGGGGTCATTCGAACTTGTCGGTCTCGTCATCTCGAAGGGGTACTTGGCATTTCTGCTACCCGGGTCATCGGCGACGATATTTGTTCTTTGCATCGGGTGTCAAGGTACTTGTCAGTCCGGATCCACAGGTACGGTAATCGTACACGTATCGAAGAGGAACTTAGCGCAACCTAGGGTCTTTGAGTACTAGTTTTGATGGAGTTAGGGTCTTCGGTGTCGTGGTACTTGGTGATCTTCCCTGTTCGGTGGTCTTGTAGCAGCAACCAGGGCGTCGGGGAGGAGATGGTCATGTTCAGTGGCAGGAAGCAGGGAGCTCGAGCGCGAAGTGGGCGACTGGGTAGACGATGTGGGGACGGACGGGTGAGAGGCGAAGCAGAGCGGCGGGTCCTGGTGGCCGGCAGGAGAGGTTCGAGACGGCAGCGGCGATGCAGGCGGTGCTCCCGTGTCGTGCTCGCCGGGTGCGGCGGAGGAGACCAGGACGGAGAGGAAGTCGAGGCCTTGGGCAGTGGAAGTCGCTGTGCTCGAGAACGAGGGCGCCATGGGAGGCGCTCGGGGTAGGAGGCGCCGGCACAGGGACTTGGCGCGGCGGCTCCTCAACGCAGGAAGCAGCGGGCGTTGGCGCTGGTCATCGACGGTGAAGGGGCATGGCTCCATGGGCGGCTCTGGCGATGCTGGAAGAAGGCAGCGGCGGCAGGCATCGTGGAAGGAGCAGGGAGAGGCGGCCGGGGACGAGGCAAGGTGTCATCCCTCCATGCGTGCGCGGGAGGCCGGTCCGGGCGCCATCGGGAGGAGGATGAGGGGGATTGAGAAGGAGAGCGGGGTCGAGCATGAGAGGTGGGGATTGAGCGTGGTGGCGGCGCTGGGACTGGGAGAAAGAGGCTGCAAGGGAGAGATGAGTGAGTGGGCTAGGGTTAAGGTTAGGTGGGCCTCTCCCTCTCTGGCAACTACTCCTTCCTTTTGATTCCTTCAACCAGAAATGAAAAGGGAAATGTACATGGAGTTTAGAGATGTCAGTGGCTAAGATAAAAAATATCTCTCCAATGCGGGGATTATGCTCGATTAAGTAAAATTGGTCTCGGTATGTTTTAGAGACAGGGATTTAAAACAAGTTTGAATTAGGTTCAAACTTGAGTTAAATTCTAGCCCAACCAAATCAATTCCAATGGAACTGAAAATTGCCAAAGAGGTTGAGGGCATGGTGGATGATTTATAGGCAAATAATGAACATTATTTGGGGGAGGAAAATTGTCACTCGAGTAAATGGCTAAATTTTGAAAGAAGGAAGAAGGAGATGGGGTTTGCTTGGATATGGATTAACTTGAAGGTTGAAGATGCCAACAGTAAGGGAGATGAAGAGAAAGAGATCACACCATAACATACACAATTAAAATGCACATGCAACAACAAGCAAGATGATCATGATGCAATGCAATAAAATGACAAGAGGCACAACAAAATCATGAAGCATACAACAAAGCAAGATGATCATGATGCAAGAAGCAAAATATGGCAATGGCATTCATAATGAACATGGCAACAAGCATATAGGAATGAAATGTGCAAAACAATTATGATAATGCAACAAACACAATACACACGACAACAACTAAAATAAATGGAAGACAAACTAGAGCATCGGTCTTGGGGCGTCACAACACTCCACCACTACAAGAGGATCTCGTCCCGAGATCTAGGATGGCACCGGAGAGAAAAACAGAAGAGGAAGAGGTAAAACAAAGTTGCTTCTTTGACAAACGAGTGAAACCAAAGAACCTTGTGAGGTTCAACAAATTGAAAGAAAGAATACAACAAAGATGACCAAAGTTGAAAACACTCCGTTAGAAAAGAGGAACATGAAACATTACTAGAACCTTGTAGGTTGAAAGACATAAGAAAAAGGGTTGCAATGGACATGAAGTACATGCAAGCACTCCGGATGAAACGAGATGTACAAGGAACAATAAGGATCAATTACGACAACACTTCAGTTGGAAATGTAAGGCAAAGAATACGAACTTGGCAAAATGATAGCACTTGGATGAGACTCCGATTACAAGAGGAATGAAAGACACGACACTCCGGTTAAAACAAGATAGAGGAGGAATAAGAATGATATAATTTGGACAGCACCCCGACTGAAAGGAGAAGGAAAACTTGATAAGTTGCAAAGAACTTGAAAGGAGGGAATGACACTCCGGTTAAATGGATAAGCAAAGGAAAGAACATGATCTTGGGGAAAACAAGATAATTGGTTGACAAGAGCAACATCTCAATGCCTCTGGAAGAGATAAAATAATGGAATTAAAGGAATGGAGAAGAAAACAACATCTTTTACCTGAAATGAGCCTTGAAAAAGCATCTTTAGGAGAAGGGTCGAACGGAGTTGTTGGAAAACCAACAACGAAAAGAGTAAGCTTGTAGTGGGCTTATGGAAAACTTCTCAAAACTATGAGGTGAAATTCTGCCACTAACGGAAACAATAGATTGTATTGATATGAACAAGGAGACGAGAAGCTTATTTCACCGGGAGGATAAATGAAGAACTTGGGTCATTTATAAGCACCATAAATAGCAACAATCCTTAGGGAAAGCTTTAGGTGAAATATAACCCAATCTAACTCCAATGAAGAGATTGATGGATTGAGAAGAGCTCATGCTATAAGAAATTGATTTGTTTAAAAAACTCATTCCTGACAACTTATCACCCATGAAACATGAAGGAAACTGTCAAGGATGACATAACAACATCTCAAAGATAAGGTAGAACGAATTGCATTTCGGAATGCAAGTTGAAGAATGCTTAAACTCCTCAAGACAAAACATGTGTTGAGAACCATGTTTACTTTTGAGAGTATAGCTTGGCGGATCATAACTTCGAGAGAAATCTTGGAGAACAATTGAAGAATGAAAAGAATCCTTGATGAACCACCATGTAGAGCCTCCATGAAGAACTCCGGATAGGAAAAGATAACATAAAAGAATTGAAGGTTTGAAGCGAACAAGATTGAAGCCTTGTAATGATTAGATGGAACTTCGTGATGAGATAATGCGGAAAACTTGGCACTCCAGAAAAGAAAAGATGAAGCATCTCGGACCGAGAATGTGATATGATGAAAAACTCTGGAAAGAAGAAATTAGATCACTTGGATGAAACAATAAGAAGAATTACGTTATGCGCAACCTTCACCAATTTAAATTGATGACAAGCAACGAATTTGGCATACTACTTATTCTTGTAGAAAGGATTAAGAGATATATAGCGCAAACTCAATGGACCACCGGTAGGATTTAACCAACAAATAAATTGATATGATAATGAAGGAAGAGAAAACTTGAACGAACCACCGTAAGAATTGAAAATGAATGAAGAAAAGATTAAGATACACCGGGGAGAATTATATAAAAAATGAAAATACTTTAGAGAATTTAGATACATGAGTACGAATATATCACGAGCTGATTAGAGAATACTTGAATGATGCACCGGTAAGATTTGGAGAACGAGAGCTGAAAGCTGGAATGAATAATCCTGAGATGATGGGCTCTGGAGAATCAAACTGAAACACCTGAAATGCTCCGGATGGATGAAAAGAATTCTCACAATCGAAAAAAATTATGAGAGGATGGCATCAAGCTAGAACCATCAATCTTCAAGAGAACAGATATGATTGAAGAGAAAACTCTTCTTCGGTCTTCAAATCCAAGAATGACAACAAGAAACGCCATCAAGAATTGTTTAGACACTCCAGGATGATGAATAGAAAGGTCGAGCCAACGGTGAAAAGAATTTGACAGATCTTGGAGAAAATACATATGACTGATGATAATTCATTCTTACGTCAACTTTGAAATGAATTTGAGAATAACTCCGGAATTTTTTTAGAAGAGTTAGGTAAGATCCTGGGAAAACACCTGTGGGTTAGGGCCCACTCAAGAGAAACACTATTGAACGATTTTGAAGAGAGATTGCACAGGTTGAATTAAATGGCTTGAATGAGATAACAACCTCGAAATAGGTTGAACGGATCTTGAATGAAAAGATGAGCCTTCCGAGATATCTTGAGCACTCCAGAACAAAAGAATAGCGAGAAGTGAATGATTAAGAGGTGCAACGACATGAGAAAGCATTTGAAACGAGGAAAGGATATGATCGACAATGCTTTACTTGAATCCACCGAAGAAGAAAAAGAATGAAGAATGATGAACTTGAAGCTCCGTTAGTATCTTCCCGAGAATCGCCGGTTAAGAACATTGAAGGAAAAGAATGAAGAAAGTTCGCATGAATAAAATGGATACTTGATTAAGAAATCTGAATCCTTGAAGCAAAAAGGGATGGGAGGGCGGGAAAACAAAGACAACTTAGGACGAATGAAACAAATAACGTTTAGAAGACTTTGAGTTGGTCTTGCGGATGTTGAAAATGATCGTATCCACTTGAAGAGAAACACGCCGGTTGAAAAAGTATTGACATGACAATCTCAATTATCATGAAGGATTGGTATTCACATAGGAGTATGAGGAACACCGCTTAGGAAAGGTATGGAATCAACACTTGACTTTGAAGCAACTCGAATACCACAACCAGAACAAAAACAAAGGATTGGCTTGCAAAATAAGTCGGAAACAAACATATGATAGATCCCATATCGTATCATGTGTCTGTTGGAAAGAATTCCTATGTGATAATTGAATTCCCACTTATAAACTCCCGAAACTTTCTGGTTATGCAATCAGGTGTTGGGGATATAGGGGAAGCATAATATCTCACCCAAGCTAGCAATTCCTACATCCAGCTGTATCCATCCTTCAACACATAACTAAGAAACCTTCGGAAATCATGTACCTCAACATTCGAAAAGCATCCGTTATACAAGTTATGGAGATAATACCGAACTCCCGCCCCAGTACTGGGTGGCCTCGAGGTTATCTCACCAACAACTGCATAAAAGAGATTTTCGGTGTCGGCGAACTCAGGTATACCAGAACTGCAACGATAAAATTGTGTCGACAACACCTCGGAGCTCAACTCCCCGGGACACTGCCACAACCCCAAAATGTCAGGAGGCACCAAGAACAATGTTCTCGACACAAAACCATTGGAACGATTCCAAGATACCCGCGTGATCATAAAAAAATTCATGAAATTTAAGGAGAGCAGAGTTAAAACTTCTACGTCAGGAGGCCTCACCAGAGCGACAAAGGGACTAAGGAGTAAAAAGAATCCTACTCTCCGATATATATAATCCTAAGACTCAAAACATATTGTTCTAGACTCATGAACGTCAGCGATTCGATCAAGCAGGGGGGCTCCTAAGTCAGGGATGGCTCTGATACCAACTTGTAACACCCACGATGCGGCTATATCTCCCACGTGTCGGCGCATGACTTAGAAGCATAGCAGCATGGTAGGTTTGTCGCAAGAGGGGTAATGTTCACACAATCTCATGTACTAAATAAGAAAGGGATAAAGAGTTGGCTTAGAATCGCCACTTCACACAAATACAAGTTAAACATACATCATCTAGATTACAATCAATGTCTGACTACGGAACCAAAATAAAAGAAGACAACCCCAAATTCTAGATCCCCGATCGTCCCAACTGGGCTCCACTACCAATCAACAGGAAACGAAACAACACAATGAACAAGATCTTCATTGAGCTCCCACTTGAGCTCGGTTATGTCATCTGCACTGGTATCATCGGCACCTGCAATTGTTTGGAAGTATCTTTGAGTGACGAGGACTCACCAATCTCACACCCGCGAGATCAAGACTATTTAAGATTATGGGTAGGATAGGGTAATGAGGTGGAGCTGCAGTAAGCGCTAAGCATATATGGTGGCTAACATACGCAAATAAGATCGAGAAGAGAAGCAATGCAATGGTCGTGAAGCTAGAAGTGATCCTGAAACTACTTACGCACAAGCATAACATCAAAGCCGTGTTCACTTCCCGGACTTCGCCGAAAAGGGAACATCACGACTACACATGCGGTTGATGCATTTTAATTAAGTCAAGTGTCAAGTTATCTAAAACCGGACATTAACAAATTCCCATCTGCCACATAACCGCGGGCATGGCTTTCAAAAGTTTAAACCCTATAGGGGTGTCCCAACTTAGCCCATCACAAGCTCTCACGATCAAGGAAGGATATTCCTTCTCCCGGGAAGACCCGATCAGTCTCGGAATCTCGGTTACTAGACATTTCGACAATGGTAAACTAGACTAGCAAAGCCGCCCGATGCGCCGACATCCCGATAGGAGCTGCACATATCTCATTCTCAGGGCAACACCGGATGAGCAATCCGTACAACTAAAACCAGCCCTCAAGTTTCCCCGAGGTGGTGCTGCAAGGGGCTCTAGTTCGGACCAACACTTAGAGAAGCACTGGCCCGGGGGGTTAAAATAGAGATGACCCTTGAGTCTGCAGAACCCAGGGAAAGGTGATACGTTGTTAGGCAAATGTAAAACCAAGGTTCAGCCTTGCTGGAGGAGTTTTATTAAAAGCAAATTGTCAAGGGGTTCATATAACTCCCAACTGCGTAAGGGGCGCAAAATCAAGGAACATAACACCAGCATGACAGAAACTAGGGCGGTAAGAGTGGAACAAAACACCAGGCATAAGGATGAGCCTTCCACCCTTTACCAAGTATATAGATGCATTAATTAAATAAGAGATAAAGTGATATCCCAACCTATCCATGTTCCAACATGGAACAAACTTCAACTTCACCTGCAACTAGCAACACTATAAGAGGGGCTGAGCAAAAGCGGTAACATAGCGAAACAACGGTTTGCTAGGTAAGGTGTGTTAGAGGCTCGACATGGCAATATGGGAGGCATGATATAACAAGTGGTAGGTAGCGCGACATAGCGATAAAGCGAACAGCTAGCAAGCAAAGATAGAAGTGATTTCAAGGGTATGCTCATCTTGCCTGAAATCCCGCAAGGAAGAGGAATGAGTCCATGAAGAAGTCAAACGGACAGAGTCGAACGGATCCTCACAACTCCGGAACGAACCTGAAGCTAACGATAGAAGCAACTCAGAAAGAAGCAAGCAACATAGTAAACAGCCATCACATAGACATGGCATGATGCGCAAACAAGTGTGATGCATGTCCAGTTTAATGAGGCATGGCATGGCAAAGTGCACAAACAATACTACAAATTAAGTGGAGCTCAATATGCAACGAGTTGCATATTGACGAAAAACCACATCAATTATTTAGTTCACTCCCGGTTAGGTGCTCAAAAATATTAAATGTTGGTTAACATGGCAAGAGGTGAAACATGAGTAAACTACACAGTTAGGCATTTTAAATGAGGCCGGAAACATCAAACAACAATTCCGGTAAATCCCCATATGCATTTAGCAATTTAATGCAACAACAATTTTAAACATTTTAAGTGTTGTTATGATAATGCAGATGATATATGCAAGTTTATGCAATTTTAAGAAAATATTTGCATGAGCATGTTATGAGCATTTATCATTGTGGCGGAAATGAGAGGGGTGCCACGGCAACGAATCCAGAAATGATGCCACGACAACATATCGGTTCCGGTAGCTCATAGAGATACCGGTGCAAAGGAAGTGTGGCGGGAGCGTGTCATGCAAGGATGGTGGGGTGCTCCCAGAGACCGGGTTCCCACATGTCGGTGACAAGGTAAAAGAGGGGCAACGTGCACCGAAAATTCGGACTCAAGGCCAACAAGGGTGCATCTCATACAACATGCATTCATTCATTCATGGGCGTCGTCTTGGGGTTATACCTTCGAAGCATGCAGTTCAGGAGTGGAACGAGTTCGTAGTGGAAGTGGTGGAAGTAGACGTTCTCGCAACGGTAGTGGAAGTAGTGGTACTATCGGTCCTCAACGGTAGTGGTACACGTTTTCCTGTAGATGTTCGGGTTAACGAGGGGGTACTTGGCGCAACATGGTCTCCGGGGTCGTCGGGTACACATTCACGAAGTAGTCGTACACGTCGACGGTAGTTGTTCACTTGACGGCCTTCAACGAGGGTAGTTGTTCTTGTATCGTCGTGAAAGTAGTGGTACTTTTCCGAATTGGAACTTGATGAACCCAACATCTCCGAGGCGACAGTAGTCGTACATGGTAACTGTAGCTGAACTTGTAGGGTCGTCCATTTCGTGGTACTTAGGTGAATCCACGAGAAATGGTAGTCTTACATGGTTCATCGAGGAACTTGATGTTTCGGCATGTAGTCGTTCGAGCGTCCGACGGTAATGGTACTCGGTGGTTTTGAAGAGGTACTTGGGGTCATTCGAATTTGCCGGTCTTGTCATCTCGAAGGGGTACTTGGCATTTCTGCTACCCGAGTCGTCGGTGACGGTAGTTGTTCTATTCATCGGGCGTCAAGGTACTTGTCGGTCCGGATCCACGGTGACGGTAATCGTACACGTATCGAAGTGGAACTTGCCGCACCCTAGGGTCTTCGAGTACTGGTTTTGATGGAGTTCGGGTCTTCGGTGTCGTGGTACTTGGTGATCTTCCCTATTCGGTGGTCTTGTAGCAGCAGCCAGGGCGTCGGGGAGGAGATGGTCGTGTTCAGCGGTAGGAAGCAGGGAGCTCGAGCGCGAAGTGGGCGACTGGGCAGACGACGCAGGGACGGATGGGTGAGAGGCGAAGCAGAGCGGCAGGTCCTGGTGGCCGGCAGGAGAGGTTCGAGACGGCAGTGGCGATGTAGGCGGTGCTCCCGTGTCGCGCTCGCCGGGTGCGGCGGAGGAGACCGGGATGGAGACGAAGCCAGGGCCTTGGGCGGTGGAAGTCACCGTGCTCGGGAACGAGGGCGCCATGGGAAGCGCTCGGGGTAGGAGGCGCGAGCACAGGGCTTGGCGCGGCGGCTCCTCAACGCAGGAAGCATCGGGCGTTGGCACTGGTCGTCAACGGTGAAGGGGCATGGCTCCATGGGCGGCTCCGGCGATGCTGGAAGAAGGCAGCGGCAGCAGGCATCGCAGAAGGAGCAGGGGAGAGGCAGCCGGGGACGAGGCAAGGTGTCATTCCTCCTTGCGTGCACGGGAGGCCTGTTCGGGTGCCATCGGGAGGAGGATGAGGGGGATCGAGAAGGAGAGTGGGGTCGAGCGCGAGAGGTGGGGATCGAGCGTGGTGGCGGCGCTGGGACTGGGAGAAAGAGGTTGCGAGGGAGAGATGAGTGAACGGCCTAGGGTTAAGGTTAGGTGGGCCTGCTGTACGCTAGGCTGGAGAAGGCCCATGTGGCTGCGCTGGGTGGGTCTCTCCCTCTCTGGCAACTACTCCTTCCTTTTGATTTCTTCAACTAGAAATGAAAAGGGAAATGTACATGGAGTTTAGAGATGTCAGTGGCTAAGATGAAAAATATCTCTCCAATGCGGGGATTATGCTCGATTAAGTAAAATTGGTCTGGGTATTCTTTTTGGAGACATGGATTTAAAACAAGTTTGAATTAGGTTCAAACTTGAGTTAAATTCTAGCCCAACGAAATCAATTTCAATTGAGCTGAAAATTGCTAGAGAGGTTGAGGGCATGGTGGAAGATTTATAGGCAAATAATGAACATTATTTGGGGGCGGAAAAGTGTCACTCGAGTAAATGGCTAAATTTTGAAAGAAGGAAGAAGGAGATGGGGTTTGCTTGGATATGGATTAACTTGGAGGTTGAAGATGCCAACAGCAAGGGAGATGAAGAGAAAGAGATCACAACATAACATACACAATTAAAATGCACATGCAACAACAAACAAGATGATCATGATGCAATGCAATAAAATGACAAGAGGCGCAACAAAATCATGAAGCATACAACAAAGCAAGATGATCATGATGCAAGAAGGAAAATATGGCAATGGCATTCATCATGAACATGGCAACAAGCATATAGAAATGAAATGTGCAAAACAATTATGATAATGCAACAAACACAATACACACGGCAGCAACTAAAATAAATGGAAGACAAACTAGAGCATCGGTCTTGGGGCGTCACAATCAAGTCTTATTAATAACCACTTTCGATTAGCATGAAACCGGAGAACTTTTGTAAACCACTAAGTTACCTCAATGGGGATATGAATGTCCCCAACAATAATCATTTCATATTTCTTTCTAACAGTAGGTAGAGGTAGTTGAAAACTTCCAATAGTGATTGTCGGAGATTTTTCAATAACATTAATTCCATTCACTTGGAATCGTTTCTTTGGAAAGTGCACCATATGCTGATTACCATTGATATGAAAAGTGACTTTGATTGTATTGCAATCAATAACAGCCCCTGCAGTATTCAACAAGGTTCTACCAAGGATAATTGACATGTTGTCGTCCTTGGGCATCTCAAGTATAACAAAGTCAGTCAAAGTAGTAACATTAGCAACAACAATAGGCACGTCCTCACAAATACTGATAGGTATGGCAGTTGATTTGTCAGCCATTTGCAAAGATATTTCAGTATGTGTGAGTTTATTGAAATCTAGTCTTTTGTATGAAGAGAAGTTTTCACATAGTTTTTTTTATGGAGCAAGGTATAGTTGGTATTCCCGGATCTCCAAGTTTTTGAGGTACTCCATCTTTAAAAGTATAATTAGCAAGCATGGTGGAGATTACAGCTTCCGGTATTTTTCTCTTATTGGTGATGATGTCTTTCATATACTTTGCATATGGAGACATTTTAAACATATCAGTGATGTCGGCTAGGACTACGTCGGTATTTCCCCAAAGAGGAAGGGGTGATGTAGCACAGCGACAGTAGGTATTTCCCTCAGTGATGACACCAAGGTTATCGAACCAGTAGGATAACCAAGCAACACAATGTAAACTACCCCTGCACACAAATAACAAATACTCGCAACCCGGCGTGTAAAAGGGGTTGTCAACCCCTTTCGGATAGCGGCGCCTCAAGATTGGCAAACAGACGTGAATAAAATTGTGGTGGATTGATAGGACGAACGCCAAATAAAATAAATAAGAATAAAACGCGGCAAGGTATTTTTGTATTTTTCGTTTAGTAGATCTAAAATTAAAAGCAAAGGAAAAGTAGACCGCAAAGGCAAATAATATGAGAAAGAGACCTGGGGGCGTAGGTTCCACTAGTGGCTTCTCTCGAGAAAAATAGGAAAAGGTGGGTAAACAAATTAAAGTTGGGAAATTGTATAACTTCAAATACTCATAACAATATCCAGGCAATGATCATTATATAGGCATAACGTCCAAGATTAGTAGACCGACTCCTGCCTGCATCTACTACTATTACACCACACGTCGACCACTATCCAGCATGCATCTAGTGTATTAAATTCATGGGGAAACAGAGTAATGCAATAAGAATGATGACATGATATAGACAAGATCTATCTATGTAGAGATAGACCCCATCGTTTTATCCTTAGTAGCAACGATACATAGAAGTAGGTTCCCCTTCTGTCACTGGGATCAAGCACAGTAAGATCGAACCCACTACAAAGCACCTCTTCACATTGCAAGATAAATAGATCAAGTTGGCCAAACAAAACCCAAATATCAGAGAAGAAATACAATACTATAAGCAATCATGCATATAAGAGATCAAAGAAACTCAAATAACTTTCATGGATAAAAAGAGATAGATATGATCATAAACTCAAAGTTTATCTGATCCCAACAAACACACCGCAAAAAGAGTTACATCATATGGATCTCCAAGAGACCATTCTATTGAGAATCAAACGAGAGTGAGTAAGTCATCTAGCTACTAACTACGGACCCCAAGGGTTACAAAGAACTACTAACGCATCATCGGAGAGGCACTAACGGAAGTGGTGAACCCCTCTGTGATGGTGTCTAGATTGGATCTGGTGATTCTGGACTCTCTGGCGGCTGGAATTGATTTTCATAAACTCCCCTATGGTTTATGGAATATTGGGGTATTTATAGAGCAAAGAGGCGGTTCGGGGGGCACATGAGGTGGGCACAACCCACCCGGGCGCGCCTGGGCCTCCTGGCGTGCCCTGGTGGGTTGTGCTCACCTCGGAGCACCCCCCAGGCATTGTCTTGACCCATTGGGTGTCTTCTGGTCCATAAAAAATCTCCGTAAAGTTTCGTTGCATTTGGACTCCGTTTGGTACTGATTTCCCGCGATGTAAAAAACATGCAGAAAACAACAACTGGCACTTGGCACTATGTCAATAGGTTAGTACCAAAAAATGTTATAAAATGATTATAAATTGTAGAGGTGCCAGAACTCAAAGCGAAAAACTTAGAGATAAAAACATATTGGGAGTTGTGTCCTTCCCACCAATAAAAATGACTTAGAGTTCCCAACACTTTCCATGCTAGATATATCATAGGCACTTCCCAAATAGGAAGTAAAGTTTATTCCTTTTTCCACCGTACTATCACTTTCCATGGCTAACAGTATCCACGGGTGACTTCCATACCAACACTTTCGAAGGAATTTATTATTTGACAACATAAAGTAAATTCATTTTTCATTTCGGGACTGGGCATCCCTAATACCTTTGCCTTACTCTCGTGCAATGACAAGTGAGTAAAAATTCATCGTGAGAATAACACATCTAGCATGGAAAATATTAGCCACCCTCACCGCTCCATGAGCGGTACGAACACACAAAAGAGAAGTTTATTTTGAAAATTAGAGATGGCACATACAAATTGGCTTAGAATGGCAAAAGAATACCACATATAGGTAGATATAGTGGACTCATGTGGCAAAACTAGTTTAATGTTTTTTAGATGCACAAGTAGTGATCATACTTAGTGCAAAATGAAGGCTAGCAAAAGATTGAGAAGCGACCAACCAAGAAACGAATAATCTCATAAGAGAGCATTAAGCATAATTAACACTGAATAATGCACCACAAGTAGGATATAATTTTGTTGCATAATTATTGACTTTCGTTCTTGCATAGGGAATCACAAACCTTAACACCAATATTCTTACTAAAGCATAATTACTCATCAAGATGACTCACATATCACATCATCATATCTCTAAACTATTACTAAGAATCAAGTTTATTTTGTCCAATGATCTTCATGAAAGTTTTTATTATATCCTTCTTGGATATCTTTCGCTTTGGGACTAATTTTCATGTGTTGCTTTTGATAAGCTCAAACAAATATAAGTGAAGATCATTATCATAATATTTCTTTCTCTCAAATTAATTTAAGTGAAGCAAGAGAGAATTTCTTAAAAAAATTACTAACTCTCAAATAAACCTAAGTGAAGAAAGAGAGCATTTCTTCAAAAATACTAGAGCACACCGTGCTAAAAAAGATATAAGTGAAGCACTAGAGAAAGTCTATAGCTCATAAAAATGCAAGTGAAGCATAGAGAGCAATTATAAGAAGTCATGACATAATTTTGGCTCTCCCAAATAGGTGTGTCCAACAAGGAATCAAGACTCAAAACACAAAATAAAAAAAGAAAAGACTCATATCATACAAGACGCTCCAAGCAAAATACATAGTATGTGACGAATAAAAATATAGCTCGAGTAAAATACCGATTGTCGTTTGAAGAAAGAGGGGATGCCACTCGGGGCATCCCCAAGCTTAGTTGCTTGCTCTCTTTTGGATAATAGCTTGGAATGTCGGGGCATCCCCAAGCTTAGGCCCTTCTTACTCCTTATTCGTTCATCCATCATAAGATAACCCAAAACTTGAAAATTCAATCACACAAAACTCAACAAAAGCCTTCGTGAGATCCGTTTGCATAAGAAAACAAATCACTACTATAAGTGATATAGTAAACCAATTCATATTTTGTTCATGCATTATATCTACTGTATTCTAACTTTTCTATGGCAAAAACTCATCAAAGAAAACCATAGAGCCATCGAAACAAGCACACAACGCAAACAAAACAGAATAGTCTATAGCAATCTAGGCAATACGAATACTTCTGTAACTCCAAAAACTCTGAAAAATTAGGACAAACTGGAAAATTTGTATATTAATCTATTTCAAAAGGAATTTCTATTTTATTGCTCTCTGGTTAAAAATGAAAATCATTTTCGCGAGTGCAAAAGTTTCTGTTTTTTTCAGCAAGATCAAACAACTATCACCCAAGAAGATCCTAAAGGCTTTAATGGGCACAAACACTAATTAAAATAGGAAAAACACAATCATAACAGTAGCATAATTGTGCAAACAATCAAGAACAGAAAGCAAAAATAAAAAATAAATTTTATTCGTTGGGTTGCCTCCCAACAAGCACTATAGTTTTACGCCCTTAGCTAGGCATAAAGCAAGGATCTAAGTTTTGTCATCCTTCTTCTTAATTCCCTTAGAGGTATTTTCATCATGGGGTTTTGTAAAAACAACATAAAATATATTATCCATAGAAACCTTAGCATTATTAAGTTGCCCATTATCATAACCACATTGATTTCCTGCAACAATCCAAGAGTTATGTTGATTAACATTATTAAAAACTTGTTGAATTACATCTATAATCGGGTCTTCCTTTGTAAGATTCTCATCAAAGATCCTATTATCCCGAAGCAAATGTCTTAACGCATAATCACTATTGTAAATAATTCAATCTATTATGAGCATAGAATAAAAATCAAAGATTTCCCTAGCTTCCCGTATAATATAGTCAAACTCATTCATAAGAACAATAGTAGCCAACTTTTTAGCCCGAGGATTCTTTATAACGGGGAGCTCAAAGAACAATATTTGCAAAGTAGGATGAGTATGGATAAATTTACTTTCAAGTTTCAGAACTAGTGCTGAAATAGCATCCGCATAAGATCTAGTAGTCCTAAGTATAGGCGCATCATCAAGACTTAAATTTCCAACACAAAAATTCTTGGATACGTTCTTTTCCCATAACATTCCCTTACCCCAAGATAAATGTTTTAGCATCCAGATTGCCCGTACGTCCAATATTAGGAGTTAGGCCATCATCTATTGGTGCCATACCGAAATCACTCATTATTGCAAGCAAATGATAGATTTGTCGAGAAAACGGTGAACAAAAAAGAGGGGCGAATAGAACGGCAGATATTTTTGAAGTGGGGGAGAGGAAAATAGGAGGAAAATGGCAAATAATGTAACTTGCGAGGAGAGGAGATTTGTGATTAGGAACTTGGTATATGTTGAAGATCCTTCCTGGCAACAGCGTCAGAAATTCCTTTGGATGTCGGCTAGGACTACGTGGTATTTCCGTAAAGAGGAAGGGATGATGCAGCGCAGTGAAGGTAGGTATTTCCCTCAGTGATGAGACCAAGGTTATCGAACTAGTAGGAGAACCAAGAAACACAACGTAAACAACCCCTGCACACAAATAACAAATACTCGCAAGCCGACGTGTAAAAGGGGCTCTCAATCCCTTTCGGGTAGCGGCGCCTTGAGATAGGCAAACGGCCGTGAATAAAATTGTAGTAGATTGATAGATCGAATGCCAAATGAAATAAATAAGAATAAAACGCAGAAATCTGAAAATAAAAGCAAAGGTGTTAGGACCCCGATTCCATGTCACACTGATCTAGCCTGTAACACCTCATATCACTTTGCGGCCTCACACACGATATTCCCACGGGTGTCGCCTTACCATGGCCCGGGACCGTTTGCGCCTTTTGGCTCACGTATATGATAGTGTCGCTAGCATCCATATGACAGAGAACCTGGGCCGACATGGCCAGTCGTGAACCCAAAGTGGCACAAACTTACGGGGACAGGCATACATGAATCAACATCGAGCATGTCGGTCAGCAGCGTCTGAATCCGGGCTGTAGCACTGGGCTAATACGACTCCGGGAACCCAGGCTGTAGCAGGCTAGGCTAGACTCCGGATGTCACCGCATGACATTTCCCCGAAGGGAAAGACACAGGAATGAAGTGAATCACATGCCAGCCAGTCAAGTGTTCCGGAGCAGTAGTGCTGGGCTAGCAGGACTCCGGTGAACCGGGCTGTAGTGGGCTACTATGGCTCATGGAAGCACTAGACCACATTTCCCCATAAGAGAGGCTGCCAAGGATAAACAACTAGATTGTCGGATCCCACACATACCAAGCATTTCAATCATACACACAATATGCTCGATATGTGTACACAATATGCTCGATATATGTAAATACAACATGGCATCACAACAAAACTCTACAACTCAAAGTACTTTATTTAAAGGCTCCGGAGAGCCATACATAACATGTTCATACAGGTAGGGGTCACATGACCCAACACTCAAGTCATAGAAACATACAAGCACATGCAGAAGGAAACTAGTCTGAGTACAGACACTAGAAAGAAAGAAGGCTTGACGAAGCCTGCCTATCTACATAGGGCCCTCCATGGCTCGGAATCACCACCTGGGTGGCAAGTCACTCATCGACGTCGAGATCTACGTAAAACCTGTCAGAGGGGGCGGTGTTCTCGTCAGAAAACAGTAATTGAAGCAACATGAGTACAAAGGTACTCAGCAAGACTTACAACAGATCCTACTATACATGCTCATTCTCAAGAAGGTAGTGGAGTTATAGCAGCAAGCTAGCTTTGACTCTTGGCTAAGCTATCCTATGAGACACCACTTGTAAAATAGTTTTCGCACACGAGTCCACTAATCACCATCACAATACTCCACCGTGGATCCTCCCTCGTCATCCTACGAGAGGGCCATCCTCGGTACTCACACTTATCTTGAGTCTTTTAGTAGTAACCATTAACTTGTCTATGAACTGTATAGGCAACCAAGAAGTCCTTTACCACGGACGCGGCTATTCGAATAGATGATGTTAACCCTGCAGGGGTGTACTTCTTCGTACACACTCTCACCACTTATCATTGTTTACACGACATGTACTCGGCAACCTTCAAGCGGAAGCCCAACGAGGGTGTCGGCCATGGCCTACCTAAACACTCAAGTCTCTAGTCCAGGTCTATCGCCTATCCAGGTTCCATCCGCAGGGAGTCCGGCCGAGGTTTCCACATACGGCCCCGAACGATGTGTACAGGGTCCCAAGACGCCAAACGGGCGCCCGGCATACCCGGCCACGGTGTATCTACCGCATCATAGCCCACCCCTAGGGTCAGCGCTACGCACGACCGCCAACACATATCCTATAAACACCAGAAACTAGTTGCAACTCATGGACAGAGAGCTAGGGTGGTTAAGAAGCCGAGAGGGTCCATTGGTTTCGGGCCCAATGCATGGTAGTAACTGATTCTTGAATCACACATACAGATCTCGGTGCTTAAGGACGGTTCCAATGAAACAACCCACCATGTACTCCTACATGGCCTCTCATAGATACCTTTACCAAATCATGTTCAACACATCCCTCACATTACCGACATAATTGTTTCACTCTAGCCCATCACCCAGATGAACCAGACCTGACACAACTCTAAGCATAGCAGGCATAGCAAGGTAGGAAACACAGACATGGCTCAATCAACTCCTACACATGCTAGTGGGTTTCATCTAGTTATTGTGGCAATGACAGGTCATGCAGAGGAAAAGGGGTTCAACTAACACAGCACACAACAGTTTGAAACATTGTTGTCTTAATGCAGTAAATGAGAGCAGGAGCGAGAACATGGGATTATATCGATATGATCAATGGGGCTGCTTGCCTGATGGAGTAGTAGTAGGGTACTACCCTTCAGTCGGATAATCGAAGGTATCCTCGGAGGCAGAACCTACCACAAAAGACACCACAGAACACAATCATCACATGGCAATATGCAACAATATGATGCGTGCTATGACATGGCAATATGATGAAAGCTTAAGTTATTAAGTCATATAAGTGCATTAGCTTGTTTCACCTAAACAACAAGGTTAAATTGTTCTGTCATGCATGAAACCATTACAGACGGAAATATTGAATTTTTCTGATCAAATTTCATATATAAATCTTTGCATTTGGAGTTACAGATTAATTTCTATGAATTTTTAAAGTTTGTAGTATTTTCTGGAATTTCATGTATAAAAGTAAATCCAGAAAATACTTATTGCGTCAGCAGTGCGTCATGGTGATGTCAGCGGTCAACAGAGCCGGTCCAGGTCAAACTGACTAGTGGGTCCCGTCTGTCAGTAGTTAGTTAAACTATCTAAGTTTAGTTAGCGCTAAACCTAGGTTAATTAGCAGGGCGGCCCCACTTGTCATTGACCCAGAGAGGTCAAACTAGACCCACCCGTGGTCAAACTGGGTCAGCGGGGGTCAAACTCGCCGGCGAGGCCAGACGTGGCGGGGCAATGCGGGTTTTGCACTCCAACGACCAAAAGGATGGCGGAGACCTCCTATGCGTAGCTGGGAGCAAGCCGCGTCGAGTGGTGGCAGTGGTTGGACTCAGGGTCGCCGGAAACGATGCCGGCGACGAGAGTTGCGGCTGCTGGAGTTCGGGCGAGGTCGAACTAGCCGCTTGGAGGCATGGCGAGGAGCATGCGGGGGTGCTACGAGCTCCTACGGGTGCGGTGAAGATGATGACGTGCTCGATTGCGAGCCAACGTGGCTGTGGCCACGACGGCGACGTGCGGTGGCGGCGGCGAGTGCGGCCGAGCTTGGTGCGGTCGCTGCGGTGCTCGAGAAGGCAAACGGAGAAGATGGGAAGGTAGCTGAGCTCACGTCGAACACGATGGAGCAGACGGCGAGGTCGGGGATGAGCTGGTGCAGTGGTGACGGTGAAGGGGATCTCCGGGGACGTCGAGGTCGGGCGAGGTTGTTGCGGTGGCCTCAGGGCAAGCGAGCGCTTGGGGCTCGGCTTGCTCGAAGGAGAGGAGGGCAGCGGAGCTATTAGACACAGTGGCGCGGCGCGAGAACGACGGAGAGCGTGGCTACGTCAATGGTGCGGCGGCAGGGGCGTCGGCCATGGCGAGGAGGGGGCGAGAGAGAGAGAGGCATGGGGAGAATGGGTGTGTCTGTGAGGTCGAGGTAGTGACATGGAGCTCGCCTAGGTCTCCACGGGCGTGAGTGGCAAGCAGGTGGCGCGGTGTCGAGCTCTCGCGCGCCGGCGTCACCTCCTTCCTGCCTGGCGGGAGGAAGCAGCTGGCTGGCACGGGCCAGCACAGTGCTGGGCCGCTAGATCGGCCAGTTGGTGGGTTGCGGCCAGGTAAGCGGTTTTCTTTTATTTTCTGTTTTCTTTTATTTCTGTAAGTTTGTGACATTTCTAAAAATAGTTAGGCACTTTCAAAAATCACCAAACTTCACATGCTCACTGTATAAAACATAACCAACATGGAACATTTTAGTTTGGGATTATTTGGACATTTAAAATATTTACTAGCATTTAAATGCCCAATTGCAAGTTACATATGATTTAATTCAATGATCTTTTGATGACCTAGAAAAAGGTGAACCCATTTTGTCAGAGGTTCTAACCCAAGACAAAAAGGGAGGACTTTTTATAAGGGCATTTCAGGTTCATTGAAAAATATTTTAGTAAACCCTAGTTGTTTTCACGGGGGTGCTGGGGGTTCTGCCATCCCCATTTCAAGATTCTGGAAAAGTAAACATGATGCAACACTCTAATCCATGAACTAGCTAGGGTGTGACAAAAGGAAAAGTATATCACAAAGGCAAATAATATGTGAAAGAGACCCGGGGGCCGTAGGTTTCACTAGTGGCTTCTCTCGAGAAAAATAGCAAACAGTGGGTAAACAAATTACTGTTGGGCAATTGATAGAACTTCAAATACTCATGACGATATCCACGCAATGATCATTATATAGGCATCACGTCCAAGATTAGTGGACCGACTCCTGCCTGCATCTACTACTATTACTCCTCACATCAACCTCTATCCAACATGAATCTAGTGTATTAAGTTCATGGGGAAACGGAGTAATGCAATAAGAACGATGACATGATGTAGAAATGATCTATCTATGTAGAGATAGACCCCATCATGTTATCCTTAGTAGCAATGATACATACGTGTTGGTTCCCCTTCTGTCACTGGGATCAAGCATCGTAAGATCAAACCCACTACAAAGCACCCCTTCCCATTGCAAGATAAATAGATCACATTGGCCAAACAAAACCCAAATATCAGAGAAGAAATATGAGGCTATAAGCAATCATGCATATAAGAAATCAAAGAATCTCAAATAACTTTCATGGATAAAAAGAGATAGATATGATCATAAACTCAAAGTTCATCCGATCCCAACAAACTCACCGCTCAAAGAGTTACATCATATGGATCTCCAAGAGACCATTGTATTGAGAATCAAACGAGAAAGAGGAAGCCATCTAGCTACTAACTATGGACCTGAAGGTCTACAAAGAGCTACTCTCGCATCATCGGAGAGGCACCAATGGAAGTGGTGAAACCCTCCGTGATGGCTCCCTGGTGGGTTGTGCTCCCCTCGGAGCCCCTCCAGGCTCTGCCTTGGCCCATTGGGTGTCTTCTAGTCCATAAAAAATCTCCGTAAAGTTTCGTTGCATTTGGACTCCGTTTGGTATTGATTCCCTGTGATGTAAAAAACATGCAGAAAACAACAACTGTCACTTGGCACTATGTCAATAGGTTATACCAAAAATTGATATAAGATGACTATAAAATGATTATGTAACATCCAAGATTGATAATATAACAACATGGAACAATAAAAATTTATAGATACGTTGGAGACATATCAATCAGTTAAGCGAGTACGCAAAAAGACCGGCCACAGCATTTCAGCAAAGTGTTCAAATTCATCATCATCTTTCTTTTTAGTTGACTTAGTTGGAAAGGGCATAGGTTTTTGAACCCGTGGTTCTCTTTCATTACCATGTTTTCTAGCAACATAGTCTCTTTTATCATATCTTTTATTCTTGTGTTGTGCGTTATCAAGATCAACTGCAGGTTCTATCTCAACATCATTGTCTCGTTCTTTATTATTTGTTTGAGTATCTTCACGAACGTCATCATTATCTTTTTCATTATCAGAAGGTGAGTGTTCACTACCATATTGAGCTTCAGCATTAGAGATAGAAACTTCATTATCATTATTAGGAGGCTTTTCTCTTCAGGTTCACTAGAGGCATAAAAGGTCTTATTATTTTTCTTCTTCTTTTTCTTTTTAGAAGGACTATGTGCATCAGTGTTAACTCGTTGAGATTCTTGTTCAATTATTTTTGGGTGTCCCGGTGGTTCCTGAGTCATCCCGCCCCTCTAGTCATTACTCTAACAGCATGATCATTGATATTATTATTCATTTCATCAAGCAACTCTCTTTGAGATTTAGCAACTTGCACTAACTGAGTTTGATCCATAGAAGCATGCTTCCCCACACCCCTAACATCATTTGAGATTCTAAATAACAACTCACTCAAGGGAGGAAACATATCAGAATTGTATTTCAATTGTTTGATAACATTTTGATTGAAGTGATTTTGCTTTCTAATGTAATTTTCAAACTCATAAAGGCATTGGCTAGGGTGCATATTGTGAGGATTATCATTATCACTGAATTTCATTACAGAATTTACCTATGCCACCTTAGGCAGTGGTGGTGTATCAAGCCCATGTATTTCTTCAATAGGAGGTAAAATTTTGACATCCTCAGCTTTAATACCTTTTACCTTCATAGATTTCTTTGCCTCTTGCATATCTTCAGGACTGAGATATATAATACCCGTCTTCTTCAGAGTGGGTTTAGACGGTGGTTCAAGAAGAGTCCAATCATCATAATTTTTCAATATATTGTTCAATAATTCTTCAGCTTCCCCAATAGTTTGTTCCCTGAAAACACAACCAGCACAACTATCTAGGAAATCCCTAGAAGCATCAGTTAGTCCATTATAGAAGATATCAAGTATTTCATTCTTCTCAAAAGGGTGATCAGGCAACGCATTAAGCAATTGGAGAAGCCTCCCCCAAGCTTGTGTGAGTCTCTCTTCTTCAATTTGCACAAAGTTAAAAATTTCCTGTAAGGCAGCTTGTTTCTTATGAGCAGGAAAATATTTTTCAGAGAAGTAATAAATCATATCCTGGGGACTATGCACACAACCAGGAGCAAGAGTATTGTACCAAGCTTTAGCATCACCCATTAATGAAAACAAAAATAATTTCAGAATATAATAATAGCGAGTCTTCTCATCTTGAGCAAAAAGTGTGGCTATGTCATTCAACTTAGTAAGATGCGTCACAACAGTTTCAGTTTCATAACCATGGAAAGGATCAGATTCAACCAAAGTAATTCACTTTGGGTCGACAGAGAATTCATAATCCTTATCATCAACAACGATAGGTGAAGTAGCAAACTAAGGATCACATTTCATTTTAGCATTCAAAGATCTTTCTTTATACTTGCATAATAATTTTTCTAGATCAGCTCTATCCTTACAACTAAGAATATCTCTAGTTGTCTCCTCATTCATAACATAACCTTCCGTTACCTTAGGCAATTCATATCTAGGAGGGCTAGTTCTAATAGGTGTTTCAAGAGTTTTAGTTTCAAGATCTTCATCAATTTCAACAATTTCATCAGTTCCAGCATTCTCAAAAGCTTCAGTTCTAGCAATTTGTTCATCAAGAAATTCACCATGTGGCACATTATCATCAAGCAAGGTACTATCATCATCATCAATATCATTCATAGCAGAAGTAGCATCATCAATAACTTGTGACATATCAGAATTGATAGCATGTGGTGGTGTTGCAAGTTTACTTATAACAGAAGGTGAAACTAAAGCAGAGCTAGATGGCAGTTCCTTACCTTCCCTCGTCTTAGAGGGAAAAATATTAGTCTTAGCATCCTTGAGATTCTTCATAGTGATAAATTGATAATAATCCCAAGTGACTCAACAAATATAGCTATGCTCCCTGGCAACGGTGCCAGAAAAAGGTCTTGATAACCCACAAGTATAGGGGCTCGCAACACTTTTCGAGGGTAGAGTATTTAACACAAATTTATAGATTCGACATAAGGTGAGCCAATGAGTATTGCAAGTATTAGCAGCTGAGTTGTCATTTCAACCACACCTGGAGATTAATTATCTGCAACAAAGTGATCAGTAGCAAAGTAGTATGATAGTTTTGATCGTAGTATCAACAACAATAGTAATGGTAACAGGGATTGAAGTGATTTTGTAGCAAGTGTAGCAGTAATAGTAGTAATAGTAACTTAGCAAGAACAATATGTAGGAAAATCATAAGCATTGGATCGGCTATTCGTTGGATGATATTCATCATGTGACAGTCATAACCTAGGACGACACAACACTAGCTCTAGTTCATAAATATAATGTAGGCATGTATTTCGTAAATAGTCATACGTGCTTATGGAAAGAACTTCCATGACATCTTTTGTCCTACCCTCCCGTGGCAGCGGGGTCCATAAGGAAACTAAGGGATATTAAGGCCTCCTTTTAATAGAGAACCGGAACAAAACTTTAACACCCACTGAATACATGAACTCCTCAAACTACGTTCATCACCGAGAAGTGTCCTGACTATTGTCACTCTGGGGTTGCTGGATCATAACACATAGTGGGTGAATATAGCTTGAAAGATCGGATCTAGAACATAGATATAATGGTCATAACATAAAGGATTCAGATCTGAAATCATGGTGCCCGGGCCCAAAGTGACAAGCATTAAGCATGGCAAGGTCATAGCAACATCAATCTTAGAACATAATGGATACTAGGGATCAAGCCCTAACAAAACTAACTCAATTACATGATGAATCTCCTCCAACTCCTCACTGACCAATGAGGCTAAGAAGGAATTATTCACTCCCGGTGGGGAGCATCATGGAATTGGCGATGGAGAAGGGTTGCTGATGATGAAGATCGAAGATCCCCCTCTCTGGAGCCCCAAACGGACTCCAGATCTGGCCTCCCGATGAAGAATAGGGGACTCCAGATCTGGAACGCGATAATTCTTTCTCCCTGTTTTATTGAGGCCTTGGTCCTCTCCCCAAATACAGGAAGGGAGCCAACAACGGCCAATTCGAAAGGGGACATCTAGTACAGCTTATCCTGACAAAAGCAATCTTCGCCTGCCAAAAGCTCTGGTGGTGACGCTGCCTTGGGCTCCATGGTGACCCCCGTCCTACCGTTATGCTGGTCTTGGTCTCGTTGCACCGATATGGAAACCTTTCCTTGATGCCTTGGTACTCCGTGCCTGCGGCTGCTTCCTTAGCACCAAAGAGGAAACAAGGACACTGTGCGCATTGGTTCCCACCTGGCGCCCGTCTAGCCTTGGTCGTCATGGCTCACGTCAGTAGAACCTCGCGAGATTTGCCTGGCCTTGATCTCTCCGCCCCTTGTGAGCCAGCCTGCTGAGGCCGCTCCTGAGGAGGTCTTGTGTCGTCCGGCTTGCGAGGCTTCACCCCTCGTGAGGGTCTTGAGTCCTTGCTGGTGAAGATGGGCTATACGGGCCCGCTCACAGAGCCACGGCATGGGCCACAGGCAAGCAACTCTGGGGAACCCCGTTCCCAGAACACTGACAGATATCCATGGCCACCTATTGGACCAAGAGGCCCCTTGCTAGTTCGGCAGGGGGACATCGCGTTTCAGAAAGAGCAGACCAGCGCACGGCAGCATGGCGAGAGCACACAAGCAATTTACCCAGGTTAGGGCCGCCGCGAGGCGTCAAATCCTACTCCTTCTTTGGTGGATTGATGGTGGAATGAGGATGGTGGAACGAACTACACTTGCCTGACCGGGGTTGCCGTAGGGTTGTAGTGACTACGCGCGTATGGTGGTGTGGTTTCGTTAACTATCCAACCCTCTAACCCTTCCTACGGGTGCCATGGGCCTCCTTTTATAGATTAAGGGGTCACCATAATGGCAAAGTAGTCATTATCCACTGATATGATAGCAAACAATGTTATCATACCTAACTCTTTGGGCTAATAGGGTGCATTAAGTGCACCGCTTAGTGTCATATCACTGGTTGTCCGGCAAGGCTTGCCGGGCTATCATGCCAGCTTCGTGCCTATTCTCTTGACACGTCGCAGGACGAGTGTCATCTATGGGTTTCTTCTGTAGGAAATGGTTGCCATGTGGCAAATGGCTGCCACTTAATCTCCATGTGGCTTGACACCATACTGATTCATGATGTGGGTCATGCTTGTGTGGTTGGTGGGGTGGTTCTGCCCCCGCAAACCCCTGCAAACCTTGCCGAGGTGCCTGGGTTGCCTGCTTCCGGTGGTGGCCTCGTCCCTTGCCAAGCTCACCTGCCCGGCAAGGGAGGCCCTTCTCTTGCCAATATCTTTCTCCACTGGCCTCATCTTGGACTCTCTGAACTGTATGTTGGCTCTTGAAATCTCTTGGTCCTTCAATCTCTGACTTAAGTTGGTGCCTCAATCTCGTTCGTGTGCCTGTGCACAGTCTGGGCACCGACAAAAGACCACAGGCCTGCCCCAAACGCGCTACGGAGCTTCGTCGGGGTAGGGCCTAATAAGTGCACATGTAGGGTTGCTGAAGGGGTTGGCCCCTTGAGGTTTCCATTACTGCTTCATTAGCCTTGATTTTGGGCTAGTTTCTAGTTTCCCCGCGTCTGGTGTAAAGCCAATAGTGGTGGGGCCACTCGAATGATGGCCCGTGAATGACTTTAATGCATGGGGTAGAAACTGCCAATTTACTCTTCCCACAGCACGCCCTTATCCTTGACCACGTATGTTGCAGGCATCGCGCGGGGTACGTAACGGAGGCACGTGGCATGGGGGAACATCTGGGAGAGGGTCTGCCAACCCTGAATTGGTGGAGGGCGGTGGTCACCCGTTCATGGAGCAGCTTCCCTTCCCCGCCAGGCCTATAAAACGGAGGGGCGGAGGAGAGCAGAGTCATCCATATTTGCATTCCCCATCTTCTTTTCTTGTTCTCTACTTCCACCGGTGATGTCAAAGAGAAGATCTGGGGCCAGCCCCCAGGCTCCTGCTCGGTGTTATTGTTGCCGCATGCTAGTGCTGATGCTCAGGGAGTGAGCCTGGTCCTTGGCATGGTGAATCTCTTGGTTCCTTCGATGCTCGGCGGGGAGGCGGGGCTGGAGATTGCTGATAATCCCAACATTGCCCCTCATGGAGGTCTTGGGGATGATGTCGACGAGAGGCACACCTTCCTGCCTGCCAAGGTGGGGTGGCGCGCGCCTCGAGCCTCCTGGCCATCCTGGCCACTCACTGTCTTCCCGAGGGGGGTGCTAGACTGGATCCTCGGCCTTCCTCTAGGATGGTGTGGATGGAGATGAAGCCCGGGGAGACGGAGAAGACGAGAGGCAAGCCGTCCAGTAGGAGCACGACCGCATCGACGCGTTCGTCTCATACTAGCGACCTGTTGCCCGTCTGCTTGGCTCTTCCCCCATTTTCCCTGCGCCGTCATCACCGTTTCTTTCGGCTGCCGGGAAAAGGCTCACCCCCTGGTGCTTTCGTTTCCTTTTGGGGCCTCGTGGCTGGACTCCGGCACCTTCCTCTGCCGGTGCCTATGCTGGAGCCCCCCTTTGGTCCTAGGAGCGGTGACTAGGGGGTCGTCGAGAAGCTCCGCACATCTTCCTCCTTCGCAGGCTTGCCACTCCCGATCTTGTCAGGCTGGGGTTGCCAGCACCTGACAAGGATCGGGGTGGCATTGTGTCGGTGCGATGCGTGTCCTCTTCTCTTCCCATCACAATACCAGGGATAAGAGGGACAGGGAGAGGAGTTTACGAGGCAATCGCCAAATTTTAATTCGAATAATGTAATCTCTCAAGTCCATCTTTGTGTTCTGTAATGTTCGTACTTGTATTAGCATATGAATGAAAAAGAGGAACCTTGCCGGGAACCCGTGCATGTGTATGTCCATGTAGAGGTGGAGTGCCTCTTTAATGAAAATAAATGAGTTTTTCCCTGGCAGGATATCCTGCCGGCACCCTCTTTGTCTACCGGAGAGCTACGTCTGGTGGGTGACAGACAGAGGGGCCAGCCCCCCTCCAACTCTTTTTTAACAAAGGCTACTGCGACCATCCTAACTGAAGCAATGTTCGAGTCATGGATGGGAGCACCTAAGTTCCAAAAGAGAGGCAAGGTTTTCTCATGCAAAGTTATAGCTTTACAGAACACTAACAGACAAGAGGTAAAACTTATCTTCTTGGCTTGCCAGGGATCGTTGTGCCATGTAATCTTCTCGTCTCTTATCGAATCCAAGTTCACGGCATGAACCTAAAACTTCATGTAGATGACAATGAATGCAGGATGTAATCCTATCTATATGCATATGCAAATGCTCATGAAATGCTTATGCAGTGATCTTGGTGTACTCACACATGCATGCAATCTTAGTTGCCCCCCCCCCCTACAGCGCTTATTTATTTTCTCTAGCACGGGGTCATCGCCACGACTTTGTACAAGGGGTTACATGCAGCTGAGGCAAGGCCTGTACAAAAGGGTGCCTGTCGGGGATATACCCCTGGTGTAACCCGACTGGATGTATGACCCGGCCGGACTTGGCGACTCACTGATGACCCGCCCTGACCCGGTGACTCATTGGTGACCCGGCAGGCGGGTCAGGAGAAACAAGACCCGGTGGCCCAGAAGGCGGTTTCTGGAAGGCTGACTCATATTATGGTGGGCCGGCTTAATAGGAAAGGCATGAGGAATATTTCCCTTACAAGGAAGCTAGACACGGACTTGTATCCAGCTCGTAATAGAAGATAGACTAGTCCTAATCCTACTAGGAATCCACATGTAACCCACCCCTCCAACTTTATAAGGAGGGACAAGGCACCCCAAGAGGGACAAGTTTCATGAGTTGGACAATTTAGGTTTAGACAGACAAGTCTATGGCTCTCCAGATAGATCACCCTTGTAATCATGATCATCATCATCAATATCAATGAAGCAGGATGTAGGCTTTTACCTCCACCATGAGGGGCTGAACCTGGGTAAAAAACCTCGCGTCTCTCATTCCACTCAACCCCTCTCAAGCTACCACATAGATGCGTTGGCCTCATGAATAAGTCCTGACACTAAGGACATATGCCGTGACAAATCCACAACACAGCCTCGCGCCTTATGGGTAGTACTTGCGGAGATGCTCAATGTTCCATGAGTTTTGCAACTGAGTGCCATCTCCGGTCTCCTGACAGACTGCGCTAGGCCTCGTGACTCGTACCACCCGACAAGGGCCTTCCCACTTCGGTGATAGCTTTTTTGTACCCTTGGCGGACTGAATTTGCCTGAGGACAAGGTCACCTTCCTCAAAACACTTGGCATGAACCCTGCAGCCGTGATAGCGATGCAGGGCTTGATGGTAGCATGCAACACGTGTAGCACCCCAGAGACGGTTCGCCTCGAGTAGCACAGCGTCGTCATGCCGGCGCTGATCTTGCGCTACTTCATCGTAGGCAGGCACTCGAGGGGACACGTAAATGAGATCCGTGGGGATAACTGCTTCTGCCTCGTAGACCAGGGAGAAGGGAGTCTACCCGGTAGCACAGTTTGGTGTTGTCCTGAGGGAACAGAGAACTATCGGCAGCTCATTGATCCACCGCCTGCTGTGTGTCTGCAGTGTATCAAAAATTCTTGTCTTGAGTCCACATAGCACTTTAGCGTTCGCCCTCTCAGCTTGTCCATTGCTCCGGGGGTGTGCCACAGAGGCAAATGAGATCTTGCATCCGAGGTTATGAACATATTGCAAGGTGTGGCTCGTGAATAGGGTGCCGTTGTTGGTGATGATCCTTGCCGGAACTCCAAAACGACACACCAATTATTTCAAGAACTTGATAGCTCACAGAGCAGTCACCTTCCTCACGGAAATCACTTCCGGCCACTTTGTAAACTTGTCGATAGCGACAAACAAGAATTCAAAGCCCCTGATTGCTTGGGGCAAGGGGCCGAGGATATCGAGCCCCCAGACCAAAAATGGCCATGATAAAGGGATTGTCTAAAGGGCTTGGGCAGGCAGGTGTGTTCTCTTGGAATGGAACTGGCAGGCTTCACATGTCGTGACGAGCTCGACCACATCTTGGAGGGATGTGGGCCAATAGAATCCTTGCCGGAATGCTTTCCCAACTAATGCCCTTGATCCAATGTGTGAGCCACACATTCCTATGTGAATCTCAGCCATCAGTTCCTTTCCATCCTCCCGGCAGACACACTTCAATTTCACACCATGGGGCCTCCTTCTGTATAGAGTGTTGTCGACAAACTAATACATACTGGCCCTCCGGGCTACTTTCTCAGCTTAATCTTGATCATCTGGAAGTTCTCTGGGTTGCAGGAAGCAGACGATGTGCCTTGCCCAAGTTGGAGCCTGGGGCTCGGCAACGAGGACTAGCGGCACCTCCTCTACTGCGGGAGCACCAGCCTCGTTTGCAGGGTCCATAGGCCTGGCTAGAGGGGGTGATCCGGTAGGCTGTGAGGAGTTTTTTTCGGCAGGCTTTCTGCTGGGAGAGGATGGCTCTACCGATAGAGGAATACTATAGTCCAACTTTCTCCTCTTGTGGGCCATTGTGGATGGTGATATGGTGGGCTGAGAGAGATGGAGAACAAAAGTTCCTGGTTCCCGAGGAAGCTTTTGCGCAGCACACTTTGACAGGTGATCAGCTATGCTGTTTTCCGCACGGGGTACGTGCTCTGTTTACAACCCGTCAAAGTGCTCCTCCAATCTCCATACTTCCTCAACATATGCTTCCATCAATGGGCTTTCATAATCCTTGTTGACTTATCTCACCACAAGCTGTGAATCTCCTCGTATGATCAGCTTCTTGATTCCCAATTCTGGTACCATTCTGAGCCCGGCAAGGAGCCCTTCATACTCAGCCGCATTGTTGGTGGCTTCTTCCCAGGCAAAGTGCATTTGGATGACGTACTTCATGTGCTCCCTGGAGGGGGCAACAAGAAGCACGCCAGCCCCTGCACCTTGTAGGGAAAAAGCACCATCAAAATACATAATCCATTCTTGGGGTGATTCCTTGCCGGGGATAGCTGTCTCTGTCACTTCCTCGTGAGGGGTTGGCGCCCATTCTGCAATAAACTTTGCCAGCACCCTGGTCTAAATAGTTGATGTGCTCTCAAATTTCAAACCAAAGCTGGATAACTCCAAAGCCCACTCCACTATTCTGCTGGTAGCCTCAGGGTTACGGAGTATCCTTTGCAATGGAAAACGAGTGACAACCGTGATCTCATGGGCTTAGAAGTAGTGGCGCGGTTTCCTTGAGGCCATGAGACCAAAGATCAATTTTTTGCATGCTAGAGTACCTTCATCTAGCCCCTTGTAACAAGGTGCTGATGAAGTACATTGGGCGTTGCACCACTTTGTTCCTTGCCGCGTCCTTGGGCTTGCTCTCGTTGTCGTGCTCATTGTCGTTCAGATCCTTTTCTGATTCGGACGTTATCTGTCCACTTTCTGCCTCATCCACTTCTCGCTGTGCTACCAAAGCCACACTGACCACTTTGTTGGTTGCAGCCAAGTATAGCAACAACATCTCTTGGGGTTTGGGTGCAACCAAGGTAGGTAAAGACGATAGGTAGGCCTTCAACTCCTGCAGAGCGGCATCTGCTTTTGGGGTCACTTCACAGGCCCTACCTTCTTCAAAATTTTAAAGAATGGCAGGGCACGCTCAGCAGACTTGGAAATGAACCTACATAGCATGGCAACACATCTCGTCAAGCGCCTCACATCTTTAACTGTCCTTGGTGCTTGGATCTGCTTGATGGCTTTGATCTTGTCGGGGTTAGCTTCGACCCCCCGATGGGACATGAAGAAATGAAGCATCTTTCCGTCGGGGTTAGCTTCGACCCCCCGATGGAGTGATGAACGATGTCTTCTATTCATCTTCTTTGGACATAAAGACATGGTGATATCCGGAATACGCGTCCAGAAGGAGAGCAAATCACACCCTGAAGTGGAATCCACAAACTGGTCGATATGCGGCAAGAGAAATGCGTCCTTTGGTCAAGCCTTGTTGAGATCTGTGAAATCAATGCAAAGCCTCCATTTCCCATTTGCCTTCCGGACTACCACTGGATTTGCTATCCATGTAGGATGTAGTACTCCTCTAACTAAACAAGCTGCATCCAGTTTCTTGATTTCCTTGGCAATTAACTACTGCCTTTCAAAGGCCTGCTTCTGGACTTTCTGGTTGACAAGTCGGGCATGTGGGCAGATAGCAAGGTGGTGCTTGATTACCTCTCTGGGAACACCGGGGATATCAGATGGTTGCTAGGCAACCACATCGATATTCGCCCGCAGGAAGGCAACGTGCGCGCTTTCCTATTTGTCATCAAGGGTGGCGTTGGTGGTGAAAGTACCGTCAATGCCAGCCAGCCCTGCCGGGACCTTCTTCACTTGGGGTGTAGCAACCTTGGATCTCTTGCTATTGGAACACTACGGCATGTCGCCAACATGTGTCGTGCACTCGGAGGGGGCAAGCTTCCCGGACTGCTTGCCGGAGGTCCTACGATCCCTTTTCTTTCCTTTGCTATCCTTGGCAGCAGTTGTTGCTGCCGCAGCCTCTGCTGCAACTACATCCCGGTACATCTTTTCCACACAGATAATTGCATCCTTCTCATCTGATGGGATAGTGATGACTCTGAGTGGCCCAAGCAACTTCAGAGTGTTATAAGCATAGTGGGATGCCGCCATGAACTTGGCCAGGGCCGGGCGCCCAACAGTCCCATTGTATGGCAGGGGGAGATCTACCACATGAAACACAACCTTGTTTGTCCGGTAGTTCAGCTCTCCCCCAAATGTCACCGGCAACATAATATTCCATTTAGGATGGATCCTGCCTGGGTTAACTCCTTGAAACATGCCGGTAACCTCTAGATATTCTTCTCCTATCTAAAGCTTGTTGATGACTGCTGGGGAGATCAGATTTAGCCCGGCCCCTCCATCCACTAACATCTTTGTGACCTTGAGGTTGCGAATTTTCTGGGAGACCAACAATGGCAAGCATCCTACTACGGTGGTGTGGCTAGGATGATCCTCCTCATCAAAGATGATTGGCGTGCGGGACCATTTGAGCGGTTTCCAGGCCTCTGGTGCTGGCTCCACAGTATTGATCTCTCATGCCCATCGCTTGAGCTGGCGGTGGGAGGCGTGCAAAGATGCACCCCCATCAATGCATATGGCGTCAGTGGCCTTCTGAAATTCCTGCTCACGGGCTTCCTCTTCATTCCCTTCATCACTCCCATCATCATAGACTTCCTTTTCTTGATCCCTGGCGGTTTTTCCTGGGTTTCGAAATGGTTTTCTGGGGCGATTTGCTTCACCGCCTCGGCCCTTTCCGCCAGTTGCATTTTGACCTCTTTACTTGTCACCCTTATCATAATTTGCCCTCTGTTTCTTAACAAGCTGCTCAACCTGGTAACACTCCTGAAGGTCATGGCCCTTGGTCCGGTGGATCTTGCAGTAGGGGCCATCGCCTTTCCCAGCTTTCTCAGCAACGGCGGCTTCCCGGTAGGATGTGCAAGCAGCAACTTCCTTGTTGTGGGCCTTAGCCTTCGCCTTCTTACCGGTACTAGGTGTGCCCGAACCTTCTACAGTCATCACTGCCTTATCTCTTGGCTTCTTGCTACGCTTCTTGCACTTCCTCCGGTTGGTTGATTCATCTTCATCCTATGAATGAACATTAATGCAATCCTCCACTTCGGGCAACTTCCTTCCTTCCTCCATTCGAGCACACTTATCCACCAATGTGTATAGCTCCTTCACAGTCTTGGGCAACCGCACATTCATGTTAGAACGAATGCGATGGTTGCGCACGTTGGACTGAAGGCTACTATAACAGTTGTTGGATGGATATTTAGAATATTCCTATGAACTTTACTGAATCTCTGTAAATACTTACGGAGAGTTTCTCGTTCCTTCTGCTGGAGAAGCTATAGGTTGTTAGGCCTGCCGGGCACTTGGTGGCCACAGGTGAAGGCACCGATGAACTCGTGGCACAGGTTTGCCCATGACGAAATGGAGTTCTCCGGTAGGTGCATCAGCAAAGACCTCACGTCGGACTTGAGGGCCAAAGGGAAGTAGTTGCTGAACACCTTCTCATCTATTCCCCCGGCAGCTTGAACAACAATAGTGTAGATGCTCAGGAACTCTGCCGGGTTCAGCCTCCCATCGTACTTCTCAGGTATCTCTGGCTTGAATGAGCGAACGGACGGCCAACGTACTTGCCGCAGCTCTCGTGTAATGGCAGGGCAGCCGACCTCGAAAGGTAGGAACCCGCAAACACCGAGCGCAGGCTCGTCGATGTTGAGGCCTCCGCACCCGTCAGTCTGGCGGAGGTCATCGGGGCACCGATTTGTGACGACGCGCACGTCTCCCTGCCGCCTATCCTCTAGGGCTTGACGTTGGCATGTATTTGCTCGAGGGTCAGAAGAGGCCATCGAGACATCGTTGGGGTCTTCATTCAGCGGCACCCGCGTCGGTTGCCATGGTGGGGACTGCACCGTGGGGACGGCCACCTCCGTTCGCCAGAGGTATGGGCGGTCGTTGACGCTTGGGGAGGTCGTGGTTGGCCAGCTCGTCATGAGACCCCAGCTTCAGCGAAACTGACCAAGCTGTGGATGGTGGCATGCCATTCATCCATCTGCTCAGCCACTGGCGGAAACCTCAGTAGCAAGTGAGCTCGCGCCATAGCCTTCGAGGCTATGCCTGGCATAGATGTTGATGACGTCGTCTGCACCATCGCCTGCCTCCTCACAGTGCCAGCGGCCATGACGGTTGTGGTGCCGCATCCACGCAGCTATGGGACGACCACCTGGGCAGTGGTGTCGCGCGGTGGTAGTGCTTGAGGGTCAGTGGCTCCGTCGGGCGCAATGGTCCGGTCAGCTCGTCCGGGAAGAGGCGCATGGGCCGCGGTCACTCCCGCGCTGGGGGCGGCCGGAGGGCGATGGATCACCCCGGACCGAGTGCTGTTGCTGCGGCTGTGCTTGTCAGTGGGAGCAGGGGGTGCAGACGGAGTGCCTCCTCGCCCGCACCTTGTGGAGCATGACCGCCAAGGCATTGCTAATGTTGTTCTCCTCCGACATCACTGGGCCTTGCGCCGGCCGCAGGGGGAGCGGCGATGGTGCCACCTGCTCCAATCGCGGCCCCAGCAGCGTTCATGTCCTCGCTCGCCCCCGCATCCTCCGAGGCACTAGAGGCACGGGCGGTGGAGCCTTCGAGGTGTACGGATGGGCTGAAGGGCCAGCCTTCATCTTCTTAGGCGCCATGGTCGTGGGCGTCGTCAAAGATGAAGATGGTGATGAAGACGACGTGTTGTGCATGCTTTCAGGTTCGTGCAAGCGAGCGCCCTACCTGGCGCGCCAAATATGTCCCGGGATATCCATGGCCACCTATGGGACTAGGAGGCCCCTTGCTGGTTCGGTAGGGGGACGTTGTGTTGCACGAAGAGCAGACCAGCGTGCGGCAGCACGACAAAGAGCACACAAGCAATTTACCCAGGTACGGGACGATGCGAGGCGTAAAACCCTAGTCCTGCTTTGGTGGATTTATGGTGGAATGAGCATGGTGGAACGCAGTACACTTGCCCGACCGGGGTTGCCGTAGGGTTGTAGTGACAACGCGCGTATGGTCGTGTGGGTTCGTCAACTTTCCAACCATCTAACCCTTCCTACGGGTACCATGGGCCTTTTTTATATATTAAGGGGTCACCAAAATGGCAAGTAGTCATTCACTGATATGATAGCAAACAGTGCTATCATACCTAACTCTGCGGGCTGACAGGGTGCATTAAATGCACCGCTTAGTGCCACATCACTGGTTTCCCGGCAAGGCTTGCCGGGCTATCTTGTCAGCTCCGTGCCTGTTCTCTTGACACATCGCAGGATTGGTGTCATTTGTGGGTTTCTTCTGTAGGAAATGGCTGCCATGTGGCGAATGGCTGCCACTTAATCACCCTCCAGCTTGACACCGCACTGATTGACGACGTGGGTCGTGCCTGAGTGGTTGGTGGGGTGGTTATGCCCCCGCGAACCCCGGTAGACCTTATCGGGGTGCCTAGGTTGCCTACTTCTGGTGGTGGCCTGGCCCCTTGCTGGGCTCGTCAGCCCGACAAGGGAGGCCCTTCTCTTGCCAATATCTTGCTCCCCTGGCCTGATCTTGGACTCCCTGAACTATATGTTGGCTCTTCAAATCTCCTGGTCCTTCAATCTCTAACTTAAGCTGGTGCCTCAGTCTCGTTCTTGTGCCTGTGTATAGTCTAGGCAACAGACCAGGGTTTGTTGCACCGACACACGGCTCACGTCATCTGAACCTCGCGAGGTGCATCTTGCATAGATATCTCCACTCCTCGAGAGCCAGCCTGGGGAGGCCGCCCCTTGAGGAGGTCTTGGTGTCGTCCACCCCGCGAGGGTCTTGGGTTGTTGATCTTGAAGCTGGCTCATACCAGGCTGTCGATGGAGCCACGTCATGGGCCGCAGGCAGGCAAGTCTGGGCACCCCCGGTCCCAGGATGCCGATAGACATAATCAGCTAGCGAGCAATAATAAGATATCTCAAACAACAACATGTTATCAACACCACCATGATATAATATGAAAATCGTGGTATCTCGCTAGCCCTTTCTAAGACCGCAAAACATAAATGTAGAGCACCTCCAAAGTTAAACCGGCGACTAAACATTGTAATTCATGGTAGAAAAGATCCTGTCATGATGCACCCAACATTAGCTACACACAATGCATAAGCATGACAACAGTCTCTCAGGTTCTGGCGCTTATTTTAGAAGGTGATGACACAACATAAAAGTAAATAGATAGTCCCTTCGCAGAGGGAAGCAGTGATTTGCAGCAGTGCCAGAACTCAAGCTTTTAAAATAGAGGTAAATGAAATTTTGAGAAATGCACCCTTCTTGTTTACTTCGCGACCATCAGTTATCAATATCTTCCATGCTAAACACATTAGTGGCGGTTCCCAAGCGATAATGTAAATGTTATGACTCCGTAGGAGTTTTTGTTGGATTATTTGTAAGGTCTTTTCTGTTTGCAATTTGGGACTGGGAATCCCTATTACCACCCCTTCTCGTGCAATGGCGAGTGAATAAACACTCATCCTGAGAATAATCCGTTTAGCATGGAAGATACCGACTACCTCCTGTTGTTCTATGAACAATCCAGGCACACAAAAAGGATATTTATTTGAAGTTTTTTAGAGGTGGACATGCAAATTTACTTAGGACGACAGGGTAATACCGCATATAGGTAGGTATGGTGGACTCATTTGGAATAACTTGGGTTCAAGTTTGTTGATGCACAAGCAGAATTCCCACTTAGTACAGGCAAAGGCTAGCAAATAGGTTGAGAAGCAGCCACCTAGAGAGCAACAATGGTCATGAACATGCATTATACATAAGTAACATCGGATGCTAGCATGAGTAGGATATGAACACTATGAACATAAATATCATAGAGGCTATGTTGGTTTTGATTCAACTACATGCATGAACATGTACCAAGTAAAGCCACTCAAACATTCAGAGGAGGATACCATATCATCATACTACATCACAATCATTCTAACACAATGTTGACATCCAAGATAAATCATTATCCACTCAGAGCTACTTATGCATGGCACGAGAAACTATAATCTCTAATTATCATTGCAAACATGTTTGATCATAACAGGCTAAATCATGGATAGTAGGTTAAACATATTTACAAAAACAGAACAAGTTGAGTTCATACCCATTTCCCTCTGTCACGGCCAGTGCATCTAATATCGTCATTATTGTCTTTCACTTGCGCAACCAAACGATAAGATAATAATAATAGTGCGATAGTGCAATGGACTAAGCTAGAATCTGCAAACATTTTATTTTAAAGGAGAAGACAAGGTAATATGGGCTCTTTGTTAGATTAACAATAATGCATAAGAGAGCCACTCAATATTTTCATCGTGGTCTTCTCCTCGGTACGACTCGATAAAAGGGAAAGAAATTCAGAGAAACACACTGAAATATTTTTGGAGTTTTTGGTTTTTCTTGAACAAGCAAATAAAAGGGAAAAAACAAAAACAGAAAAACTATTTACATGGGAAAGCTCCCAACAAGCAAAAAGAAGAACAAGGAAATCTCTTTGGGTTTTCCTTTTAGATACTACAACTAACTACACTAGAAAGAAAAATCAAAAATAAGCAGGAAATATTTTTGGATTTTCTCAAAGTGTTTCAAACACACAAGAAGAAAGCGAGAAAATAAATTTAGCATGGATAATACAATGAAAAAGTGTGGACACCGACAACTGAAATGAAATGTGTGAACATGAAAGTAACGTTGGTAAGGAATGTGTACTCCCCCAAGCTTAGGCTTTTGGCCTAACTTGGTCTAGGGCCACTCAAAGAAACCATGGGGTCCTATGTTGAAGTGCTGGGGAACAGGCACCTGAGGGTCCCCCTCCTGAGGCTCCTCCTGTGTTGCGGCCAGGTTGTTCCGGTAGGCAACAATGTCCTCAAGCATAATCCTATATCCGCCCCTGGCAACAGAATCAAACAAGGCAGGTGCAGGCAATGGAATAATATTACGAGTATTCACACTAAAAACCAGGTTATAAGGAACAGGAATGTTACTTTAGTCGCCAGCAATAAACTGGTGGTGTTCCATAGCCGCACGATCTAGGTAAACCTTGGGCAAAGGATAATTATGTTGGCATACCTGAATGTTAAAGTGAGTTGCTAAGCGGGTAGCATAAATACCACCATGTATTTTGCCCTTGGATCTGGTAATGTGGAGGTGACGTGCCACAATGGTTCCCAAGCTATAACTGTTGTCGCCATAAAGTGTGTGACGTAAAATAGCAAAGTCTAGAGCACTGAGCGCACCAACCTTCTCTCTAGCAAGCAAACACTTCGCAATGAAGAAAACAAAATAATGCATGGCAGAAAATGTAGGCTAGTGGCAGTGACACTCGAAACCCCTCTCTCATCCCCTATAGACGGAGTACGATAAAAGCCTTCGAACTTTGCAGGCCTAGGCTCAACTAAATCCCCGTCGGAAGGGATCATGCATATGTCACAAAATTCAATAAGTGGTATCTTACGAGTTTCAGCATATAAATTAAACTGTACCTCAGGGGGATTATTCCTTGGAAGGAAATGAAAACTTTGCACAAAGGAATTTGAGAGGAGATGATACTGTTCACATTCGGCTGCGATGAAGTCAGTGAGGCTGGCATTAGCAGCTTATTGTTCAAACTCCTGAAGGATTCTAGTCCCTTCCTGTAGCGACCAGACCTCAAACAGTCTGATCTCTGTGTTCCGGTGTCATCCCTGGATCAGTAATGCTGACACCACATAGTACTCGGAGGATTTATAGCAGAGTAGCAATCACACACTTATTACATCGAGTGTCTCAAAAGAGAACTTATTACAATAAATATGGCTTAAGGCCATCTAATGACGATAACAGCGGAAGGCTTGGAAGATAAGTGAGTCCATCAACTCCAACGGCATCACTGAGTATAGAACCACGACCTAAAAACTCCTTAATCGTCGTCTGAAAAGTTTGCAACATTAACGTTGCAGCCCGAAAACGGGTCAGCACATGGAATATGCTGGCAAGGTAACACATAGAGAGTAATGGAATGAAACAGCTATACTATATGCATATTTGGCTGGTGGAAAGCTCTATGGTTACAGTTTTGCATAAAGCCAATTTTTCCCTACTTCAAAGGAATAAAATTTAATTACTATCATGGTGGTTGTTAAGCATTGAGAATGGTTGATAGCATTCTCAATCCCAATTAAGCATCATCATTAAACATAACCCAACAAAATTAATTTAGAGTAAGATGTTGAGATTCACATGAAAATCAAGGTACTAGATACTCAAGATGTGCATAACTGGGGACACGGCTAACCATGATTAGTTTATTACACTCTGCAGAGGTTTGCGCACTTTTCCCCACAAGACTCGATCGCCTCCGTTTGTTCTCTCGCACTACATGGTGTTTGAGAAGACGGATGACCGAGACATGATCTTTCAGAAGCGCTAGCACCTTACGATGGGTAGACCGTACCACCTACATCCCCTACATCTGCTAGTCTACCACTGTAAGAGTTTGCACGACTTAGTCAACTATGCTAGAGCCCATAATAGCTTGTGGCTGCACACGGAAGTTTCTAGTATGAATGGTCTCATGATCCCTTCGAGCCTGGGTGGCGGTCCAAAAGAAAACAGGCAAGTCCTAGAATACCCAGGTGCCTCAATCCACCCAGATGTGTGTTTAAGTTGCCACCTTAGATAAACCATTAATTAACAATCTCACATCTGTCATGGATTTCACTCACCCAATCCATGTCTACTAGCATACCATGGCATAATAAGCAAACGTAGAAGTAACTCCCAAAGGTTTGATAATAAACAGGTAATAGGTACTACCTCATCTACTTCCCATCCCACAATTTAATTAGATCCTAATTATGCAATTTGTGAGGATTGATCTAATGCAATAAAACTGGGTAGTAGAAAAGGTATGATCAAAATGTTACTTGCCTTGCTGATAATCCGCGAAACCTAACGATTCGAAGTAACAGGCGGTGCACTCCGGGTATTCTATAGCAGACAAACAAACAAGCATACAATAAGTACTCATGTAATGCACAGGTAAAACTCAAATAAGAGATCTAACCAGAAGGTTCAACTTAAGAACTCCGGTTGGCAAAAAGAATCAAATCGAACGAAGCAACGAAAGACAAACAGCAAAAGAAAACAACTTCGTTCTACTAATCTAGATCTAGGGAAAATTTTACAGTAACAAAAACTTGTTTAAGTTGGTTAAACGGATAGAGGGTTTCGAGACGAAACTCTAGGCGCTTGAATCGCCTGATTCCGATAAACGAGCGAAAATTTAAACTAAAATGAAAATCGGATCAGGAATCGCGATCAGAGAAATCGCGGATTTAATCCGAGAAAAAGAAAAACGACGAACGCCGAATATTTTTTTTCTTTTTTCGGCACGGAAAACGAGGCACGACGAACCTCGGGCGGCGGGATTGTCGGCGGCTGCGGCGGCTCCGGCGGCGGCTCCGGCGGCGTACGCGAATCGAGGCAGGGCTGATGGGCTGGGGCGGCTTGGGGTGGCGCTATTTAAAGGCTGCCCCTGGGCGGTGTCCCGCTCGGGTACGGCCTAAAGTTGGTAGAAAAATAAAAAGAAATACTAAACGGATTCCAAAAATTCCGAAATAAATTTTCACGGTCTTCTAAAATCAAGCCGCACAAGGTGAACATTTATTTGGGCCCTAAATTCAATTTTGAAAAAACGCACTTTTTTCCTAAATTCAAAAAAGCACCGAAAAACTCCGAAATAAAATCTTATTTGATTTTTTTATTAAATCCTCAATATTTCTTTATTTTGGGAAAGTCATTTTATTCCCTCTCTCATATTTTTGTAATAGAAATAATTGATGATAAAATAAATAAAATCAAATGATCCTATTCTCAAAATTTGAGAGAACTCAAATATGAAAATAACGAAATCCCCAACTCTCTCCGTGGGTCATTGAGTTGCGTAGAATTTCTAGGATCAACCAAAATGCAAAATAAAATATGATATGCATGATGATCTAGTGTATAACATTCCAAATTGAAAATTTGGGATGTTACAAACCTACCCCCCTTAAGATGGATCTCGCCCTCGAGATTCGGGTTGGCTAGAAAATAGGTGAGTGTGGTCTTTGAGCAAATCTTCCTCTCGCTCCCAGGTGGCTTCATCCTCTGTGTGGTGTCTCCATTGAACTTTGCAAAACTTGATAACCTTGCTGCGAGTAACTTGGCTGGCAAACTCGAGAATCTTAACTGGTTTCTCCTCATAGGTCAAATGTTATCCTACTGAATAGTTTCCAAAGGCACTGTGTGTCTCAACGGTATGTCAGCCATCTCCGCGTGACATTACTTTAACTGAGAAACGTGGAACACATCATGTACTCCTGACAATCCTTCGGGTAATTCCAACTTGTAGGCCACTTCTCCCATACGCTCCAAAACTCGATATGGTCCTACAAATCGTGGTGCTAACTTCCCTTTAACTCCAAAACGCTTTGTTCCCCGAAGTGGAGATACTCGAAGATAAGCTCTATCTCCGACTTCGTAAACTGTCTCCTTGCGTTTAGAATCCGCATAACTCTTCTGTCTGGACTGGGCTACCTTGAGCCTATCGCGAATCAGCTTCACCTTCTGTTCAGCCTCTTTAATCAAGTCAGGACCAAACAACTGGCGGTCTCCAACTTCGTCCCATGACAGCGGTGTCCTGCACCTCCTTCCATACAACGCTTCGAAAGGGGCCATCTTTAAACTGGTTTGGTAACTGTTGTTGTAAGAGAACTCTGCATATGGCAAATTATCGTCCCAACTCGATCCATAATCTAGCGCACAAGCTCTCAGCATATCCTCCAAAATCTGATTGACTCTCTCGGTCTGTCCATCTGTCTGTGGATGAAAAGCTGTACTGAATTCTAGCCTGGTTCCCAAAGTTTCGTGCAACTGCTTCCAGAACTTTGAGGTAAACTGGGTTCCTCTATCTGATACGATACTCCTTGAAACTCCTTGCAGACATACGATCCGGGTCATGTATATCTTTGCCAACTTAGCACTGGTGTAAGTGGTCTTTACTGGGATGAAATGAGCTACTTTCGTCAATCGATCAACTACAACCCAAATCGAGTCATAGCCTGAACGAGTCCTAGGCAATCCCGTGATAAAATCCATGCCTAGCTTATCCCACTTCCATTCGGGTATCGACAATGGTTGTAACAATCCTGCTGGCTTCTGATGCTCTGCCTTTACTCTCTGACATACATCACAAACTGCTACATACTCCGCTATATCCTTCTTCATTCCGGCCCACTAGAAAATATCCTTCAAATCTAGATACATCTTGGTATTTCCTGGGTGAATTGAATACGGTGAGTCGTGTGCCTCTTGCAAAATCAACTTCCTGATCTCCGGGTCATTGGGCACATAAACGCGGTCTTCAAACCATAAGGTGTCGTGCTCATCCTCACAAAATCCTTTAGCTTTTCCTTTGCTCGGTTTCTCCTTTATAGTGGCAATCTCTTTGTCAGCTTTCTGAGCTTCCCTGATTTTATCCATCAAGGTTGACTGAATCTCCCATGCTGCTACATAACCTCTCGGAACTATTTCCAAACATAGTTCACAAAGATTTTCGGCTAACTCCCTTGGTATTCCTCCCGTCATTAATGTATTGACATGGCTCTTACGGCTTAATGTGTCAGCTACTACATTAGCCTTTCCGGGGTGATAATGCAATTTCATGTCATAATCCTCGATAAGCTCCAACCATCTCCTTTGTCTGAGATTCAACTCCTTCTATGTGAAAATGTACTTCAAACTCTTATGATCCGTGTACACCTCACAATGATTTCCAATGAGGAAATGTCTCCATTTCTTCAATGCATGCACTACGGCTGCTAACTCCAAATCATGTGTAGCATAATTCAACTCATGAGGCTTCAGTTGTCTTGAGGCATATGAAACAACTCTCCCTTCCTGCATATACACTGCTCCAAGTCCTCGACGTGAAGCGTCACAATACACCTCATAATCTTTGGTCTGGTCTGGCAAAATCAACACTTGTGAGGTAACCAAACGTTTCTTCAATTCCTGGAAACTAGCCTCACATTCCTCTGTCCATATGAACTTGGTATCTTTCTTCAACAACTCCGTCATAGGCTTCACAATCTTTGAGAAATTCTCAATAAATCTCCGGTAGTGTCCTGCGAGTCCAAGAAAACTCCGAATCTCTCCAACTATTGTTGGGGCTTCCCACTTGGTCACAGTTTCAACTTTAGCGGGATCTACTGCTATACCTTCTCCAGATATAACATGTCCGAGGAATCCTACTTCCTTCAACCAAAACTCACATTTGCTAAACTTGGCATATAATTTATGTTCTCTGAGCTTTCCAAGTACCAAACGCAAATGCTCCTTATGTTCCTCTTCATTCTTCGAATAAACCAGGATATCATCAATGAACACTACGACAAACTTATCCAAAAACTCCATAAACACTTTGTTCATCATGTTCATAAAATAGGCAGGTGCGTTAGTCAGACCAAATGACATAACGGTATACTCGTACAACCCATACCTGGTGGTAAAAGCTCTCTTCGGAATATCCTGTTCTCGAATCTTCAACTGGTGGTATCCTGATCGCAGATCGATCTTGGAAAATACCTTAGCTCCTTGCAATCGATCAAACAGATCGTTGATCATTGGTAGCGGGTACTTGTTCTTGATCGTTACTTCATTCAATCCTCGATAATCCACAACCATCCTTAACGATCCATCCTTCTTCTCCACTAGAAGTACTGGCGATCCCCAAGGTGAAGAACTTGGGTGAATATATCCCTTATCTACTAACTCCTTAATCTGCTTCTTAATTTCCACCAAATCCTTTGCTGGCATCCTATATGGTCTCTTTGATATTGGACCTCTGCCTGGCAATAGCTCAATCAAAAACTCAATATCTCTATCCGGTGGCATGCCTGGCAACTCTTCTGGAAATACATCAGGGAAATCCCTTACCACTGGTACTTCCTCCTGCACAACTCCTGTTAGGCAATTTACTTGAGTCCTCTTTGGCACATGTCGGGATACATACTTGATCCTTCTCCCTTCTGGGGTGGTAAGAAAAATTAACTTACTAGCACACTCAATATTCCCTTCATACTTTGATAACCAATCCATGCCTAATATCCAATCCTTGAGATTCCAATACTATTAGGTCTGAGGGAAAAACATAGTTACCAATCCTTAATGGTAACCGATCACACCATAGACTTGCCACATACTCTGCTCCGGGCGAGGTTACTAACATGGGTGACCTAAGGGCTTGGGTTGGAGGCATCTGAGGGTTTTTAGAAAAGATGAGATATAAGAATAGAGGGGGTCTAAAGAGAAAACACTACCCATATGCACATGAGGAAAAAGCAAACAATTCACTTCATTCAATCAAACAAGGGCATACAATCGATCTATCTATCGCAAAAGTGCTCGGACTACTATATTTACATGGTGGACTACTACTACTGGTGAGGTGGTCTACTAGAAATATTCTTCGGTTGTTGACTCCATAATATCTGCTCCGGCTTCATCAACATAGTCATCATCGCTACTATCTGCTTCCGAGTCGGTGTCGTCGATGATGATTTAGTCTTCCGGGCTAATTTCCTGGGGTTCTTCGTCTTCATCTACTAGCGTAGGGTCTCCCATAAATATTCCAATCTTCTTGATCAGGTCGTCATTCTTCTCCACCAATACTTTAATTTCCTCTTCATAATCTTCACATGTAGCCTTGAGTTCTTCCTCCAGTTCCTTGATTCTAGTCTTTTCCTTCTTCAGGTCTATCATGTCGGCGCACATCTGGTTCTCCTGTCGTCGAATGTGCTGGTTTAGCTCCTGGTTAAAAGCTGCGATTGATCTATCCTTCCTGGTGCTGATCATCTCCCATTGTTCATCTCGGCGCCCACAAATCTGGTAGATAGTATCCTTGAGATCCTTGCGGTAGACTTCTCCAGTGAGTCCCATGGTGATGTGAGCTGCCATGCTCTTTCCTAGACTCCAAGTTGGTGCATCAAAAGAAAATTCTATGGGCTCAGTGACTGGCATGAAATGTCCTTCCTGGGACTTGAACTTGAATCATCCAGCGCTCTTCTTCAGGTAAAGTGGCGTTGTAGGTCCTGGTGAAGCTTGGTACTCCTATGTTCAGGTATCTAGTGACTTCCTTCAAGTGTCGTCCAAAGGGTGTATCTTCATCCGGTTGCGTGAACTTATTCCTTGCATCTGCCATCCTAAAGAGTAGAAAAGATGAGAGGTCAGAAGAGGAGAGAGTGAATAGTGATCTAGGTCTCTAACTTAGTGGTTATGTCCTACAGTCAACGTGTGCTTTGATACCATCTCTGTAGCAACCAGACCTCAAACAGTCTGATCTCTATGTTCCGGTGTCATCCCTGGATCAGTAATGCTGACACCACATAGAACTCGGAGGATTTATAGCAGAGTAGCAATCACACACTTATTACATCGAGTGTCTCAAAAGAGAACTTATTACAATAAATATGGCTTAAGGCCATCTAATAACGATAGCAGCGGAAGGCTTGGAAGATAAGTGAGCCCATCAACTCCAACGGCATCACTGAGTATAGAACCACAACCTAAAAACTCCTTAATCATCGTCTGAAAAGTCTGCAACATTAACGTTGCAGCCCGAAAACGGGTCAGCACATGGAATATGCTGGCAAGGTAACACATAGAGAGTAATGGAATGAAACAGCTATAATATATGCATATTTGGCTAGTGGAAAGCTCTATGGTTACAGTTTTGCGTAAAGCCAATTTTTCCCTACTTCAAAGGAATAAAATTTAATTACTATCATGGTGGTTGTTAAACATTGAGAATGGTTGACAGCATTCTCAATCCTAATTAAGCATCATCATTAAACATAACCCAACAAAATTAATTTAGAGTAACATGTTGAGATTCACATGAAAATCCAGGTACTAGATACTCAAGATGTCCATAACCGGGGACACGGCTAACCATGATTAGTTTATTACACTCTACAGAGGTTTGCGCACTTTTCCCCACAAGACTCGATCGCCTCCGTTTGTTTTCTCACACTACAGGGTGTTTGAGAAGACGGATGACGAGACATAGTCTTTCAGAAGCGCTAGCACCATACGATGGGTAGACCGTACCACCTACATCCCCTACATCTCCTAGTCTACTACTGTAAGAGTTCGCACGACCTAGTCAACTATGCTAGAGCCCATAATAGCTTGTGGCTGCACACGGAAGTTTCTAGTATGAATAATCTCATGATCCCTTCGAGCCTGGGTGGCGGTCCAAAAGAAAACAGGCAAGTCCTGGAATACCCAGGTGCCTCAATCCACCCAGATGTGTGTTTAAGTTGCCACCTTAGATAAACCATTAATTAACAATCTCACATCTGTCATGGATTTCACTCACCCAATCCACGTCTACTAGCATAGCATGGCATAATAAGCAAACGTAGAAGTAGCTCCCAAAGGTTTGATAATAAACAGGTAATAGGTACTACCTCATCTACTTCCCATCCCACAATTTAATTAGATCCTAATTATGCAATGTGTGAGGATTGATCTAATGCAATAAAACTGGGTAGTAGAAAAGGTATGATCAAAGTGTTACTTGCCTTGTTGATGATCCGTGAAACCTAAAGATTTGAAGTAACAGGCGGCGCACTCCGTTATTCTATCGCAGACAAACAAACAAGCATACAATAAGTACTCATCTAATGCACATGTAAAACTCAAATAAGAGATCTAACCAGAAGGTTCAACTTAAGAACTCCGGTTGGCAAAAAGAATCAAATCGAACGAAGCAACGAAAGACAAACAACGAAAGAAAACAACTTCGTTCTACTAATCTGGATCTAGGGAAAATTTTACAGTAACAAAAACTTGTTTAATTTGGTTAAACGGATAGAGGGTTTCGAGACGAAACTCTAGGCGCTTGAATCGCCTGATTCCGATAAACGAGCGAAAAGTAAAACTAAAATGAAAATCGGATCAGGAATCACGATCAGAGAAATCGCGGATTTAATCCAAGAAAAAGAAAAACTACCAACGCCGATTTTTTTTTCTTTTTTTTTCTTTTTTTCGGCACGGAAAACGAGGCACGACGAACCTCGGGCGACGGGATCGTCGGAGGCGGTGGCGGCGGCTCCGGCGGCGCACGCGGATCGAGGCGGGGCTGATGGGCTGGGGTGGCGCTATTTAAAGGCTGCCCCCGGGCGGTGTCCCGCTCGGGTATGGCCCGAAGTCGGTTCGTTTTTTTAATTATTCCGCTCGGAAGAAAAATAAAAAGAAATACTAAACGGACTCCAAAAATTCCGAAATAAATTTTCACAGGCTTCTAAAATCAAGCCGCACAAGGTGAACATTTATTTGGGCCCTAAATGCAATTTTGAAAAAACGCACTTTTTTCCTAAATTCAAAAAAAAACACCGAAAAACTCTGAAATAAAATCTTATTTGATTTTTTTATTAAATCCTAAATATTTCTTTATTTTTGGAAAGTCATTTTATTCCCTCTCTCATATTTTTGTAATAGAAATAATTGATGATAAAATAAATAAAATCAAATGACCCTATTCTCAAAATTTGAGATAACTCAAATATGAAAATAACGAAATCCCCAACTCTCTCCGTGGGTCATTGAGTTGCGTAGAATTTCTAGGATCAACCAAAATGCAAAATTAATATGATATGCATGATGATCTAGTATATAACTTTCCAAATTGAAAATTTGGGATGTTACACTTCCATGAACGGGTTATGCGACCATTCGCACGGCCGTACCTCGGCCAAACTCCGGGTATGGATATCACTATCAGATGACTCCCCGATAACACCCTTGGAGTTGTTCTTGGAAGCAAACTTCCTAAAGATACTCATCTTTTTCCTATGAACAAAATTCCGAAATTTTTAGTCCACAATTTTTTTCTCAACAAAAATATACAAGATTGATAGAAACTACTCATAGGTATGCATAGAGGCCATAGCAAGCATTCAAACCACTTAGAACTCTAAGAATTCAACATGCAAGCTCATCTATAGCAGCACCAAGAGTAGCTGATTATTCAAAATATAAACCACTAAAGAAAACACTAATTGGACCAACGGAGGAGTCACATACCAAGCAACAATCCCCCGAAACAGATTTGGAAACAAAGTTTCGAGCAAAGAGATCAAAATCCGGAGGTTTGAGAGCAAGAATACGAGAGAGAGAGAGGTAGAGAGAGAGAGGGAGAGAGAGAGCAATGGTGATTTTTTCTGGAGGAAAGTGGTGATGTGGGATGAAGAGACAAGTGAGGGGGCCACATGGGGACCACAACCCACCAGGGTGCACCTCCGTCTGATGTTATTTGCACAAAAAACTCTTAAATATTCAGAAAAAATTCGTATTAAATTTTTAGAGCGTACTAACAACTTTTATTTTTTGGTCATTTTTTTACTCCACGGGAAGTTCAGAAAATAGACAAAACATGGCATTTTATTTTATTTAACTAATAAAAACATAAAACAAAAGGAAGGGACGGAAGGTAGTCCTCACTAAATTCATCAACTTCATACCTCTCAAAAATGATCCATTAATTAGGTTAATCAATGTAACACCCACGATGCGGCTATATCTCCCACGTGTCGGGGTACGACTTAGAGGCATAGCCGCATGGTAGGTTTGTCGCAAGAGGGGTAATCTTCACACAATCTCATGTACTGAATAAGAAAGGGATAAAGAGTTGGCTTACAATTGCCACTTCACACAAATACAAGTTAAACATACATCATCCAGATTACAATCAAGGTCCGACTACGGAACCAAAATAAAAGAAGGCAACCCCAAATGCTAGATCCCCGATTGTCCCAACTGGGCTCCACTACTGATCAACAGGAAACGAAACAACACAACAAACAAGATCTTCATCGAGCTCCCACTTGAGCTCGGTTACGTCATCTGCACCGGTATCATTGGCACCTGTAACTGTTTGGAAGTATATGTGAGTCATGAGGACTCATCAATCTCACACCCGCGAGATCAAGACTATTTAAGCTTATGGGTAGGATAGGGTAATGAGGTGGAGCTGCATCAAGCGCTAAGCATATATGGTGGCTAACATACGCAAATAAGTGCGAGAAGAGAAGCAACGCAATGGTCGTGAAGCTAGAAGTGATCAAGAAGTGATCCTGAAACTACTTATGCACAAGCATAACACCAAAACCATGTTCACTTCCCAGACTCCGCCGAGAAGAGACCATCACGGCTACACACGCGGTTGATGCATTTTAATTAAGTCAAGTGTCAAGTTCTTTACAACCGGACATTACCAAATTCCCATCTGCCACATAACCGCGGGCATGGCTTTCGAAAGTTTAAACCCTGCAGGAGTGTCCCAACTTAGCCCATCACAAGCTCTCACGGTCAACGAAGGATATTCCTTCTCTCGAGAAGACCCAATCAGTCTCGGAATCCCAGCTACAAGACATTTCGACAATGGTAAAACAAGACCAGCAAAGTTGCCCGATGCACCAACATCCTGATAGGAGCTGCACATATCTCGTTCTCAGGGAAACACCGGATTAGCAATCCGTACAACTAAAACCAGCCCTCAAGTTTCCCCGAGGTGGCGCTGCAAGGAGCTCTAGTTCGGACCAACACTTAGAGAAGCACTGGCCCGGGGGGTTAAAATAAAGATGACCCTTGAGTCTGCAGAACCCAGGGGAAGGTGATAGGTTGTTAGGACAATGTAAAACCAAGGTTGGGCCTTGCTAGAGAAGCACTGGCCCGGGGGGTTAAAATAAAGATGACCCTTGAGTCTGCAGAACCCAGGGGAAGGTGATAGGTTGTTAGGACAATGTAAAACCAAGGTTGGGCCTTGCTGGAGGAGTTTTATTGAAAGCAAACTGTCAAGGGTTTCCCATAACACCCAACCGCATAAGGGGCGCAAAATCAAGGAACATAACACCGGTATGACGGAAACTAGGGCGGCAAGAGTGGATCAAAATACGAGGCATAAGGCCGAGCCTTCCACCCTTTACTAAGTATATAGATGCATTAATTAAATAAGAGATAAAGTGATATCTCAATCTATCCATGTTCCAACATGGAACAAACTTCAACTTCACCTGCAACTTGCAACGCTATAAGAGGGGCTGAGCAAAAGCGGTAACATAACCAAACAACGGTTTGCTAGGAAAGGTGTGTTAGAGGCTTGACATGCCAATATGGGAGGCATGATATAACAAGTGGTAGGTAGCGCGACATAGTGATAGAGCGAACAACTAGCAAGCAAAGATAGAAGTGATTTCGAGGGTATGGTCATCTTGCCTGAAATCCCGCAAGGAAGAGGAATGAGTCCATGAAGAAGTCAAATGGACGAAGTCGAACGGATCCTCACAACTCCGGAACGAAACCGAAGCTAACGAGAGAAGCAACCCGGAAAGAAGCAAGCAACATAGTAAACAACCATCACATAGACATGGCATGATGCGCAAACAAGTATGATGCATGTCTGTTTTAATGAGGCATGGCATGGCAAAGTGCAGAAACAATACTACAAATGAAGTGGAGCTCAATAGGCAACGAGTTGCATATTGACGAAACACCACATCAATTATTTAGTTCACTCCCGGTTAGGTACTCAACAATATTAAATGTTGGCTAACATGGCAAGAGGTGAAACATGAGTAAACTACACAGTTAGACATTTTAAATGAGGCCGGAAACATCAAACAACAATTCCGGTAAATCCCCATATGCATTTAGCAATTTAATGCAACAACAATTGTAAACATTTTTAGTGTTGTTATCATGATGCGGATGATATATGCAAGTTTATGCAATTTTAAGAAAATATTGGCATGAGCATGTTATGAGCATTTGTCATCGTGGCGGAAATGAAAGGGGTGCCACAGCAACGAATCCGAAAATGATGCCACGACAACATATCGGTTCCGGTAGCTCATAGAGATACCGGTGCAAAGGAAGTGTGGAGGGAGCGTGTCATGGAAGGATGGTGGGGTGCTCCCAGATACCGGGTTCCCACATGTCGGTGACAAGGTAAAAGAGAGGCAACGTGCACTGACAATTCGGACTCGAGGCGAACAAGGGTGCATCTCATACAACATGCATTCATTTGTTCACGAGCGTCGTCTCGGGGTTATACCTTCGAAGCATGCAGTTTCGGAGCGGAACGAGTTCGTAGTGGAAGTGGTGGAAGTAGACGTTCTCGTGAGGTAGTTAAAGTAGTGGTACTATCGGTCCTTGATGGTAGTGGTACACGTTTTCCTGTAGATGTTCAGGTTAACGAGGGGGTACTTGGCGCAACATGGTCTCCAGGGTCGTCGGGTACACGTTCACGAAGTAGTCGTACACATCGTCGGTAGTTGTTCACTTGACGGCCTTCAACGAGGGTAGTTGTTCTCGTATCGTCATGGAAGTAGTGGTACATTTCTGAAGAGGAACTTGATGAACCCAGCATCTCCGAGGCGACAGTAGTCGTACACAGCAACTGTAGTTGAACTTGTAGGGTCATCCATTTTGTGGTACTTAGGTGAATCCACGAGAAATGATAGTCGTACACGGTTCATCGAGTAACATGACGTTTCGTCCTGCAGTCGTTCCAGCGTCCGACGGTAATGGTACTCGATCGTTTCGAAGAGGTACTTGGGGTCATTCGAATTTGTCGGTCTCGTCATCTCGAAGGGGTACTTGGCATTTCTGCTACCCGGGTCATCGGCGACGATAGTTGTTCTTTGCATCGGGTGTCAAGGTACTTGTCAGTCCGGATCCACAGGTACGGTAATCGTACATGTATCGAAGAGGAACTTAGCGCAACCTAGGGTCTTCGAGTACTAGTTTTGATGGAGTTCGGGTCTTCGGTGTCGTGGTACTTGGTGATCTTCCCTGTTCGGTGGTCTTGTAGCAGCAACCAGGGCGTCGGGGAGGAGATGGTCATGTTCAGTGGCAGGAAGCAGGGAGCTCGAGCGCGAAGTGGGCGACTGGGTAGACGATGTGGGGACGGACGGGTGAGAGGCGAAGCAGAGCAGCGGGTCCTGGTGGCCGGCAGGAGAGGTTCGAGACGGCAGCGGCGATGCAGGCGGTGCTCCCGTGTCGTGCTCGCCGGGTGCGGCGGAGGAGACCAGGACGGAGAGGAAGTCGAGGCCTTGGGCAGTGGAAGTCGCTGTGCTCGAGAATGAGGGCGCCATGGGAGGCGCTCGGGGTAGGAGGCGCGGGCACAGGGACTTGGCGCGGCGGCTCCTCAACGCAGGAAGCAGCGGGCGTTGGCGCTGGTCATCGACGGTGAAGGGGCATGGCTCCATGGGCGGCTCTGGTGATGCTGGAAGAAGGCAGCAGCGGCAGGCATCGTGGAAGGAGCAGGGAGAGGCGGCCGGGGACGAGGCAAGGTGTCATCCCTCCATGCGTGCGCGGGAGGCCGGTCCGGGCGCCATCGGGAGGAGGATGAGGGGGATTGAGAAGGAGAGCGGGGTCGAGCATGAGAGGTGGGGATTGAGCGTGGTGGCGGCGCTGGGACTAGGAGAAAGAGGCTGCAAGGGAGAGATGAGTGAGTGGTCTAGGGTTAAGGTTAGGTGGGCCTCTCCCTCTCTGGCAACTACTCCTTCCTTTTGATTTCTTCAACCAGAAATGAAAAGCGAAATGTACATGGAGTTTAGAGATGTCAGTGGCTAAGATAAAAAATATCTCTCCAATGCGGGGATTATGCTTGATTAAGTAAAATTGGTCTCGGTATGTTTTAGAGACAGGGATTTAAAACAAGTTTGAATTAGGTTCAAACTTGAGTTAAATTCTAGCCCAACCAAATCAATTCCAATGGAACTGAAAATCAAAGAGGTTGAGGGCATGGTGGATGATTTATAGGCAAATAATGAACATTATTTGGGGGAGGAAAATTGTCACTCGAGTAAATGGCTAAATTTTGAAAGAAGGAAGAAGGAGATGGGGTTTGCTTGGATATGGATTAACTTGAAGGTTGAAGATGCCAACAGTAAGGGAGATGAAGAGAAAGAGATCACACCATAACATACACAATTAAAATGCACATGCAACAACAAGCAAGATGATCATGATGCAATGCAATAAAATGACAAGAGGCACAACAAAATCATGAAGCATACAACAAAGCAAGATGATCATGATGCAAGAAGCAAAATATGGCAATGGCATTCATAATGAACATGGCAACAAGCATATAGGAATGAAATGTGCAAAACAATTATGATAATGCAACAAACACAATACACACGACAACAACTAAAATAAATGGAAGACAAACTAGAGCATCGGTCTTGGGGCGTCACAACACTCCACCACTACAAGAGGATCTCGTCCCGAGATCTAGGATGGCACCGGAGAGAAAAACAGAAGAGGAAGAGGTAAAACAAAGTTGCTTCTTTGACAAACGAGTGAAACCAAAGAACCTTGTGAGGTTCAACAAATTTAAAGAAAGAATACAACAAAGATGACCAAAGTTGAAAACACTCCGTTAGAAAAGAGGAACATGAAACATTACTAGAACCTTGTAGGTTGAAAGACATAAGAAAAAGGGTTGCAATGGACATGAAGTACATGCAAGCACTCCGGATGAAACGAGATGTACAAGGAACAATAAGGATCAATTACGACAACACTTCAGTTGGAAATGTAAGGCAAAGAATACGAACTTGGCAAAATGATAGCACTTGGATGAGACTCCGATTAGAAGAGGAATGAAAGACACGACACTCCGGTTAAAACAAGATAGAGGAGGAATAAGAATGATATAATTTGGACAGCACCCCGACTGAAAGGAGAAGGAAAACTTGATAAGTTGCAAAGAACTTGAAAGGAGGGAATGACACTCCGGTTAAATGGATAAGCAAAGGAAAGAACATGATCTTGGGGAAAACAAGATAATTGGTTGACAAGAGCAACATCTCAATGCCTCTGGAAGAGATAAAATAATGGAATTAAAGGAATGGAGAAGAAAACAACATCTTTTACCTGAAATGAGCCTTGAAAAAGCATCTTTAGGAGAAGGGTCGAACGGAGTTGTTGGAAAACCAACAACGAAAAGAGTAAGCTTGTAGTGGGCTTATGGAAAACTTCTCAAAACTATGAGGTGAAATTCTGCCACTAACGGAAACAATAGATTGTATTGATATGAACAAGGAGACGAGAAGCTTATTTCACCGGGAGGATAAATGAAGAACTTGGGTCATTTATAAGCACCATAAATAGCAACAATCCTTAGGGAAAGCTTTAGGTGAAATATAACCCAATCTAACTCCAATGAAGAGATTGATGGATTGAGAAGAGCTCATGCTATAAGAAATTGATTTGTTTAAAAAACTCATTCCTGACAACTTATCACCCATGAAACATGAAGGAAACTGTCAAGGATGACATAACAACATCTCAAAGATAAGGTAGAACGAATTGCATTTCGGAATGCAAGTTGAAGAATGCTTAAACTCCTCAAGACAAAACATGTGTTGAGAACCATGTTTACTTTTGAGAGTATAGCTTGGCGGATCATAACTTCGAGAGAAATCTTGGAGAACAATTGAAGAATGAAAAGAATCCTTGATGAACCACCATGTAGAGCCTCCATGAAGAACTCCGGATAGGAAAAGATAACATAAAAGAATTGAAGGTTTGAAGCGAACAAGATTGAAGCCTTGTAATGATTAGATGGAACTTCGTGATGAGATAATGCGGAAAACTTGGCACTCCAGAAAAGAAAAGATGAAGCATCTCGGACCGAGAATGTGATATGATGAAAAACTCTGGAAAGAAGAAATTAGATCACTTGGATGAAACAATAAGAAGAATTACGTTATGCGCAACCTTCACCAATTTAAATTGATGACAAGCAACGAATTTGGCATACTACTTATTCTTGTAGAAAGGATTAAGAGATATATAGCGCAAACTCAATGGACCACCGGTAGGATTTAACCAACAAATAAATTGATATGATAATGAAGGAAGAGAAAACTTGAACGAACCACCGTAAGAATTGAAAATGAATGAAGAAAAGATTAAGATACACCGGGGAGAATTATATAAAAAAATGAAAATACTTTAGAGAATTTAGATACATGAGTACGAATAGATCACGAGCTGATTAGAGAATACTTGAATGATGCACCGGTAAGATTTGGAGAACGAGAGCTGAAAGCTGGAATGAATAATCCTGAGATGATGGGCTCTGGAGAATCAAACTGAAACACCTGAAATGCTCCGGATGGATGAAAAGAATTCTCACAATCGAAAAAAATTATGAGAGGATGGCATCAAGCTAGAACCATCAATCTTCAAGAGAACAGATATGATTGAAGAGAAAACTCTTCTTCGGTCTTCAAATCCAAGAATGACAACGAGAAACGCCATCAAGAATTGTTTAGACACTCCAGGATGATGAATAGAAAGGTCGAGCCAACGGTGAAAAGAATTTGACAGATCTTGGAGAAAATACATATGACTGATGATAATTCATTCTTACGTCAACTTTGAAATGAATTTGAGAATAACTCCGGATTTTTTTTAGAAGAGTTAGGTAAGATCCTGGGAAAACACCTGTGGGTTAGGGCCCACTCAAGAGAAACACCGTTGAACGATTTTGAAGAGAGATTGCACATGTTGAATTAAATGGCTTGAATGAGATAACAACCTCGAAATAGGTTGAACGGATCTTGAATGAAAAGACGAGCCTTCCGAGATATCTTGAGCACTCCAGAACAAAAGAATAGCGAGAAGTGAATGATTAAGAGGTGCATCGACATGAGAAAGCATTTGAAACGAGGAAAGGATATGATCGACAATGCTTTACTTGAATCCACCGAAGAAGAAAAAGAATGAAGAATGATGAACTTGAAGCTCCGTTAGTATCTTCCCGAGAATCGCCGGTTAAGAACATTGAAGGAAAAGAATGAAGAAAGTTCGCATGAATAAAATGGATACTTGATTAAGAAATCTGAATCCTTGAAGCAAAAAGGGATGGGAGGGCGGGAAAACAAAGACAACTTAGGACGAATGAAACAAATAACGTTGAGAAGACTTTGAGTTGGTCTTGCGGATGTTGAAAATGATCGTATCCACTTGAAGAGAAACACGCCGGTTGAAAAAGTATTGACATGACAATCTCAATTATCATGAAGGATTGGTATTAACATAGGAGTATGAGGAACACCGCTTAGGAAAGGTATGGAATCAACACTTGACTTTGAAGCAACTCGAATACCACAACCAGAACAAAAACAAAGGATTGGCTTGCAAAATAAGTCGGAAACAAACATATGATAGATCCCATATCGTATCATGTGTCTGTTGGAAAGAATTCCTATGTGATAATTGAATTCCCACTTATAAACTCCCGAAACTTTCTGGTTATGCAATCAGGTGTTGGGGATATAGGGGAAGCATAATATCTCACCCAAACTAGCAATTCCTACATCCAGCTGTATCCATCCTTCAACACATAACTAAGAAACCTTCGGAAATCATGTACCTCAACATTCAAAAAGCATCCGTTATACAAGTTATGGAGATAATACCGAACTCCCGCCCCAGTACTGGGTGGCCTCGAGGTTATCTCACCAACAACTGCATAAAAGAGATTTTCGGTGTCGGCGAACTCAGGTATACCAGAACTGCAACGATAAAATTGTGTCGACAACACCTCGGAGCTCAACTCCCCGGGACACTGCCACAACCCCAAAATGTCAGGAGGCACCAAGAACAATGTTCTCGACACAAAACCATTGGAACGATTCCAAGATACCCGCGTGATCATAAAAAAATTCATGAAATTTAAGGAGAGCAGAGTTAAAACTTCTACGTCAGGAGGCCTCACCAGAGCGACAAAGGGACTAAGGAGTAAAAAGAATCCTACTCTCCGATATATATAATCCTAAGACTCAAAACATATTGTTCTAGACTCATGAACGTCAGCGATTCGATCAAGCAGGGGGGCTCCTAAGTCGGGGATGGCTCTGATACCAACTTGTAACACCCACGATGCGGCTATATCTCCCACGTGTCGGCGCATGACTTAGAAGCATAGCAGCATGGTAGGTTTGTCGCAAGAGGGGTAATGTTCACACAATCTCATGTACTAAATAAGAAAGGGATAAAGAGTTGGCTTAGAATCGCCACTTCACACAAATACAAGTTAAACATACATCATCTAGATTACAATCAATGTCTGACTACGGAACCAAAATAAAAGAAGACAACCCCAAATTCTAGATCCCCGATCGTCCCAACTGGGCTCCACTACCAATCAACAGGAAACGAAACAACACAATGAACAAGATCTTCATCGAGCTCCCACTTGAGCTCGGTTATGTCATCTGCACTGGTATCATCGGCACCTGCAATTGTTTGGAAGTATCTTTGAGTGACGAGGACTCACCAATCTCACACCCGCGAGATCAAGACTATTTAAGATTATGGGTAGGATAGGGTAATGAGGTGGAGCTGCAGTAAGCGCTAAGCATATATGGTGGCTAACATACGCAAATAAGAGCGAGAAGAGAAGCAATGCAATGGTCGTGAAGCTAGAAGTGATCCTGAAACTACTTACGCACAAGCATAACATCAAAGCCGTGTTCACTTCCCGGACTCCGCCGAAAAGGGAACATCACGACTACACATGCGGTTGATGCATTTTAATTAAGTCAAGTGTCAAGTTATCTAAAACCGGACATTAACAAATTCCCATCTGCCACATAACCGCGGGCATGGCTTTCAAAAGTTTAAACCCTATAGGGGTGTCCCAACTTAGCCCATCACAAGCTCTCACGATCAAGGAAGGATATTCCTTCTCCCGAGAAGACCCGATCAGTCTCGGAATCTCGGTTACTAGACATTTCGACAATGGTAAACTAGACTAGCAAAGCCGCCCGATGCGCCGACATCCCGATAGGAGCTGCACATATCTCATTCTCAGGGCAACACCGGATGAGCAATCCGTACAACTAAAACCAGCCCTCAAGTTTCCCCGAGGTGGTGCTGCAAGGGGCTCTAGTTCGGACCAACACTTAGAGAAGCACTGGCCCGGGGGGTTAAAATAGAGATGACCCTTGAGTCTGCAGAACCCAGGGAAAGGTGATACGTTGTTAGGCAAATGTAAAACCAAGGTTCGGCCTTGCTGGAGGAGTTTTATTAAAAGCAAATTGTCAAGGGGTTCATATAACTCCCAACCGCGTAAGGGGCGCAAAATCAAGGAACATAACACCAGCATGACAGAAACTAGGGCGGTAAGAGTGGAACAAAACACCAGGCATAAGGATGAGCCTTCCACCCTTTACCAAGTATATAGATGCATTAATTAAATAAGAGATAAAGTGATATCCCAACCTATCCATGTTCCAACATGGAACAAACTTCAACTTCACCTGCAACTAGCAACACTATAAGAGGGGCTGAGCAAAAGCGGTAACATAGCAAAACAACGGTTTGCTAGGTAAGGTGTGTTAGAGGCTCGACATGGCAATATGGGAGGCATGATATAACAAGTGGTAGGTAGCGCGACATAGTGATAAAGCGAACAGCTAGCAAGCAAAGATAGAAGTGATTTCAAGGGTATGCTCATCTTGCCTGAAATCCCGCAAGGAAGAGGAATGAGTCCATGAAGAAGTCAAACGGACAGAGTCGAACGGATCCTCACAACTCCGGAACGAACCTGAAGCTAACGATAGAAGCAACTCAGAAAGAAGCAAGCAACATAGTAAACAACCATCACATAGACATGGCATGATGCGCAAACAAGTGTGATGCATGTCCAGTTTAATGAGGCATGGCATGGCAAAGTGCACAAACAATACTACAAATTAAGTGGAGCTCAATATGCAACGAGTTGCATATTGACGAAAAACCACATCAATTATTTAGTTCACTCCCGGTTAGGTACTCAAAAATATTAAATGTTGGTTAACATGGCAAGAGGTGAAACATGAGTAAACTACACAGTTAGGCATTTTAAATGAGGCCGGAAACATCAAACAACAATTCCGGTAAATCCCCATATGCATTTAGCAATTTAATGCAACAACAATTTTAAACATTTTAAGTGTTGTTATGATAATGCAGATGATATATGCAAGTTTATGCAATTTTAAGAAAATATTTGCATGAGCATGTTATGAGCATTTATCATTGTGGCGGAAATGAGAGGGGTGCCACGGCAACGAATCCAGAAATGATGCCACGACAACATATCGGTTCCGGTAGCTCATAGAGATACCGGTGCAAAGGAAGTGTGGCGGGAGCGTGTCATGCAAGGATGGTGGGGTGCTCCCAGAGACCGGGTTCCCACATGTGGGTGACAAGGTAAAAGAGGGGCAACGTGCACCGAAAATTCGGACTCAAGGCCAACAAGGGTGCATCTCATACAACATGCATTCATTCATTCATGGGCGTCGTCTTGGGGTTATACCTTCGAAGCATGCAGCTCCGGAGTGGAACGAGTTCGTAGTGGAAGTGGTGGAAGTAGACGTTCTCGCAACGGTAGTGGAAGTAGTGGTACTATCGGTCCTCAACGGTAGTGGTACACGTTTTCCTGTAGATGTTCGGGTTAACGAGGGGGTACTTGGCGCAACATGGTCTCCGGGGTCGTCGGGTACACATTCACGAAGTAGTCGTACACGTCGACGGTAGTTGTTCACTTGACGGCCTTCAACGAGGGTAGTTGTTCTTGTATCGTCGTGAAAGTAGTGGTACTTTTTCGAATTGGAACTTGATGAACCCAACATCTCCGAGGCGACAGTAGTCGTACATGGTAACTGTAGTTGAACTTGTAGGGTCGTCCATTTCGTGGTACTTAGGTGAATCCACGAGAAATGGTAGTCTTACATGGTTCATCGAGGAACTTGATGTTTCGGCATGTAGTCGTTCGAGCGTCCGACGGTAATAGTACTCGGTGGTTTTGAAGAGGTACTTGGGGTCATTCGAATTTGCCGGTCTTGTCATCTCGAAGGGGTACTTGGCATTTCTGCTACCCGAGTCGTCGGTGACGGTAGTTGTTCTATTCATCGGGCGTCAAGGTACTTGTCGGTCCGGATCCACGGTGACGATAATCGTACACGTATCGAAGTGTAACTTGCCGCACCCTAGGGTCTTCGAGTACTGGTTTTGATGGAGTTCGGGTCTTCGGTGTCGTGGTACTTGGTGATCTTCCCTATTCGGTGGTCTTGTAGCAGCAGCCAGGGCGTCGGGGAGGAGATGGTCGTGTTCAGCGGTAGGAAGCAGGGAGCTCGAGCGCGAAGTGGGCGACTGGGCAGACGACGCAGGGACGGATGGGTGAGAGGCGAAGCAGAGCGGCAGGTCCTGGTGGCCGGCAGGAGAGGTTCGAGACGGCAGTGGCGATGTAGGCGGTGCTCCCGTGTCGCGCTCGCCGGGTGCGGCGGAGGAGACCGGGATGGAGACGAAGCCAGGGCCTTGGGCGGTGGAAGTCACCGTGCTCGGGAACGAGGGCGCCATGGGAAGCGCTCGGGGTAGGAGGCGCGAGCACAGGGCTTGGCGCGGCGGCTCCTCAACGC
>NC_041390.1:317858439-317940176 GCF_002162155.2 Triticum dicoccoides
GGGGCATGGCTCCATGGGCGGCTCCGGCGATGCTGGAAGAAGGCAGCGGCAGCAGGCATCGCAGAAGGAGCAGGGGAGAGGCAGCCGGGGACGAGGCAAGGTGTCATTCCTCCTTGCGTGCACGGGAGGCCTGTTCGGGTGCCATCGGGAGGAGGATGAGGGGGATCGAGAAGGAGAGTGGGGTCGAGCGCGAGAGGTGGGGATCGAGCGTGGTGGCGGCGCTGGGACTGGGAGAAAGAGGTTGCGAGGGAGAGATGAGTGAACGGCCTAGGGTTAAGGTTAGGTGGGCCTGCTGTACGCTAGGCTGGAGAAGGCCCATGTGGCTGCGCTGGGTGGGTCTCTCCCTCTCTGGCAACTACTCCTTCCTTTTGATTTCTTCAACTAGAAATGAAAAGGGAAATGTACATGGAGTTTAGAGATGTCAGTGGCTAAGATGAAAAATATCTCTCCAATGCGGGGATTATGCTCGATTAAGTAAAATTGGTCTGGGTATTTTTTTTGGAGACAGGGATTTAAAACAAGTTTGAATTAGGTTCAAACTTGAGTTAAATTCTAGCCCAACGAAATCAATTTCAATTGAGCTGAAAATTGCTAGAGAGGTTGAGGGCATGGTGGAAGATTTATAGGCAAATAATGAACATTATTTGGGGGCGGAAAAGTGTCACTCGAGTAAATGGCTAAATTTTGAAAGAAGGAAGAAGGAGATGGGGTTTGCTTGGATATGGATTAACTTGGAGGTTGAAGATGCCAACAGCAAGGGAGATGAAGAGAAAGAGATCACAACATAACATACACAATTAAAATGCACATGCAACAACAAACAAGATGATCATGATGCAATGCAATAAAATGACAAGAGGCGCAACAAAATCATGAAGCATACAACAAAGCAAGATGATCATGATGCAAGAAGGAAAATATGGCAATGGCATTCATCATGAACATGGCAACAAGCATATAGAAATGAAATGTGCAAAACAATTATGATAATGCAACAAACACAATACACACGGCAGCAACTAAAATAAATGGAAGACAAACTGGAGCATCGGTCTTGGGGCGTCACAATCAAGTCTTATTAACAACCACTTTCGATTAGCATGAAACCGGAGAACTTTTGTAAACCACTAAGTTACCTCAATGGGGATATGAATGTCCCCAACAATAATCATTTCATATTTCTTTCTAACAGTAGGTAGAGGTAGTTGAAAACTTCCAATAGTGATTGTCGGAGATTTTTCAATAACATTAATTCCATTCACTTGGAATCGTTTCTTTGGAAAGTGCACCATATGCTGATTACCATTGATATGAAAAGTGACTTTGGTTGTATTGCAATCAATAACAGCCCCTGCAGTATTCAACAAGGTTCTACCAAGGATAATTGACATGTTGTCGTCCTTGGGCATCTCAAGTATAACAAAGTCAGTCAAAGTAGTAACATTAGCAACAACAATAGGCACGTCCTCACAAATACTGATAGGTATGGCAGTTGATTTGTCAGCCATTTGCAAAGATATTTCAGTATGTGTGAGTTTATTGAAATCTAGTCTTTTGTATGAAGAGAAGTTTTCACATAGTTTTTTTTATGGAGCAAGGTATAGTTGGTATTCCCGGATCTCCAAGTTTTTGAGGTACTCCATCTTTAAAAGTATAATTAGCAAGCATGGTGGAGATTACAGCTTCCGGTATTTTTCTCTTATTGGTGATGATGTCTTTCATATACTTTGCATATGGAGACATTTTAAACATATCAGTGATGTCGGCTAGGACTACGTCGGTATTTCCCCAAAGAGGAAGGGATGATGTAGCACAGCGACAGTAGGTATTTCCCTCAGTGATGACACCAAGGTTATCGAACCAGTAGGATAACCAAGCAACACAATGTAAACTACCCCTGCACACAAATAACAAATACTCGCAACCCGACGTGTAAAAGGGGTTGTCAACCCCTTTCGGATAGCGGCGCCTCAAGATTGGCAAACAGACGTGAATAAAATTGTGGTGGATTGATAGGACGAACGCCAAATAAAATAAATAAGAATAAAACGCGGCAAGGTATTTTTGTATTTTTCGTTTAGTAGATCTAAAATTAAAAGCAAAGGAAAAGTAGACCGCAAAGGCAAATAATATGAGAAAGAGACCTGGGGGCGTAGGTTCCACTAGTGGCTTCTCTCGAGAAAAATAGGAAAAGGTGGGTAAACAAATTAAAGTTGGGCAATTGTATAACTTCAAATACTCATAACAATATCCAGGCAATGATCATTATATAGGCATAACGTCCAAGATTAGTAGACTGACTCCTGCCTGCATCTACTACTATTACACCACACGTCGACCACTATCCAGCATGCATCTAGTGTATTAAATTCATGGGGAAACAGAGTAATGCAATAAGAATGATGACATGATATAGACAAGATCTATCTATGTAGAGATAGACCCCATCGTTTTATCCTTAGTAGCAATGATACATAGAAGTAGGTTCCCCTTCTGTCACTGGGATCAAGCACAGTAAGATCGAACCCACTACAAAGCACCTCTTCACATTGCAAGATAAATAGATCAAGTTGGCCAAACAAAACCCAAATATCAGAGAAGAAATACAATACTATAAGCAATCATGCATATAAGAGATCAAAGAAACTCAAATAACTTTCATGGATAAAAAGAGATAGATATGATCATAAACTCAAAGTTTATCTGATCCCAACAAACACACCACAAAAAGAGTTACATCATATGGATCTCCAAGAGACCATTCTATTGAGAATCAAACGAGAGTGAGTAAGTCATCTAGCTACTAACTACGGACCCCAAGGGTTACAAAGAACTACTAACGCATCATCGGAGAGGCACTAACGGAAGTGGTGAACCCCTCTGTGATGGTGTCTAGATTGGATCTGGTGATTCTGGACTCTGCGGCGGCTGGAATTGATTTTCATAAACTCCCCTATGGTTTATGGAATATTGGGGTATTTATAGAGCAAAGAGGCGGTTCGGGGGGCACATGAGGTGGGCACAACCCACCCGGGCGCGCCTGGGCCTCCTGGCGTGCCCTGGTGGGTTGTGCTCACCTCGGAGCACCCCCCAGGCATTGTCTTGACCCATTGGGTGTCTTATGGTCCATAAAAAATCTCCGTAAAGTTTCGTTGCATTTGGACTCCGTTTGGTACTGATTTCCCGCGATGTAAAAAACATGCAGAAAACAACAACTGGCACTTGGCACTATGTCAATAGGTTAGTACCAAAAAATGTTATAAAATGATTATAAATTGTAGAGGTGCCAGAACTCAAAGCGAAAAACTTAGAGATAAAAACATATTGGGAGTTGTGTCCTTCCCACCAATAAAAATGACTTAGAGTTCCCAACACTTTCCATGCTAGATATATCATAGGCACTTCCCAAATAGGAAGTAAAGTTTATTCCTTTTTCCACCGTACTATCACTTTCCATGGCTAACAGTATCCACGGGTGACTTCCATACCAACACTTTCGAAGGAATTTATTATTTGACAACATAAAGTAAATTCATTTTTCATTTCGGGACTGGGCATCCCTAATACCTTTGCCTTACTCTCGTGCAATGACAAGTGAGTAAAAATTCATCGTGAGAATAACACATCTAGCATGGAAAATATTAGCCACCCTCACCGCTCCATGAGCGGTACGAACACACAAAAGAGAAGTTTATTTTGAAAATTAGAGATGGCACATACAAATTGGCTTAGAATGGCAAAAGAATACCACATATAGGTAGATATAGTGGACTCATGTGGCAAAACTAGTTTAATGTTTTTTAGATGCACAAGTAGTGATCATACTTAGTGCAAAATGAAGGCTAGCAAAAGATTGAGAAGCGACCAACCAAGAAACGAATAATCTCATAAGAGAGCATTAAGCATAATTAACACTGAATAATGCACCATAAGTAGGATATAATTTTGTTGCATAATTATTGACTTTCGTTCTTGCATAGGGAATCACAAACCTTAACACCAATATTCTTACTAAAGCATAATTACTCATCAAGATGACTCACATATCACATCATCATATCTCTAAACTATTACTAAGAATCAAGTTTATTTTGTCCAATGATCTTCATGAAAGTTTTTATTATATCCTTCTTGGATATCTTTCGCTTTGGGACTAATTTTCATGTGTTGCTTTTGATAAGCTCAAACAAATATAAGTGAAGATCATTATCATAATATTTCTTTCTCTCAAATTAATTTAAGTGAAGCAAGAGAGAATTTCTTAAAAAAATTACTAACTCTCAAATAAACCTAAGTGAAGAAAGAGAGCATTTCTTCAAAAATACTAGAGCACACCGTGCTAAAAAAGATATAAGTGAAGCACTAGAGAAAGTCTATAGCTCATAAAAATGCAAGTGAAGCATAGAGAGCAATTATAAGAAGTCATGACATAATTTTGGCTCTCCCAAATAGGTGTGTCCAACAAGGAATCAAGACTCAAAACACAAAATAAAAAAAGAAAAGACTCATATCATACAAGACGCTCCAAGCAAAATACATAGTATGTGACGAATAAAAATATAGCTCGAGTAAAATACCGATTGTCGTTTGAAGAAAGAGGGGATGCCACTCGGGGCATCCCAAGCTTAGTTGCTTGCTCTCTTTTGGATAATAGCTTGGAATGCTGGGGCATCCCCAAGCTTAGGCCCTTCTTACTCCTTATTCGTTCATCCATCATAAGATAACCCAAAACTTGAAAATTCAATCACACAAAACTCAACAAAAGCCTTCGTGAGATCCGTTTGCATAAGAAAACAAATCACTACTATAAGTGATATAGTAAACCAATTCATATTTTGTTCATGCATTATATCTACTGTATTCTAACTTTTCTATGGCAAAAACTCATCAAAGAAAACCATAGAGCCATCGAAACAAGCACACAACGCAAACAAAACAGAACAGTCTATAGCAATCTAGGCAATACGAATACTTCTGTAACTCCAAAAACTCTGAAAAATTAGGACAAACTGGAAAATTTGTATATTAATCTATTTCAAAAGGAATTTCTATTTTATTGCTCTCTGGTTAAAAATGAAAATCATTTTCGCGAGTGCAAAAGTTTCTGTTTTTTTCAGCAAGATCAAACAACTATCACCCAAGAAGATCCTAAAGGCTTTAATGGGCACAAACACTAATTAAAATAGGAAAAACACAATCATAACAGTAGCATAATTGTGCAAACAATCAAGAACAGAAAGCAAAAATAAAAAATAAATTTTATTCGTTGGGTTGCCTCCCAACAAGCGCTATAGTTTTACGCCCTTAGCTAGGCATAAAGCAAGGATCTAAGTTTTGTCATCCTTCTTCTTAATTCCCTTAGAGGTATTTTCATCATGGGGTTTTGTAAAAACAACATAAAACATATTATCCATAGAAACCTTAGCATTATTAAGTTGCCCATTATCATAACCACATTGATTTCCTGCAACAATCCAAGAGTTATGTTGATTAACATTATTAAAAACTTGTTGAATTACATCTATAATCGGGTCTTCCTTTGTAAGATTCTCATCAAAGATCCTATTATCCCCAAGCAAATGTCTTAACGCATAATCACTATTGTAAATAATTCAATCTATTATGAGCATAGAATAAAAATCAAAGATTTCCCTAGCTTCCCGTATAATATAGTCAAACTCATTCATAAGAACAATAGTAGCCAACTTTTTAGCCTGAGGATTCTTTATAACGGGGAGCTCAAAGAACAATATTTGCAAAGTAGGATGAGTATGGATAAATTTACTTTCAAGTTTCAGAACTAGTGCTGAAATAGCATCCGCATAAGATCTAGTAGTCCTAAGTATAGGCGCATCATCAAGACTTAAATTTCCAACACAAAAATTCTTGGATACGTTCTTTTCCCATAACATTCCCTTACCCCAAGATAAATGTTTTAGCATCCAGATTGCCCGTACGTCCAATATTAGGAGTTAGGCCATCATCTATTGGTGCCATACCGAAATCACTCATTATTGCAAGCAAATGATAGATTTGTCGAGAAAACGGTGAACAAAAAAGAGGGGCGAATAGAACGGCAGATATTTTTGAAGTGGGGGAGAGGAAAATAGGAGGAAAATGGCAAATAATGTAACTTGCGAGGAGAGGAGATTTGTGATTAGGAACCTGGTATATGTTGAAGATCCTTCCTGGCAACAGCGTCAGAAATTCCTTTGGATGTCGGCTAGGACTACGTGGTATTTCCGTAAAGAGGAAGGGATGATGCAGCGCAGTGAAGGTAGGTATTTCCCTCAGTGATGAGACCAAGGTTATCGAACTAGTAGGAGAACCAAGAAACACAACGTAAACAACCCCTGCACACAAATAACAAATACTCGCAAGCCGACGTGTAAAAGGGGCTCTCAATCCCTTTCGGGTAGCGGCGCCTTGAGATAGGCAAACGGCCGTGAATAAAATTGTAGTAGATTGATAGATCGAATGCCAAATGAAATAAATAAGAATAAAACGCAGAAATCTGAAAATAAAAGCAAAGGTGTTAGGACCCCGATTCCATGTCACACTGATCTAGCCTGTAACACCTCATATCACTTTGCGGCCTCACACACGATATTCCCACGGGTGTCGCCTTACCATGGCCCGGGACCGTTTGCGCCTTTTGGCTCACGTATATGATAGTGTCTCTAGCATCCATATGACAGAGAACCTGGGCCGACATGGCCAGTCGTGAACCCAAAGTGGCACAAACTTACGGGGACAGGCATACATGAATCAACATCGAGCATGTCGGTCAGCAGCGTCTGAATCCGGGCTGTAGCACTGGGCTAATACGACTCCGGGAACCCAGGCTGTAGCAGGCTAGGCTAGACTCCGGATGTCACCGCATGACATTTCCCCGAAGGGAAAGACACAGGAATGAAGTGAATCACATGCCAGCCAGTCAAGTGTTCCGGAGCAGTAGTGCTGGGCTAGCAGGACTCCGGTGAACCGGGCTGTAGTGGGCTACTATGGCTCATGGAAGCACTAGACCACATTTCCCCATAAGAGAGGCTGCCAAGGATAAACAACTAGATTGTCGGATCCCACACATACCAAGCATTTCAATCATACACACAATATGCTCGATATGTGTACACAATATGCTCGATATGTGTAAATACAACATGGCATCACAACAAAACTCTACAACTCAAAGTACTTTATTTAAAGGCTCCGGAGAGCCATACATAACATGTTCATACAGGTAGGGGTCACATGACCCAACACTCAAGTCATAGAAACATACAAGCACATGCAGAAGGAAACTAGTCTGAGTACAGACACTAGAAAGAAAGAAGGCTTGACGAAGCCTGCCTATCTACATAGGGCCCTCCATGGCTCGGAATCACCACCTGGGTGGCAAGTCACTCATCGACGTCGAGATCTACGTAAAACCTGTCAGAGGGGGCGGTGTTCTCGTCAGAAAACAGTAATTGAAGCAACATGAGTACAAAGGTACTCAGCAAGACTTACAACAGATCCTACTATACATGCTCATTCTCAAGAAGGTAGTGGAGTTATAGCAGCAAGCCAGCTTTGACTCTTGGCTAAGCTATCCTATGAGACACCACTTGTAAAATAGTTTTCGCACACGAGTCCACTAATCACCATCACAATACTCCACCGTGGATCCTCCCTCATCATCCTACGAGAGGGCCATCCTCGGTACTCACACTTATCTTGAGTCTTTTAGTAGTAACCATTAACTTGTCTATGAACTGTATAGGCAACCAAGAAGTCCTTTACCACAGACGCGGCTATTCGAATAGATGATGTTAACCCTGCAGGGGTGTACTTCTTCATACACACTCTCACCACTTATCATTGTTTACACGACATGTACTCGGCAACCTTCAAGCGGAAGCCCAACGAGGGTGTCGGCCATGGCCTACCTAAACACTCAAGTCTCTAGTCCAGGTCTATCGCCTATCCAGGTTCCATCCGCAGGGAGTCCGGCCGAGGTTTCCACATACGGCCCCGAACGATGTGTACAGGGTCCCGAGACGCCAAACGGGCGCCCGGCATACCCGGCCACGGTGTATCTACCGCATCATAGCCCACCCCTAGGGTCAGCGCTACGCACGACCGCCAACACATATCCTATAAACACCAGAAACTAGTTGCAACTCATGGACAGAGAGCTAGGGTGGTTAAGAAGCCGAGAGGGTCCATTGGTTTCGGGCCTAATGCATGGTAGTAACTGATTCTTGAATCACACATACAGATCTCGGTGCTTAAGGACGGTTCCAATGAAACAACCCACCATGTACTCCTACATGGCCTCTCATCGATACCTTTACCAAATCATGTTCAACACATCCCTCACATTACCGACATAATTGTTTCACTCTAGCCCATCACCCAGATGAACCAGACCTGACACAACTCTAAGCATAGCAGGCATAGCAAGGTAGGAAACACAGACATGGCTCAATCAACTCCTACACATGCTAGTGGGTTTCATCTAGTTATTGTGGCAATGACAGGTCATGCAGAGGAAAAGGGGTTCAACTAACACAGCACACAACAGTTTGAAACATTATTGTCTTAATGCAGTAAATGAGAGCAGGAGCGAGAACATGGGATTATATCGATATGATGAATGGGGCTGCTTGCCTGATGGAGTAGTAGTAGGGTACTACCCTTCAGTCGGATAATCGAAGGTATCCTCGGAGGCAGAACCTACCACAAAAGACACCACAGAACACAATCATCACATGGCAATATGCAACAATATGATGCGTGCTATGACATGGCAATATGATGAAAGCTTAAGTTATTAAGTCATATAAGTGCATTAGCTTGTTTCACCTAAACAACAAGGTTAAATTGTTCTGTCATGCATGAAACCATTACAGACGGAAATATTGAATTTTTCTGATCAAATTTCATATATAAATCTTTGCATTTGGAGTTACAGATTAATTTCTATGAATTTTTAAAGTTTGTAGTATTTTCTGGAATTTCATGTATAAAAGTAAATCCAGAAAATACTTATTGCGTCAGCAGTGCGTCATGGTGACGTCAGCGGTCAACAGAGCCGGTCCAGGTCAAACTGACTAGTGGGTCCCGTCTGTTAGTAGTTAGTTAAACTATCTAAGTTTAGTTAGCGCTAAACCTAGGTTAATTAGCAGGGCGGCCCCACTTGTCATTGACCCAGAGAGGTCAAACTAGACCCACCCGCGGTCAAACTGGGTCAGCGGGGGTCAAACTCGCCGGCGAGGCCAGACGTGGCGGGGCAATGCGGGTTTTGCACTCCAACGACCAAAAGGATGGCGGAGACCTCCTACGCGTAGCTGGGAGCAAGCCGCGTCGAGTGGTGGCAGTGGTTGGACTCAGGGTCGCCGGAAACGATGCCGGCGACTAGAGTTGCGGCTGCTGGAGTTCGGGCGAGGTCGAACTAGCCGCTTGGAGGCATGGCGAGGAGCATGCGGGGGTGCTACGAGCTCCTACGGGTGCGGTGAAGATGATGACGTGCTCGATTGCGAGCCAACGTGGCTGTGGCCACGACGGCGACGTGCGGTGGCGGCGGCGAGTGCGGCCGAGCTTGGTGCGGTCGCTGCGGTGCTCGAGAAGGCAAACGGAGAAGATGGGAAGGTAGTTGAGCTCACGTCGAACACGTCGGAGCAGACGGCGAGGTCGGGGATGAGCTGGTGCAGTGGTGACGGTGAAGGGGATCTCCGGGGACGTCGAGGTCGGGCGAGGTTGTTGCGGTGGCCTCAGGGCAAGCGAGCGCTTGGGGCTCGGCTTGCTCGAAGGAGAGGAGGGCAGCGGAGCTACTAGACACAGTGGCGCGGCGCGAGAACGACGGAGAGCGTGGCTACGTCAATGGTGCGGCGGCAGGGGCGTCGGCCATGGCGAGGAGGGGGCGAGAGAGAGAGGCATGGGGAGAATGGGTGTGTCTGTGAGGTCGAGGTAGTGATATGGAGCTCGCCTAGGTCTCCACGGGCGTGAGTGGCAAGCAGGTGGCGCGGTGTCGAGCTCTCGCGCGCCGGCGTCACCTCCTTCCTGCCTGGCGGAAGGAAGCAGCTGGCTGGCACGGGCCAGCACAGTGCTGGGCCGCTAGATCGGCCAGTTGGTGGGTTGCGGCCAGGTAAGCGGTTTTCTTTTATTTTCTGTTTTCTTTTATTTCTGTAAGTTTGTGACATTTCTAAAAATAGTTAGGCACTTTCAAAAATCACCAAACTTCACATGCTCACTGTATAAAACATAACCAACATGGAACATTTTAGTTTGGGATTATTTGGACATTTAAAATATTTACTAGCATTTAAATGCCCAATTGCAAGTTACATATGATTTAATTCAATGATCTTTTGATGACCTAGAAAAAGGTGAACCCATTTTGTCAGAGGTTCTAACCCAAGACAAAAAGGGAGGACTTTTTATAAGGGCATTTCAGGTTCATTGAAAAATATTTTAGTAAACCCTAGTTGTTTTCACGGGGGTGCTGGGGGTTCTGCCATCCCCATTTCAAGATTCTTGAAAAGTAAACATGATGCAACACTCTAATCCATGAACTAGCTAGGGTGTGACAAAAGGAAAAGTATATCACAAAGGCAAATAATATGTGAAAGAGACCCGGGGGCCGTAGGTTTCACTAGTGGCTTCTCTCAAGAAAAATAGCAAACAGTGGGTAAACAAATTACTGTTGGGCAATTGATAGAACTTCAAATACTCATGACGATATCCAGGCAATGATCATTATATAGGCATCACGTCCAAGATTAGTGGACCGACTCCTGCCTGCATCTACTACTATCACTCCTCACATCAACCTCTATCCAACATGAATCTAGTGTATTAAGTTCATGGGGAAACGGAGTAATGCAATAAGAACGATGACATGATGTAGAAATGATCTATCTATGTAGAGATAGACCCCATCATGTTATCCTTAGTAGCAATGATACATACGTGTTGGTTCCCCTTCTGTCACTGGGATCAAGCATCGTAAGATCAAACCCACTACAAAGCACCCCTTCCCATTGCAAGATAAATAGATCACATTGGCCAAACAAAACCCAAATATCAGAGAAGAAATATGAGGCTATAAGCAATCATGCATATAAGAAATCAAAGAATCTCAAATAACTTTCATGGATAAAAAGAGATAGATATGATCATAAACTCAAAGTTCATCCGATCCCAACAAACACACCGCTCAAAGAGTTACATCATATGGATCTCCAAGAGACCATTGTATTGAGAATCAAACGAGAAAGAGGAAGCCATCTAGCTACTAACTATGGACCTGAAGGTCTACAAAGAGCTACTCTCGCATCATCGGAGAGGCACCAATGGAAGTGGTGAAACCCTCCGTGATGGCTCCCTGGTGGGTTGTGCTCCCCTCGGAGCCCCTCCAGGCTCTGCCTTGGCCCATTGGGTGTCTTCTAGTCCATAAAAAATCTCCGTAAAGTTTCGTTGCATTTGGACTCCGTTTGGTATTGATTCCCTGTGATGTAAAAAACATGCAGAAAACAACAACTGTCACTTGGCACTATGTCAATAGGTTATACTAAAAATTGATATAAGATGACTATAAAATGATTATGTAACATCCAAGATTGATAATATAACAACATGGAACAATAAAAATTTATAGATACGTTGGAGACATATCAGTCAGTTAAGCGAGTACGCAAAAAGACCGGCCACAGCATTTCAGCAAAGTGTTCAAATTCATCATCATCTTTCTTTTTAGTTGACTTAGTTGGAAAGGGCATAGGTTTTTGAACCCGTGGTTCTCTTTCATTACCATGTTTTCTAGCAACATAGTCTCTTTTATCATATCTTTTATTCTTGTGTTGTGCGTTATCAAGATCAACTCCAGGTTCTATCTCAACATCATTGTCTCGTTCTTTATTATTTGTTTGAGTATCTTCACGAACATCATCATTATCTTTTTCATTATCAGAAGGTGAGTGTTCACTACCATATTGAGCTTCAGCATTAGAGATAGAAACTTCATTATCATTATTAGGAGGCTTTTCTACTTCAGGTTCACTAGAGGCATAAAAGGTCTTATTATTTTTCTTCTTCTTTTTCTTTTTAGAAGGACTATGTGCATCAGTGTTAACTCGTTGAGATTCTTGTTCAATTATTTTTGGGTGTCCCGGTGGTTCCTGAGTCATCCCTCCCCTCTAGTCATTACTCTAACAGCATGATCATTGATATTATTATTCATTTCATCAAGCAACTCTCTTTGAGATTTAGCAACTTGCACTAACTGAGTTTGATCCATAGAAGCATGCTTCCCCACACCCCTAACATCATTTGAGATTTTAAATAACAACTCACTCAAGGGAGGAAACATATCAAAATTGTATTTCAATTGTTTGATAACATTTTGATTGAAGTGATTTTGCTTTCTAATGTAATTTTCAAACTCATAAAGGCATTGGCTAGGGTGCATATTGTGAGGATTATCATTATCACTGAATTTCATTACAGAATTTACCTATGCCACCTTAGGCAGTGGTGGTGTATCAAGCCCATGTATTTCTTCAATAGGAGGTAAAATTTTGACATCCTCAGCTTTAATACCTTTTACCTTCATAGATTTCTTTGCCTCTTGCATATCTTCAGGACTGAGATATATAATACCCGTCTTCTTCAGAGTGGGTTTAGATGGTGGTTCAAGAAGAGTCCAATCATCATAATTTTTCAATATATTGTTCAATAATTCTTCAGCTTCCCCAATAGTTTGTTCCCTGAAAACACAACCAGCACAACTATCTAGGAAATCCCTAGAAGCATCAGTTAGTCCATTATAGAAGATATCAAGTATTTCATTCTTCTCAAAAGGGTGATCAGGCAACGCATTAAGCAATTGGAGAAGCCTCCCCCAAGCTTGTGCGAGTCTCTCTTCTTCAATTTGCACAAAGTTAAAAATTTCCTGTAAGGCAGCTTGTTTCTTATGAGCAGGAAAATATTTTTCAGAGAAGTAATAAATCATATCCTGGGGACTATGCACACAACCAGGAGCAAGAGTATTGTACCAAGCTTTAGCATCACCCATTAATGAAAACGAAAATAATTTCAGAATATAATAATAGCGAGTCTTCTCATCTTGAGCAAAAAGTGTGGCTATGTCATTCAACTTAGTAAGATGCGTCACAACAGTTTCAGTTTCATAACCATGGAAAGGATCAGATTCAACCAAAGTAATTCACTTTGGGTCGACAGAGAATTCATAATCCTTATCATCAACAACGATAGGTGAAGTAGCAAACTAAGGATCACATTTCATTTTAGCATTCAAAGATCTTTCTTTATACTTGCATAATAATTTTTCTAGATCAGCTCTATCCTTACAACTAAGAATATCTCTAGTTGTCTCCTCATTCATAACATAACCTTCCGTTACCTAAGGCAATTCATATCTAGGAGGGCTAGTTCTAATAGGTGTTTCAAGAGTTTTAGTTTCAAGATCTTCATCAATTTCAACAATTTCATCAGTTCCAACATTCTCAAAAGCTTCAGTTCTAGCAATTTGTTCATCAAGAAATTCACCATGTGGCACATTATCATCAAGCAAGGTACTATCATCATCATCAATATCATTCATAGCAGAAGTAGCATCATCAATAACTTGTGACATATCAGAATTGATAGCATGTGGTGGTGTTGCAAGTTTACTTATAACAGAAGGTGAAACTAAAGCAGAGCTAGATGGCAGTTCCTTACCTTCCCTCGTCTTAGAGGGAAAAATCTTAGTCTTAGCATCCTTGAGATTCTTCATAGTGATAAATTGATAATAATCCCAAGTGACTCAACAAATATAGCTATGCTCCCTGGCAACGGTGCCAGAAAAAGGTCTTGATAACCCACAAGTATAGGGGCTCGCAACACTTTTCGAGGGTAGAGTATTTAACACAAATTTATAGATTCGACATAAGGTGAGCCAATGAGTATTGCAAGTATTAGCAGCTGAGTTGTCATTTCAACCACACCTGGAGATTAATTATCTGCAACACAGTGATCAGTAGCAAAGTAGTATGATAGTTTTGATCGTAGTATCAACAACAATAGTAATGGTAACAGGGATTGAAGTGATTTTGTAGCAAGTGTAGCAGTAATAGTAGTAATAGTAACTTAGCAAGAACAATATGTAGGAAAATCATAAGCATTGGATCGGCTATTCGTTGGATGATATTCATCATGTGACAGTCATAACCTAGGACGACACGACACTAGCTCTAGTTCATAAATATAATGTAGGCATGTATTTCGTAAATAGTCATACGTGCTTATGGAAAGAACTTCCATGACATCTTTTGTCCTACCCTCCCGTGGCAGTGGGGTCCATAAGGAAACTAAGGGATATTAAGGCCTCCTTTTAATAGAGAACCGGAACAAAACTTTAACACCCACTGAATACATGAACTCCTCAAACTACGTTCATCACCGAGAAGTGTCCTGACTATTGTCACTCTGGGGTTGCTGGATCATAACACATAGTGGGTGAATATAGCTTGAAAGATCGGATATAGAACATAGATATAATGGTCATAACATAAACGATTCAGATCTGAAATCATGGTGCCCGGGCCCAAAGTGACAAGCATTAAGCATGGCAAGGTCATAGCAACATCAATCTTAGAACATAATGGATACTAGGGATCAAGCCCTAACAAAACTAACTCAATTACATGATGAATCTCCTCCAACTCCTCACTGACCAATGAGGCTAAGAAGGAATTATTCACTCCCGGTGGGGAGCATCATGGAATTGGCGATGGAGAAGGGTTGCTGATGATGAAGATCGAAGATCCCCCTCTCTGGAGCCCCAAACGGACTCCAGATTTGGCCTCCCGATGAAGAATAGGGGACTCCAGATCTGGAACGCGATAATTCTTTCTCCCTGTTTTTTTCTAGAAAAATAGGATTTTATAGTGTCGGTTCCAGGGTCTGCAGGACCACAAGGTGGGGACAACCCACCTGGGCATGCTTGGAGGGGGTGGCGCGCCCTGGTAGGTTGTGCCACCCAGGAGCCCCCCTCCGGTGGTTCTTGGCTCCAGTAATTCTCTTTTATTGTATATAAAATCCTCGCAAAGTTTCGTTCCAATCCGAGAACTTCTATTTGTGCACAAAAACAACACCATGGTAGTTCAGCTGAAAACAGCGTTAGTCCGGGTTCGTTTCATTCAAATCATGCAAATTAGAGTCCAAAACAAGAAAAAAAATGTTAAGAAAAGTAGATACGATGGAGACATATCCCTAGGTGGTTTTGGTAATTCCTAACAACATATAGCTCATTGAGATAATGCTATTTCAAGATTAATATCTCAGGAAAGCTCAATGATTGGCATGGCATGGATGAGAAAAGTGGACCCCTCAAAATGCTAAGGACAAAAGGATTGGCTCAAGCTCAAAGCTCAAGACTCTACATTTTCTATTTTAGTGATCCAAGATCACATTAAGTCTATAAGAAAAGCCAATACTATCAAGGAGGGATGAGGTGTTGCTTAATGAGGCTCTTGCTCAAAGTGCTTAGTAATATGCCCCAAATCCCTCAACTACTTTCTCACATCCACATATGACCTAAACCAAAAGTCAAACTTGGCCCCACCGATTCTTTCTATCTGGCGCCACCGAGTTCAAATGTCATAGCCACTACCACAAACCCTAGGCAAATCGGTCTCACCAATAGGGATCTCGGTCTCACCGAGATGGGATTGTAATCTCTCTGTTTCCCTTCGTAACATTTTGGTCCCACCGAGATGAGCAATCGGTCCCACCGAGATTGCAATGAAACTCTCTGTTTCCCTTTAATAACATTTCGGTCTCACCGAAATGAGCGAATCGTTCCCACCTAGTTTACCTGACCAACTCTCTGGTTAACTTATTACCAAAATCGGTATCACCGAGTTTGTGTAATCGGTCTCACCGAGATTACGTTATGCCCTAACCCTAACCATATCGGTCCTACTGAGTTGCATGTCGGTCCCACCGAAACTCCTAACGGTCACTAGCTTTGCTGAATCGGTCCGACCGAGTTTATCAATTCGGGCCCACCGAGATTGGCAAGTTGTGTGTAACGGTTAGATTTTGTGTGGAGGCTATATATACCTCTCCACCACCTCTTCATTTGTGGAGAGAGCCATCAGAACAAACCTACACTTCCAACTTACTTTTTCTGAGAGAGAACCACCTACACTTGTGTTGAGGCCAAGATATTCCATTCTTACCATATGAATCTTGATCTCTAGCCTTCCCCAAGTTGTTTTCCACTCAAATCTTCTTTCCACCAAATCCATATCCTGTGAGAGAGAGTTGAGTGTTGGGGAGACTATCATTTGAAGCACAAGAGCAAGGAGTTCATCATCAACACACCATTTGTTACTTCTTGGAGAGTGGTGTGTCCTAGATTGGCTAGGTGTCACTTGGGAGCCTCCGACAAGATTGTGGAATTGAACCAAGGAGTTTGTAAGGGCAAGGAGATCGCCTACTTCGTGAAGATCTACCGCTAGTGAGGCAAGTCCTTCATGGGCGACGACCATGGTGGGATAGACAAGGTTGCTTCTTCATGGACCCTTCGTGGGTGGAGCCCTCCGTGGACTCATGCAGCCATTACCCTTCATGGGTTGTAGTCTCCATCAACGTGGATGTACGATAGCACCACCTATCGGAACCACGACAAAACATCTGTGTCTCCTATTGCGTTTGAATCCTCCAAACCCTTCCCTTTACATTCTTGCAAGTTGCATGCTTTACTTTCCGCTGCTCATATACTCTTTGCATGCTTGCTTGAATTGTGTTAAGATTGCTTGACTTGTCCAAAGTTGCTAAAATCTGCCAAGAACTAAAATTGGGAAAAGGATAAGTTTTTATTTTGTCAAGTAGTCTAATCACCCCCCTCTAGACATACTTTCGATCCTACAAGTAGTATCAGAGCTTTGGTCTCCATTTGCTTTGATTTCCATAGCTTTTGGTAGTCATAGCCTTGGTTTCACAACCTAGGAGAGTATGGCGTCTAGCAAGGGAAATTACCACCGTAGAGGTCCTTACTTTGATGGTACAAATTTTGCTAGTTGGAAGCATAAGATGAAAATGCATATTCTTGGACATAACCCCGTCGTATAGGCTATTGTGTGTATTGGCTTGCAAGGTGAATTCTTTTATGGGAGAGAACCGAACCGTGAAGCTACCGCAGAAGAGTTGAAGATGCTGCAATACAATGCTCAAGCTTGTGATATCCTCTTCAATGGATTGCGCCCTGAAGAATTCAACAAAATCAGCCGTCTTGAGAATGAAAAGGAAATTTGGGATACTTTGATTGATATGCACGAAGGTACCGACTCCATCAAGGAATCCAAGTTGGATGTGCTTCAAAGTCAGCTTGACAAGTTGAAAATGAAGGATGGTGAAGGTGTCGCTGAAATGTACTCTAGGCTTGCTCTTGTCACAAATGAGATCGGCGGCTTAGGAAGTGAAGAGATGACCGACAAATTCATCATCAAGAAGATCCTAAGAGATTTGGATGGAAAATATGATACCGTATGCACAATGATCCAAATGATACCCAATTACAAAGATCTCAAGCCAACGGAAGTCATTGGAAGAATTGTTGCTCATGAGATGTCACTCAAGGATAAGGAGGAGCTCCATAACAAGTCAAGTTGTGCTTACAAAGCCTCATGTGAAGCTTCCACATCATCAAGTGAGAAGAAACCTTCAATGAAGAATTGAGCCTAATGGTGAAGAACTTCAACAAGTTCTACAAGAGTAGAAGCAAAGAGAGAAGTTCCAAGTGAAGGTCCTACAATGACAAAAGATCTTCTAGTCGAGAGCGTAATTGCTACAATTGTGGAAGACCCATACACTATTCCAATGAGTGTACGGCACCCTACAAGAGAAGAGAAGATTCTCCAAAAAGAAGAAGTAGAAGAGAAGAATCACCATCCAGAGAGAGAAGGAGTAGAGATGATCGTTATGAACGAAGAACATCCCGGAGAAGCAAGGATTCAGAAAGTAAGGACAAGTCATCAAGGAGCTACACAAAACAAAGACATCAAGCTTATGTTGGTGAATGGGTATCCGGCTCCGACTAGGACAATCACTCCGAGAGAAGCTATCACTCTGACTCCGAATATACTCAAGATGAAGGTGTTGCCGGTCTAGCACTTGTGTCAACCAACTCCTACGACATATTTGATTCACCAAATGAAGGACTTGGAAGATGCTTCATGGCTAAAGGACCAAAGGTATCACACCACGAGTATGTTGATTTCAATAGTGATGAAGATGACTTGTTAGGTGATGATAATTTACTTTTTGACAACTCTAGTGATGAATACTATGATGAAACGTCAATTAATCATGCTAATCAAGATAAAATGAATGACAATGATAAGGAGAAGCTTGAGTTTCTAACTAAAGAACTAAACACTCTTAAGTTAGCTCATGAAACTATCTTAGGAGATCATCGAGAACTTTTAAGGACTCATGAGAAATTACGTTTTGAAAAGCTCAACCTTGAGCAAGAGCATGAGTTCTTAAAGGCAATCAATGATGATCTTCGCAAGAAAATTTATTCTTACATTGCCAAGCGTTTACTCTTATCCACTTACATGCCTCAAGTCAAATCTAGTAACAAGAACAAGAAAGATTCTTCCTCTAGTAGTAACAATAATCATGCTAATTCTAATGTTGTTGCTTCTAGTAGTTCTCTTCATTCCACTAATGATTCTCTTCGCCAAGTTACACTTGAGCAAGAAAATAGCTTATTTAAGGGAATTATAGAGAAAGGTGTTTACAAGAGCCTTGCCGGGAGTAAGCAATTCGAGGAAATTGTACGCAAGCAAGGAAGGCACCGGCAGAACCAAGGTGTTGGTTTTGAACGAAAGTTCAATGCCAATGGAGTTGAGTGGGAAGAAGATCGATACCCGAAGACAAAGTTCGTTCCTCAACAGGAGAAGTATGCTCCTACTTCATTCAAAGGGATATAAGCTCAAGATAATCTTCCACCACAGGACCACAAGCAAAAAGGCAACGATAATCTTCAAGAGGAAATTGATGCATTTGAAGAAGCACCCAAGGCCTTGGTCAAGTGGGTTCCCAAGACTACATAAAGTTCTACTTCATAAAGTACGACTACAACTCCAAGGATTCCCATCAAGATGATGTGGATCCTGAAGAAGAAGAACTAGAGAGTTCTTGAGGGTGACTCCACCAACATACTTCACTCTTATCATTTTGGCAAAAACAAGTGCAATCAACTTCCACATCTTGCACTAGTTCAAGGAGTCACAAACCCTCTTGTTGGTAAGACAAGGGACAAGGTAACCTAATGCTTTCATAGACATCATCTTGTGTGTGCATCACTCTATGTCTATGGATATCCTTGTTTGTTCCTTGTGGGACTAACCCGTGTAGGTATTGAAAGTACAACTCACGCCAAAGGATTGCTCCAAATGATCTACATCAACATTGAGCATCCACATCTTCAACACCTACATGAAATCATCATCGACAAAACCCAAGGTTAGTTCATCCCTCTTAGGGGGGATCTCACATCTGGAGGGAGCTTTACTCTAAGAATTGAGCCAAAGCAACTCTAATGGTGTGAACACAACAACGCTTTATGTAAAAGTGGTGACCCCACTTGTGCTTAAACGATGAGTATGACCTATGATCAAATGTTCTCATTTGACTCCTAAGTCAATATACTCATATATAGATGACCTAGTCATCGCCAATTGCTTGATAGATGCTAGAATTGGTTGTGCATGCTTTGCCACATATTTCACTTGCCATTTATTGTGTGAGCATGTTGGTTGCATAATTTACTCATTCGAGGACATCCACTTGTTGTTTTGATTGTTTGGTTCCTATTTTCTTTTGCCAAGTGGATGGACAAGAATGCCTAAGAACGTTCTCTAGCTATTTTCTTCACAAAGTTTGATCAAGTCAGATTCGAACCACTGTGTGTGAGGAGCACTCGGAGTCCCCGATTCATCATAGACTTAAACTTCCAAAACTTCTTTGTGCGTTTCGGTCTAACCAATTCATCCATTTCGGTCATACTGAGATCACTAAGTCGATCTAGGTTTTCAATCTCGATGCAACCGATTTGAACTTTTCAGTCACACCGAGTTGCAGTAACTGCTTGTAGTTATGCATCTCGGTGCCACCGAGTTGTTCCACTCGGTCACACCGACAGGGTCAGGATATATATATCCCCGGGCCAAAATTTGGAAAACTTTCTGAACCCCTTCACCCGCGCTCAGCCTGCTCTACCTCCCTGGGTCTTCGGATCATCTTCCTCATCGCCAGCTGCCTCCCGCCGCTGGTCTCCACCGCCGTCAACGGAAATCGTCTCCGCCGTTGCCGCCGTAGCAGGTCCATCGCCGCACTTAGGGTATGGACTTGATCCTTGTGCTAATCTCACTCCGATTCCTAGCACAGTGTTTTGCCATGTATCTTGCCACGATTGAGATCACTCTATCCAGCGAAATCACTCCGTAGTTTAGTTGTGGATTGAAAATTTAGGGTTAGGTTTCCGCCGAAATCATCTCGGACCAAACGAGTTGTTGAAATTGGTTCCACCGATTTGGCTAAGGCCATTACACATGTGATTCTCGGTCTGACCTGTTGGGACCCCGACTCATAAGTCGTGATCACCGAATGCACGTGTACAGTGATCCCAGAGATCAATGCTCACTAAACACAAAGAAGTTGAATAACAAGAGTCTTACATCCACACATATCGTCTTACACAAATTATGACCATTATGGTCAAGTCTTACATAGATAAAGCCACAAGGGCAGAATACCAAATAAACTTAAGCAACGGAAATCTTCGTTGATAAGTAGAACCCATGCCATCTGCCTTAATCCTACAGGCATTCTGACTGGGAAACGTCCTAGTTCGCATGTTCGTCTCCAAAGAACTCTTCCTCGAACTCATGTTCTTCCTTGCCTGGACAATTAAATAACCAGTGGCAAGCCAATGAGTACTTTGAATGTACTCGCAAGCAACCCATGTTTTGGCTCAAGATACAACAATGCATGATATAGGTAAATTTTTGCAGAAAGCTAGTTTTGAGTGCAATGACATGTTCAACAACTTGTAAGACATGCATCAGGAGAATTCAAGTAACCATGAGGACAGGTTACAGATATCAACATAAATAGAGTGGGCATCAACCCAATTCAATCATGTCAAGTCCTTTGACTTGACCCAAGTAGTTCTTCCCACTTATCCAAACACATACACTGGTTTGTAAACATGTGGACGTAGCCCAAGAGCGGTTACCCAATTGTCCTTGACCGTGGACACGGCTATTCGAATAGTTTTACACTCTGTAGAGGTTGCACACTTTACCCACAAGATCCGGGGAACTTCCGTGTCATCCACGACCTGCGGTACCTCAAGTACCCGGGGTAAGCACCCGATCACTATCTTTCCCTAGACGACACTAACATGGAGTCCACTTGATTGGTAGTAACCCCCGTGCCCAACATTTCACAACTTAAAATTGTGGAGCCTTGCTCCCATATTCGTCACATACAACTGGCACGGGGTACCAACGGTGTGTCCGGTGCCCCATAAAAATGTTCTTGGCCGCCCTACCTGGCACGACCCCGTCCCGAGAGAGAGCACCAACTCTCCCCCGTCACTAGTAATGCGGGCTCCAAGCTAGTATCGGCCTAGGTAATCAATAATGCCCTTTCCCATATAAGGGTAGAGTGGTTGCATATGTAAGGTTGGAATAACGGTCGCAACTTAAACCAATCCATTTTTGAAAGCAACACACACACTTGCCTCGGTACACCACTTCATCATCAAGCAGTTACCCCTCTCATTATCTCCCTCGGTCATAAGAGGCACCCGACGGGGTTTTCAAAAAGTCCTTTGAAAATACTTTATCTCCATCACCATGCATATTCCCGTCCCTTTTTGCGTAGCAACTACTTTAGCATCCTATCTACTCCAACCGGCATAACCCTCATAAGGAGGTAGGGTCATGCACAATGCAAGTACCAACGAGGAAGTAACGGAGGCAAACCATCAAAGTGGTTCCACCTCATCATGATTCCGTTGCAACAACAATATGGTGCTATATGTCATGCATAAAAGAAGGTTTCATAGACATGGTCAAAGGGTTGCTTGCCTAGCTCAACAAAGTCTTCTGGGTCTTTAAAGTCTTCTGGTCCAACTCCTTCGTCAGCAAGGCAATCTATTGTCGCAAAATAATAACGAGAAAAATAAGGCAATAATAAAACAGAAAAACCAAAGTGCTCAAAAAGATGTCAACTTATTTTTGTTAAATACTAGGGTGAAAACTAAGAAGGGGAAAATTCCTAGTTTTGCATTTGGAGTTAGGGGAACAGAGTAGTGGATTTTCAAACAGAGATCTTATTGTTCAAATTTGAATTTAAATTTGAACAGTGCAGAAAAGTGTAATGGATGTGTATGAAAGTTACATCAATAAATAGGTGGGATTATTCTAAGATTTTAGGAGTTGGAATTATTCCATTTGGATAAATGTTTTATCCTGTGGAATTTTTATAAAACAGACAGAAAAAGAAAAAGAAAAGTGGCACTGTGCCGCTGGGCCAAAAAGGCCACAGTGCAGCAGGCCCAGAGGCAAATCAGCACGCGCAAGGCTACCACATCGAAGGCATAAATGCGAAGTACGCCTTCGATCGACGGTGAACCGGTGCGCGCGCGTGCATTTTTAAACCCGACGGGTGGGTCTCACCCATTAGGGCGTGAGGCTGACGGACAGGGCCCACGGTCGTTGTCGCCTACCTCCGTCCACAGGCGACGGCGAGCTAGCCGGCGGCGATATAGGGCATGGGAGGATGCGTGGGTGGTACCGTTGTGCTCAGGGTGGAGCCGCCATTTGGATGGAGGTGTAGTTGGTCGCCGGGTTGGCTTGGTTCGCCGGTGACGAGGAGGCACGGCGGAGTTGCTTCGGGTGGCGGCAGTTCCGGCCGTTTTCGGCAGCTAAAGAGAGGGGAAACAGGGGGGAAATGGTCAGTGGGCTCTTGCAGTTCTAGATCGAGTGAGAGCGGTAGCGGAGAAGGCGTATACCATTAGATCGACGGCGACCTAAGGCGGCGGACCTCTGGTCGATCCCGAGCATAGAAGCCCCTTGAGGACATTTGGGTGGTGCGGGCATGCTCTTAGGGGTGTGAGGAGGAGGCAGATGCTACTGGAGCGGCCCGGGGCAGCTTATATAGCCGGGCACCAGTCCACCATGGACTCGTGCGCCGGCGAGGTCACGGGCGAGGCCAGAGGCCGTGAGGGCACTCGTGAACGAGTCCAGACCGTTCGTGGATCATTTCCACCTCTAGAGGAGGGAAGGGAAGGAGCGGGGAAGGCTCCAGAGAGCTCACGCATGTGAGGCCGTGCATTGGAGCTTGCAGGCGGCCGACGTGCGTGCGAGGGAGGCCAAAGGAGGGAGAAGGAGGAGGGGGCCGACCAGCTGCCGTGTTGCGGACGTCGAGGCGTCTCGTCGGGCGCGCTGGGGAGGCCCGAGGTGGCCGGGGGCGGTTGGAAGGGGGCAGCTACAGTGCGGTAGTGCACTGTAGCGCGCTGCAGAGCACCCAAATGGCCAGCATGGCCATTTTCTATGCAGTGTGGGCAGGGCCAAAGGTGTCTGGTGGCTGTAGGGGGAGTAAAGAATAGGGGAGGGGCATTGGATGCCCTGGGTGGCCACTGTGGTGAGGAGGGAGGTGAGAAAGGAGAAGAATGCTGCTGTCCAGAAGGGTAAATGGGGATGTTTCGCTCTTCAATCATTTAGCTGAGGCCAGGGAAGAGTTACTGGAGGTAGGAGAGGACTAGGAGGAGCTGTGGTAAAAAGTTGATCTCAAGGAGAATAGTGTTAGTGGTCAAAATGGTGATTTTTGAAAAGTGGCAGAAGGTGTTTGATAATGGTTTGGGCCAGCAGATGATTTCCAACTTCCATGAGACTCCACAGGGTGAAATGACACATATATTTAGGGCCTTCCACCAATTTGGAGCTTATTTGGGCAAAGTTGCCAATGCAACTTTTGTAAACCCTAGAAATTAGCAGAAATGAACTTGTGTAGATCTAGTTGAGAAAATCACTTTCCCTTGATGCACCACTTGTTGTAGTGGCCTCATTTGGTCATGTGAACATGCTCACAAAAGTTGGGGTCAAGGAGAGAAAGTTGATAGTACAATTTTTTTCAAATTTGATTTTGGTCAGAGAGGGTTTTGGGGCATTTTCGTGAACCAAAATGACCTTAATTGACATGAGGCTTTGCAAGGTGACCACAATATGCATTTGTGACTTGCTGGATTTTCCTTGGATTTTTATGAAAATATTTCCTGTAGAAATATTTCAAATCCTTGAAACGGCAGAAATGGTTTTGGGAGGTTTTGTCCAATATTTTGAACATGACCATGTGTTGAAACTCTTATATATGGAAGATATATGTCCACTGAGTTTCCCTGATTTTTGTCAAATATTTTTGAAACAATAAAATAATTTTTCCCTATTAAAGACCATTTCTGGCCTTAATAAAAAGCTTTTAAGTAAAATAGGAAAATAAATTTTAAAATTATATTTTTGTGGTTTATGGGAATCCTATATCTAATAGGTTTCAAATATACTCTCTGAAATATTTTTCATACCACAAACCAAGTACTTGTAGTGCAAACCTCAATTCAGGGGTTTTTGGAAAACTAATTTTTGAAAATACTATTTGGCCAAATAATTTTTGTAAGAAAATACTATATTGCACTATGCACATGGCATGATCATTGGGCAGAAGTTTGGAGCAGGGAGATGAAGTACAGAAGGTGGAGTAGTTGACTTGAAGGAGCACATGAAAATCACAGAGACAAAACCAACTCCAAAATAAAAAGCCAATTAATGCAAAAGTTTTTGTTGGTCCAAAATTTTCATGCTTTATTAATGCAAATGAAATGTTACAAAATGCAGGGTGTGACAGACCTACCCCCCTTACAAGAATCTCGTCTCCGATATTCCTAAACTAGGCTTTAAAGAGATACGGATTTTCGGATCTAAGGTAGTCTTCTTGTTCCCAGGTTGCTTCTGCTTCAGTGTGGTTGCTCCACTGGACCTTGAAGTACTTGATGGTGCGGCTTCGAGTGCGTCGTTCAGCCTTGTCCAAAATGCAAATGGGTCTCTCGCGGTAGGTCAAATCAGGCTGAAGGTCAATGGCTTGGTGATCGACGTCCTTGTAAAGATCAGGCTTGTCTGGAACTTGGAGACACTTCATGAGTTGTGACACGTGGAATACGTTGTGCACATCGGATAGTTCAGGTGGCAGTTCCAACTGGTAAGCCACTTCTCCTCGCCATTCAGTGATCTTGAAGGGGCCGATGTATCTTGGTGCGAGTTTTCCTTTGACATGGAAGCGCTGGGTTCCCTTGAGAGGTGTGACCCGGAGATAGACATGGTCTCCAACTCAGAGGATCATGTCTCTATGGCGTGAGTCAGCATAGCTCTTCTGCCTTGACTTGGCAGTCTCCAAACGCTCTCTGACAAGCTGGACTTGTTCTTCTGCTTCACGGAGGATATCGGGCCCAAAGACTAGTCCTTCTCCGGTCTTTGACCAATTGAGGGGTGTGCGACACTTGCGTCCGTACAACACCTCAAATGGTGCCATCTGGAGGCTTGACTGATAACTGTTGTTGTAGGAGAACTCGGCGAAAGGGAGGCAATCTTCCCACCTAGCTCCATACGCTAAGACACAGGCTCGGAGCATGTCTTCGAGTATCTGATTCACTCGTTCTGTCTGACCTCTGGTCTGTGGATGGAAAGCAGTGCTGAAGGACAACTTGGTCCCCATGACCTCTTGGAACTTCTTCCAGAACCTTGAGGTAAACTGGGTTCCTCGATCTGACACAATCTCCTTGGGAACACCATGAAGGCTTACGATTCTGTTGATGTAGAGGCTGGCTAGCTGGTTTCCCTTGTAAGTCGTTTTGACAGGAATGAAATGGGCTACTTTGGTCAAATGGTCAACTATGACCCAGATGGAGTCATGTCCCTTATTTGACCTGGGTAACCCAGTGATGAAGTACATTCCAACTTTATCCCATTTCCATTCAGGCACCTTGAGAGGTTGTAACAATGTAGCGGGTCGCTGATGTTCAGCTTTGACCCTTTGGCATATGTCACACTTAGCGACGAAAGTGGCTATCTCTCTCTCTTCATGCCATGCCACCAGAATCTCTCCTTTAGGTCTAGATACATCTTGGTTCCTCCGGGGTGGATGGAGTATGGGGTGTCATGAGCTTCTTGCAAGATCAAATTCTTGAGCTCCATCTTATTGGGTACGCAAATGCGATTCCCAAACCACACAATTCCTTGCTCATCCTCTGAGAATCCTGGGGCCTTGCCTGCCTTGATTTTCCTCTTAATGCCTTCAATACTCTCGTGTCCCTTCTGAGCTTCCTTAGGATCATCCATCAGGGTAGGCCTAACTTCGAGGTTGTCCAAGAATCCTGGAGCAACCAGTTTCAACCCGAAGCTTTCAAGTTCTTCATACAAGGAGGGTAGCCTTTCCTTAAGCATAGCATTCAAGGAACAAGCCTTCCTGCTTAATGCATCTGCTACCACATTAGCCTTCCCAGTGTGGTATTGAACACTGAGGTCATAATCCTTGATAAACTCTAGCCACCTTCTCTGCCTCATGTTCAATTCCTTCTGAGTGAAAATATACTTTAGACTTTTGTGATCCATGTATATCTCACACCGCTTCCCTAGGAGGTAATGCCGCCATGTCTTCAGGGCATGAACCACTGCTGCTAATTCAAGATCATGAGTAGCATAGTTCTCTTCATGAGGCCGTAGTTGCCTTGAAAGGTAAGCTACGACTCGGCCCTCTTGCATCAGGACACCTCCCAGTCCGGTTCTTGACGCATCACAATATATCACAAATTCCTTGTGTATATCTGGTGTGGCCAGAACTGGGGCGGTGGTCAGTCTCTTCTTCAGCTCCTGGAAGCTTTCTTCGCACTTCGGCGTCCATTCAAACTTCTGTCCTTCTTCAAGAGCTGGGTCATGGGTCGGGCAATGCTTGAGAATCCTTCAACGAACTTGCGGTAATATCCTGTGAGTCTGAGGAAGCTTCTGACTTCCTTCACATTGCTTGGGGATTGCCATCCAGTCATGGCTTCAATATTAGCGGGATCGACCAACAATCCTTCTTCGGTCAAAACATGACCCAAGAATCCAACTTCACGCAGCCAAAATTCGCACTTGCTGAACTTGGCATACAGTTGGTGCTCTCGAAGCTTGCCTAGGACCATCCCCAAGTGTTGCTCGTGCTCTAGTTCCGTCTTCAATAAGACAAGAATGTCATCAATGAAGACAACGACAAACTTGTCCAAATATTCCATGAAGACCTTATTCATGAGATACATGAAGTAAGCTGGGGCATTGGTCAGTCCAAAGGACATGACCGTGCACTCATACAGGCCATATCTGGTTACAAATGCCGTCTTTGGAATATCTTGGGGTCTGATTTTCAGCTGGTAGTACCCAGATCTGAGGTCGATCTTGGAGAACACCTTGGCCCCATTGAGTTGATCAAACAGATCTTCAATCTTGGGAAGTGGATACTTGTTCTTGATTGTAACTTCATTGAGGGAGCGGTAGTCAATACACAAGCGGATAGTATCATCCTTCTTTGACACAAACAGAACAGGTGATCCCCAAGGGGAGGCACTAGGGCGGATAAATCCCTTCCTCAACTGCTCTTCCAGTTGCTTCTTCAACGATGCTAACTCTTCTGATCCCATTCTATAAGGCTTCTTATAGATGGGTCCTGCTCCGGGTATGAGCTCGATGATGAACTCAACGTCTCGGTCAGGAGACATTCCCGGTAGCTCATCAGGAAAGACATAGGGGTATTCGCATACTACCGGCACTTGTTCCAATCCAACTTCAGTCAGACAGCTGACTTGGTTGGCTTGAGCAGAGGAGGGGTTGGAGGCAAATTTAACTTCGGCTCCTTGGTCATTGGTCATAGTGACGGTCTAGTTGGCACAATCTAACAAGCCTTGGTGCTTGATGAGCCAATTCATTCCTAAGATCACATCCAAGCCTTGTGATCTTAAGACGATAAGGTCTGCTAGGAAGTCTACCCCATTAATGACAATTCCGACTGCCTTACAGCCTACCTTGGCTCTCATCTCTGCTCCGAGGGTTTGTACCACCATAGGGTTATTCAGGGGTGTAGGGGTCATTGCCACTTTTTAATGCAAACTCTTGGGTGCCAAATGAATGCGTGGCTCCAGAATCAAACAAGACAATTGCAGGTGCTGAGTTAACAAGGAACGTACCCAGCACGACGTCCGGGTCTTCTTGGGCTTCTTCTGTAGTGACATGATTCACATGACCCTTGCTGTTGTTGGGTGGGTTGCGGGGAGCTTGGTTCCTTGGTGGCATTCCACGGCCTTGCCCTGGGTTCTGCGCATTGGGGCGCGGGGCGTCGGGCTTCTTGTTGGGGCAATTCTTGGAGTAGTGTCCTGGCTGACGACATCCGAAGCAAGTGACTTGATTGGGGTTGCTGCTTTTGCCGGCATTGTTATTAGGGTTGTTGAAAGCTGGCCTGGCGTTGGCATACTGCTGAAGCTGATAGTTGGTGCGAGGTGCAGGGGCTCTTGGCTGCTGATAGGTTGGCTTGACCGGGGAAGGCTGCCATGGGCAAGGCTTCTGGTTGCTGGAGCTACCCTTGTTGATCATCTTGCACTTATGAGTATCATCCAAAGCACGTCACTTGCCTCAAGCATGAGTGCCTTGTTCACCAGACCAGGAAAGGTTGGGCAGTCACACACAACAAGTGAGTACTGGAGAGTCTGGTTAAGGCCTTCCATGAAGCGCTCCCTTTTGGCAGCATCAGTGCTAACATCCTCAGGAGCATAGCTTGAGAGAACACTGAACTTCTGCATGTACTCCTTGACAGTGCTACTACCTTGCTTCAGGGCTCGGAATTCACGCTTCTTGATGGCCATGATTCCGGAAGGAATGTGGGCCTTGCGGAATTCTTCCTTGAAGTCATTCCAAGTGATGTTTTGCTCAGCATGCATGGCCTTGAATCCATCCCACCAAGCTCTAGCAGTTCCCCCGAGGCAGTGAGCAGCATACACCACCTTCTCACGATCCTCAGTGCATCCGACTAGTTCCAGCAGATACTCAATGGTGCGGACCCAGTCGTCTGCATCCAGGGGTTCAGCAGTCTCGATGAAGGTGGGTGGTGCATGCTTCTTGAACTCCGCCAACGTGGAACGTCCATTGCCGTTTCCTGCCGGCTGGCGATTGACAGCTTGAGCAATCATCTGGAGGGCTGCAGTGTTGGCTTAGCATTCCTCTCGGAAGTCTTGGAGAAGCTGAGCCATGTCCATGTTTGGAGGTGGTGGCGGTGGTGGAGCTTGTCCTTGGGTTTGGTCCTGACTGGCTCCTGCTCCGGCTTCTTGCTGCTGGGTAGAGGTACCAGTACGTGTTACAACAGGCATCCTGTTGGAGCGGTCAAGGTCTCATGATTGGGAAAGATGAGGGGAAGCAATATAGATGGGATGCCTAGTAAGGGGGTTGGTATGACACTAATTGTTTTCATGCAAGGGCCAAAAGGCCAAACACATACATTAAAATCCAAATGGGTGATATAGTCGCTTACAAGTTCCCGAAGGAAAGCACGACGTCCATCAAACACATCAAAAGCAAACACAACACTACATGGTTTCATATGAACCATTACAAGGACTCGACTTCGCATAGGGGTACACAACCTATCCTACCGTAGGGGTTACTAACGGGCATATCCGGGTTGCGAATGATGCCTAAGTGGTGGAATGCTCGGTCGCGTAATCTGGCTCTTCTGGGTCTTCCTCCTCGTCATCTGTAGCCTGACTTCCTTCATTTCTTGAAGGGGTGGAGAGTGGAGGAGCTCAACACGGTGTTGCTTTGCCGGTGGTGTGAAGAGCTTGCGGTAATCCCTTGCGCTTATGCGGTGCTGATGTGGTGGTTCCCCATCCTTTGGGGGTCTTCCACCTCGGTATGCCATTGCGGGCTGTCCAGGGGGAGCACCTTCCTTCTTGATCCTATCCATCTTCCCTTGTGCTTGGAGAAGAAGTGCCTTGGTCTCATGAAGTTCCTTTCGGAGCTCCATTGATTCCGAGGCCAAGTGTTGTGCCAAACTATCGGCACAAAGGCTGAAGTAGGTCTGGAATCGGAGTGGAAGTCCTTCTTGTAATGGTGGAGCTGGTGCACTGCTCTCATCCTCACCTTCCTTCCGATAGGGCAAGAAGCGGGTTGCCAACTCGTCTGCCATCTCTGGAAGAAGGTCTCGGAGGCGGGTGAGTGCCTTGAGGGTTGCCGTTTCGACGGCAAGAACTAGTGTTGCCATCTGGGGTCCCTCGAAGAACCAGCTTGTTGGAGAGTCATTAGCCTTCACGATCACTTCCACATGATACTCCGTCTCGGTGTCATTGATCCAATGCTCATGGTAGGTGAAAATGGGGGCTCGATAAAACTGGCACTTCTTGAGGCTATCCTCGAGAAGTACGGGAAATCCGGTGGTCAGGAAGTCTTCGGGTATGGCAGCCATCTAGAAAGGTGGAATGGGAGAGGTCAATATGGAATTATATCTTGGGTTTGGTAAGCTTAGAAAAGAAGAGGAGTATAGAGGGTTTTGCAAAACGTGTTTTATCCTAACTAACGCCCATGCTAACTAAGGCTTCCTACGGTCAGGACGGCTCTGATACCAGCTCTGTGGGGACCCCGACTCATAAGTCGTGATCACCGAATGCACGTGTACAGTGATCCCAGAGATCAATGCTCACTGAACACACAGAAGCTGAATAACTAGAGTCTTACATCCACACATATTGTCTTACACAAATTATGACCATTATGGTCAAGTCTTACATAGATAAAGCCACAAGGGTTGAATACCAAATAAACTTAAGCAGCGGAAATCTTTGTTGATAAGTAGAACCCATGCCATCTGCCTTAACCCTACAGGCATTCTGACTGGGAAACGTCCTAGTTCGCATCTTCATCTCCAAAGAACTCTTCCTCGAACTCCTGTTCTTCCATGCCTGGCCAATTAAATAACCAGTGGCAAGCCAATGAGTACTTTGAATGTACTCGCAAGCAACCCATGTTTTGGCTCAAGATACAACAATGCATGATATAGGTAAATTTTTGCAGAAACCTAGTTTTGAGTGCAATGACATGTTCAATAACTTGAAAGACATGCATCAGGAGAATTCAAGTAACCATGAGGATAGGTTATAGATATCAACATAAATAGAGTGGGCAACAACCCAACTCAATCATGTCAAGTCCTTTGACTTGACCCAAGTAGTTCTTCCCACTTATCCAAACACATACACTGGTTTGTAAACATGTGGACGTAGCCCAAGAGCAGTTACCCAACTGTCCTTGACCGTGGACACGGCTATTCAAATAGTTTTACACTCTGTAGAGGTTGCACACTTTACCCACAAGATCCGGGGGAACTTCCGTGTCATCCACGACCCGCGGTACCTCAAGTACCCGGGGTAAGCACCCGATCACTATCTTTTCCTAGACGACACTAACATGGAGTACACTCGATTGGTAGTAACCCCCGTGCCCAACATTTCACAACTTAAAATTGTGGAGCCTTGCTCCCATATTCATCACATACCACTGGCACGGGGTACCAACGGTGTGTCCGGTGCCCCATAAAAATGTTCTTGGCCGCCCTACCTTGCACGACCCCATCCCGAGAGAGAGCACCAACTCTCCCCCATCACTAGTAATGCGGGATCCAAGCTAGTATCAGCCTAGGTAATCAATAATGCCCTTTCCCATATAAGGGTAGAGTGGTTGCACATGTAAGGTTGGAATAACGGTCGCAACTTAAACCAATCCGTTTTTGAAAGCAACACATGCACTTGCCTCAGTACACCACTTCGTCATCAAGCGGTTACCCATCTCATTATCTCCCTCGGGCATAAGAGGCACCCGGCGGGGTTTTCGATAAGTCCGTTGAAAATACTTTGTCTCCATCACCATGCATATTACCGTCACTTTTTGCGTAGCAACTACTTTAGCATCCTATCTACTCCCACCGGCATAACCCTCATAAGGAGGTAGGGTCATGCACAATGCATGTACCAACGAGGAAGTAACGGAGGCAAACCATCAAAGTGGTTCCACCTCATCATGATTCCGTTGCAACAACAATATGGTGCTATATGTCATGCATAAAAAAGGTTTCATAGACATGGTCAAAGGGCTGCTTGCCTGGCTGAACAAAGTCTTCTGGTCCAACTCCTTCGTCAGCAACGCAATCTATCGTCGCAAAATAATAACGAGAAAAATAAGGAAATAATAAAACAGAAAAATCAAAGTGCTCAGAAAAATGTCAACTTACTTTTGTTAAATACTAGGGTGAAAACTAAGAAGGGGAAAATTCCTAGTTTTGGATTTGGAGTTAGGGGAACAGAGTAGTGGATTTTCAAACAGAGATCTTATTGTTCAAATTTGAATTTAAATTTGAACAGTGCAGAAAAGTGTAATGGATGTGTATGAAAGTTACATCAATAAATAGGTGGGATTATTCTAAGATTTTAGGAGTTGGAATTATTCCATTTGGATAAATGTTTTATCCTATGGAATTTTTATAAAATAGACAGAAAAAGAAAAAGAAAAGTGGCACTGTTTCATTGGGCCAAAAAGGCCACAGTGCAGCAGGCCCAGAGGTTAATCAGCCCGCGCAAGGCTGCCACGTCGAAGGCGTAAAGGCGAAGTACGGCTTCAACCGATGGTGAACTGGTGTGCGCGCGCGTGCATTTTTAAACCCAACGGGTGGGTCCCACCCGTCAGGGCGTGAGGCTGATGGACAGGGCCCACGGCCGTCGTCGTCTACCTCCGTCCAGAGGCGACGACGAGCTTGCTGGCGGCGATATAGGGCATGGGAGGATGCGTGGGTGGTACCGTTGTGCTCGGGGAGGAGCCGCCATTCGGATGGAGGTGGAGTTGGTCGCCGGGGTGGCCTAGTTCGCCGGCGACGAGGAGGCACAACGGAGTTGCTTCGGGTGGCAGCGGTTCCGGCCGTTTTCGGTAGCTAATGAGAGGGCAAATAGGGGGGAAATGGTCAGTGGGCTCCTGCGGTTCTAGATCGAGTGAGAGCGGTAGCGGAAAAGGCGTATACCTCTGGATCGACAGCGACCCGAGGCGGCGGAGCTCTAGTCGATCCCGAGCACAGAAGCCCCTTGAGGATGTTTGGGTGGTGCGGGTGTGCTCTTGGGGGTGTGAGGAGGAGGCGAATTCTACTGGAGCGGCCCAGGGTGGCTTATATAGCCGGGCACCGGTCCACTGTGGACTTGTGCACCGGCAAGGTCACGGGCGAGGCCAGAGGCCGTGATGGCACTCGTGAACGAGTCCAGACCGTTCGTGGATCAGGTCCACGCCCATAGGAGGGAAGGTAAGGAGCGGGGAAGGCTCCAGAGAGCTCGTGCGTGTGAGGCCGTGCATTGGAGCTTGTAGGCGGCCGGTGCGCATGCGAGGGAGGCCACAGGAGGGAGAAGGAGGAGGGGGCCGACCAGCTGCCATGTTGGGGACGTCTAGGCGTCTCGTCGGGCGCGCTAGGGAGGCCCGAGGTGGCCGGGGGCGGTTGGAATGGGGCGGTTACAGTGCGGGAGCGCACTGTAGCACGCTCCAGAGCGCCCAAATGGCTGGCATGGCCAGTTTCTATGCAGTGTGGGCACGGCCAAAGGTGTCTGGTGGCTCTAGGGGGAGTAAAGAATGGGGGAGGGGCATTGGATGCCCTGGGTGGCCACTTGGGTGAGGAGGGAGGTGAGAAAGGAGAAGAATGCTGCAGTCCAGAAGGGTAAATGGGGATGTTTCACTCTTCAATCATTGAGCTGAGGCCAGGGAAGAGTTACTGGAGGTAGGAGAGGACTAGGAGGAGCTGTGGTAAAAAGTTGAGCTCAAGGAGAATAGTGTTAGTGGTCAAAATGGTGATTTTTGAAAAGTGGCAGAAGGTGTTTGATAATGGTTTGGGCCAGCAGATGATTTCCAACTACCATGAGACTCCACAGGGTGAAATGACACATATATTTAGGGCCTTCCAGCAATTTGGAGCTTATTTGGTCAAAGTTGCCAATGCAACTTTTGTAAACCCTAGAAATTAGCAGAAATGAACTTGTGTAGATCTAGTTGAGAAAATCACTTCCCCTTGATGAACCACTTGGTGTAGTGTCCTCATTTGGTCATGTGAACATGCTCACAAAAGTTGGGGTCAAGGAGAGAAAGTTGATAGTACAAACTTGTTCAAATTTGATTCTGGTCAGAGAGGGTTTTGGGGCATTTTGGTGAACCAAAATGACCTTAATTGACATGAGGCTTTGCAAGGTGTTAACAATATGCATTTGTGACTTGCTGGATTTTCCTTGGATTTTTATGAAAATATTTCTTGTAGAAATACTTCAAATCCTTGAAATGGCAGAAATGGTTTTGGGAGGTTTTGTCCAATATTTTGAACATGACCATGTGTTGAAACTCTTATATATGGAAGATATATGTCCACTGAGTTTCCCTAATTTTTGTCAAATATTGTTGAAACAATAAAATAATTTTTCCCTATTAAAGACCATTTCTGTCCTTAAGAAAAAGCTTTTAAGTAAAATAGGAAAATAACTTTTAAAATTATGGTTTATGGGAATCCTATATCTGTCCTTAAGAAAATAACTTTTAAAGACCATTTCTGTCCTTAAGTAAAATAGGAAAATAACTTTTAAAGACCATTTCTGTCCTTAAGAAAAAGCTTTTTGTGGTTTATGGGAATCCTATATCTAATAGGTTTCAAATATACTCTTTGAAATATTTTTCATACCACAAACCACGTACTTGTAGTGCAAAAAAAAACCTCAATTCAGGGGTTTTTGGAAAACTAATTTTTGAAAATACTATTTGGCCAAATTATTTTTGTAAGAAAATACTATATTGCACTGTACACATGGCATGATCATTGGGCAGAAGTTTGGAGCAGGGAGATGAAGTACAGAACATGGAGTTGTTGACTTGAAGGAGCACATGAAAATCACAGAGAGAAAACCAACTCCAAAATAAAAAGGCAATTATTGCAAAAGTTTTTGTTGGTCCAAAATTTTCATGCTTTATTAATGCAAATGAAATGTTACAAAATGCAGGGTGTGACATGACCGAGATTTGCAAATCGGTGTGACCGAATTCAATACTTTGTGAAACCCTAGCAGTCTTGGTGCCACCGAACTGTGACTCGGTCTGACCGAGTTCACTAGTTTAGGTTCCAAAAGCTGCTTCGGTATCACCAAGTTTTCAAATCAGTAGATCCAAAATGCTTTCTGTGGAAAACTAAAACTAAGTTTTTAACTCATTCTTTTGCAAAAACCTCTGTACTTTGTGATGCTCATTAAATCTACCTCATCTATAATCTATTCATAGGGTATGCTGTCAGTGTTTGCATCATGTCAGATCAGAGTGACAGTCAGAACAAGTCTGGGGAGCAAGTTAACATGAGTGAGGGCACTAGTCCCTCTAGCTGCTTTGATGAGGGAAGCAGGAGTACACCCAACAACTTGCCTAAGGTAGCCACTAGGACCAGAAAGAAGAGAACCTCAGATTCTTAGGATGAGGACTATGTGGCTATTGAAGAAGAGGCCACCTCAAAGAGGAAAGTTCTGAAAAAGGAATATGGCACAGCTGCTGCCACTAAGCTAGGAATGAAGCAAAAGGTTCCTGCCAAGAGAGTTCCTATGTCAAAGGCCAGAACGTCCACTCAAGAAACTTTGGGATCTGCACCCAAAGAACAGGTTGTGGCAAAGAAGAAATGGAAGCAAATGGTCAAGAAGACCACTGCTATAGTGCTTGGCAGATCTTCAATAATGAGAGATTCTGAAGAAGAGGAAGAGGAAGAGGAAGAGGATGCAGCACCAGCACCCAAAGCTCAAAAGCTTATGGGAGATGCTATAAGGGCATGGGCTGCTCCATGTAAGCCCAAAACTGCTCCTAAGACTGCTACTCCAGCTCCAAAGCCAAAACCCAAGAGGAGCACCAGGAACATCCCTGCTGAGGAGAAGAACAAGGCCCAGTGCCTCAAGCTGCTGAAGAAAAGATGATTATGTTGTTTTGAGGAAGTTGAAGCCCAAAATCCCTGATCACAATGATGCACACCCAGTTGCAGAGAATATGAAAATCAGGAAGGAATCATGATTGAGGCTATGGAGAGAGTCTGATCCATATGCCACCAGGAGAAGGACTGCTGTGGACTACATGTTCCATACAAAGGAACAACAGGACTTCTATGAGACTATTTTACTTGACAAGAAGCCCATAGTGTGTGACATGAGATGGGTTGATTGTAAATTCATTGAGGAAAATGAAGATCACTTCCCTGGTGTATATGACAGCTTCAAGGCATGTAGAGTCGATGAGTTTGTGGCTCAGAAGCTCACAAAGTGGAATGATGAGCTTATTATGCAGTTCTACTCCACAGCTCATTTCTACCCAGATGGAAGGATTGTCTGGATGTCTGAAGGTAGTAGGTACCAGTCAACGACTGAAGAATGGGAAAAATTGATCAATGCTACTGAGGAGAATGAAGATGACTTGGATGTCTATGCCGAGAATAAGAAGGATCACAGCACCATGGCACATATGTACAAAGAGATCCCAGATGCTGCTCTTGAGACACACAAGTTTGGATCAGTACATTACCTTCTGTCAGGTTTGCCAACAATTAACCTGCTTCACATATTTGATGTGCCTCAAAAGTTCAAAGTCATGAGCCTAATTATGGAAACCATAAAGAGAACAACTGCAGATCAGAAGAGAAGTTGTGGGTATGCCCCATAGATCCAGGAGCTAATCAACTCCAAGATGGGCACTGGTACATATCTCTTGGACAAGGAACATATGCCCATCTACCCAGACTTTGAGGATAACATTGTGGTGATGGATGAGAATGAACCATCTTCTGTGCAAGCACAAGCAAAGAGGGAGAAGGCAAGGACTGAAAAGGCTGCAAAGATGCCAACCATTGATGAGGCATCTCAATATCTTCTAAAGAGCAAGCAAGATCAGCTTGGCTACTTGATTGCCTCCACTCTGAGGATTGAGAAGGGATTGGCCACCCTGACTGAAAACCAGGAGAGCTTGGAGAGGATCATGGAGCAGAAGTTCTATGATTTAGATGTGAAGGTCACTGAGATACAGTTAGTTGTTGAGCAACTTCAGGATGAAGTGCAGGAGAAGAAGGGCAAGTCTACCACTGATGCTTTTTCTAGAGTGCCCAGAGGACAGAGATCTGCTGCAGTGCCTGTTACAGACACCAGAGAAACTTCATCTGCACCAGCTACAGCTTCAGTACCACCAGCTCCGGCACCCAGTCCACCATCTCCATCTACATCAACTGATGCCTTCGTCCTTGGAGTTTTATCTACACCACCATTTGAAGACCAAGCCTGAGAGTCGATCTAGCACTATGCATTTTTTATGAACTTTTTGGTAACTTGTTGCCAAAGGGGGAGAAAATGTATAGATCATAGGCTTCGAGAGAGAGTGTTGCTTTTTGTTCTCTCTTATTGTTTGGTGGTTGAACTTTGTTTATTTGCTTGTTTGAGATACTTTATGATACTTGGATGATCATGTGTTTGATCATATGCTACCTTAATGCTTGTTGGATGACATTATCTTTTTATATCCCCATATGATCATTCACTTTGCTTGGTGATGAGTACATGTATTTAATTATTATCATTTTGAGCGCTCCACCAAGATGTTTGTGACATGGAAGAGTAACACATGATCCTAACTCATTGTGCATTTCCAGTCCAAAGCAAATCTTAAACTATGCATAAATTTAGGGAGAGCTCTTGCTTTTCACATACTTCTCAAAGCGACAATGTTTTTCACTCTTATTATCATTTGTCGAAGCTTTGATCTATATGTTGTCATCAATTACCAAAAAGGGGGAGATTGAAAGTGCAACTATCCCTAGGTGGTTTTGGTAATTCCTAACAACATATAGCTCATTGAGATAATGCTATTTCAAGATTAATATCTCAGGAAAACTCAATGATTGGCATGGCATGGATGAGAAAAGCGGACCCCTCAAAATGCTAAGGACAAAAGGATTGGCTCAAGCTCAAAGCTGTCGGTGTCAAAACCGGCAGATCTCTGGTAGGGGGTCCCGAACTGTGCGTCTAGGCTGGATGGTAACAGGAGGCAAGGGACACGAAGTTTTACCCAGGTTCGGGCCCTTTCGATGGAGGTAAAACCCTACGTCCTGCCTGATTAATATTGATGATATGGGTAGTACAAGAGTAGATCTACCACGAGATCAGAGAGGCTAAACCCTAGAAGCTAGCCTATGGTACGATTGTTGATGTCTATGTTGTCCTACGGACTAAAACCCTTCTGTTTATATAGACACTGGATAGGGTTAGGGTTACATAGAGTCGGTTACAATGGTAGGAGATCTGAATATCCGTATCGCCAAGCTTGCCTTCCACGCCAAGGAAAGTCCCTTACGGACACGGGATGAAGTCTTCAATCTTGTATCTTCATAGTCCTGGAGTCCGGCTGAAGGTATAGTCCAGCCATCCGGACACCCCCTAATCCAGGACTCCCTCAGTAGCCCCCAAACCAGGCTTCAATGACGATGACTCCGGCTCGCAGATTGTCTTCGGCATTGCAAGGCGGGTTCTCCTCCAAATTTCATGTACCAGTTGAATAAAGTCCGGTTTCTTGTAGATGTTGCGCTCCTTGGCTTCTGCGCCCAATAATGGCCGCTCCCCATGTGTCAAACGAATATGAAAGGTCTGAGTGTTTTTACATTCACACCCCTAGCCGCGTAAACAAGCTGACCTATTTAAGGAGAGGAGGATTTAGATCCAAACCACACCTTCCCCCGTCGCGAGTGTTCATCAGAGCGCATTCGACAAAGATCCATTCCACCATGGCCAGCCGTCGCGACTCCTCCCTCCGCCCTTCTAGCCCTAAGCTTGGATATTGGGAAAGATGCTCCATCCCGCATAGCGAGTTAGTGATGCTCCAGACCAAGGGATTTCTCCCCCTGGCCTATATGATCCCGGTTCGATCCGGTCTTGCCGTCTATAACGGCGGAGAGCAAGCGGAGAGCGCCCCTAATCCCTCCAAAGTAGAGCGGGTGTGCCTCATCCCTTATTTAATAAGGGGGCTCAGATTTCCAATCCATCCATTTCTCCGGGGGCTGCTGGAGTTCTACGGCCTCCAGCTACATCATCTCATGCCTGCCTCAGTATTGCATATCGCGGGCTTTGTAGCCCTCTGCGAGCTGTTCTTGGGTGTTGAAGCTCATTTCGGACTATGGAGGGATCTATTTTGCCTCGTGCCCCGTTCCATGAAGGGGTCTATGTATCAAGTGGACAGAGCCGAAGTATGGAGCATCGCCGGGACCGGCTATCTGTCCGGAACCCCAAAGAAGGCGTTCGAAGACTGGCCCCCAGAATGGTTTTACATAGAAGAAGTCCCGCTGCTGGATCCTGTCCGGATCGGCCTCCCTGAATTCAACAATGCTCCCTTAAAGAAGCGCCGAAGTTGGCGCCCACGGAGCCCTCAGAGGGAAATTGACATGGATGTTGTTTACCTGATGGGCCGGATAAGATTGTTAGCTCACTCCGGACTAACCATGATCGGGGTCATGGCCGCATGCATCATGCGAGGGGTGCAGCCGCTACAGTATAGAGGCCACCCCATGTGGGATTTCAACGGGGAGGATGACACCACCCGCTACGGCCGTAAGGGGCCGGATTCAGCTGCGGGTCTAATAAAGACCTTGTCCGCTTTGTACAAGGGAGAAGAGGAGGATTTTCTCCGCGTAGACCCGAAGGGTGGATTTTCCATGTACAATCCTCCAAGCTGGGTGAGTGATCACATCTTCCCCATCCATTTTATATCCCCATTGTTAAATATTTAATCTTAGTGATTTCGACGCAGAACTGCGCCAGGCTGTTAAAGAGGTTAACAACCCTCCTCCACAACCCGAGGACCCAGGACGGTCCCTCGACCCGGACTCGCAAGAGGATCCAGAGCTTTTGATGGATCTGATTGATGGAGTGTTCCATCAATTGAGCAAGGACAACGCCCTGGTGGCCATTGCGGCCGATTATCCAGGGCTAATCCCGGCCTCCCAGAAACGGGAGGCCGAACCAGCAGCGACAAGCCAACGAGGGGACGCAGGGCCCCGTGGGCAGAAAAGAGGTGCAGTCCGGACCGGGGCGTCAGCACAAAGGTATAGCGCACCCCCTTATCGCAGGTGTCGTACCTTCAGGGCATATTAACACTTGTGCCCTCGTCAGGACAAAGAGACCTCGCCGAACTACATTCGGAGAGACCGCCAATCGCGCCTCCATCAGCCAGGCTCCAAAGCCTGGCCCGGAAGCGGGGCCGAACACAAGGCGCGCACCGGACGCTCCTCCGACGGAGGATGTGGACAGGTTGTCTGCCACCAACTCTGAGGTGGAGAGTGCCATGAACCACAGGCATCGCCGGGCAATTCTTCGCGGCGCTTGTTTCTCCCAAGAGGCGTTAGATGCCTTTAAGTCGGGAGATGCGTACCTCTATGCCGCTCAAAATGGTCTAACCAGAGCCACGGAGCGATATGTAAAAGACATACGTGTAAGAAAATTTTGGTAATTATATATATACAAGTAGCCCCCGAGAGTTGAAACAGTTAAAATAACTGATTTAAGGATCATTTGTTATGCAGGTTCTTATAGAAAAGAATTCCCTACTGTCCAATGAGCTGGAAGAGTGCAAAGCCCAACTTGAGGCCGCACTAGCCGCGGCAGGGGAGCCTAAGGAGGCCCCCTCTGGTAATATACACTTCGAAAGATAAGTATTTTGCGAAGCACGACTTTGGTGCGAATCTGACAAATGAAATTGCAGATGGCGCCGGATTGGATCCGGAAAGGCAACACCTCTTACGCCAGCTAAAGGCTAGTGAGAGGGTGCTGTAAAGGTGATGGGGGAGAAGAACGATCTCCGAGATGCCAACACCAAACTGGGCGTCGAGCTGAAAGATGTTCGTGCCCAGCTGTCAGACTCCGTGAAGGAGAATCAGCGGCTTCGGCGCGGCATATTTAGTAAGTACTTGAACGAACCTTTTGAAAGAAAGTTCGGCGGAGAAGTCGACTAACATAGCAATGTCTGTAGGTGTGCTGACAGGCCGTCCTGCAGAGGAGATGCCCGGTTCTACGGGTGACCTTCTTCCCGAGCTCTCTCAACTGCTCGATCGAGTTCGGCAAGCGATGCGAGGCGTCGCCCAGGCCCTGTGGCCATCCGTCTCCATGCCCGAAGGTCTTGGAGAGCTTGCGGAGAAGCTAAAAGGAGCACGGCGGCGCTTTCGATTGTGGAAGATATCAGCCTGCCGTCAAGGCGCTAGGGAGGCCTGGGCCATGGTGAAGACGCGGTACGCAAAGGCTGACCCAAACCACATGGCCGAGGTCGGTCATATAGGGCCCGATGGGAAGGAGATCCCTGTAAGCTCAGTATACGGCCAAGTGGAGTTGGCCGCAAAGTATTCCCAGCAGGACTGTAAATTAGACAGCCTGTTAGATGGTATTGAAGAGGAATACGATCAGTCAAAATGACTATGTAATTTAGTTGACATTTATAATGCCTTCTAGCCGGATTGTAGATCATTTGTCATGGCCGACCTTTTCGCTTCAGCCTCGGGACCTAACGGTCCGGAGTGTGTCCGAATTCCCATGCGGTTATATAGGAACCGGGGAATGCATGGAGACCAGGCGTAGGGGTCATTAGTGCGTGAACAGACAAGTGCTCGACTAGTTATGTTATATTACATGGTTAGTAAGAAACATCTTCCAGGGAGAATAGTTCCGTTAGGGGTTCCTTTCCCTGGGAGGCATGCCCTAAGGTGCATGTCCAAGCTGCGAAAAGAAACGCAGGAAAAACATCTGGGGGCGTATAGATAAAAATAAAAAAGATCATCTTTAGTTCACCGACCGAATATTCCCTTAAGAACGCTAGCTTTCGGCTTCACCCAGTCTGAGGTACACGTCCGGCTGACCCGGCAGTAACAAGCGCAAAGGTGCTCCCTTTACCACCTAGCCGAACAATCGGGAACGTAGGGGTAAGCACAGGAGCCAGGCAACCCAGCTTGGCCAAAACTTAAGTCGTATCGATGCATATAATGGTGAATAAAAGGTACATGCGGAAGTGTGACGCATGTGTTGGGCATGAAGCCCGTATGAATAAGCTTCTGTTTAAAGAAGCACCCAGGTTTAATGAGTGCGGATGGCGCGTCACTTTATGACCCTTTAAGGGCTATAAGAGAGAGAGAGAGAGAGAGAGAGAAGAAGAAGAGAAATGCAAGACAGAAAATATATAAAAAATGGATAGAGGAAGGAGACGAACATAGAGTCCAGCGCTAGGCATAGAATCTTCGGAGACGGGCTGCGTTCCATGGGTTCGGCTTGAGTCGGTTATCCGATGCATCTCGCACGTGGTACACTCCACGAGTCAGGACTTGGTCAATTATGAAGGGACCTTCCCACTTGGGCTTGAGTTTGTCCTTTTTCTTGTCCGGTAGTCGTAGAACTAATTCGCCAACGTTGTAATTTTTGGCTCGTACTTCTCTGCTTTGGTATCTTCGAGCCTGCTGTTGATAGAATGCGGAACGGGCTTTTGCCACATCACACTCCTCCTCCAATGCATCTAAGCTGTCCTGCCGATCGAGCTCGGCTTCTCTTTCTTCGTACATGCGCACTCGAGGTGAGTCATGAATTATGTCGCAGGGCAAAACTGCCTCTGCTTTGTACACCATAAAGAATGGTGTGTATCCGGTGGTGTGATTCGGCATGGTCCGCAGCCCCTAGAGTACGGAGTCGAGCTCCTCTACCCAGTGCGTGTTAGATTCCATGAGGGACCACACTAATCTGGGTTTAATGCCGCTCATGATAAGACCATTTGCACGTTCGACCTGGCCATTAGTTTGTGGGTGATAGACGGAAGCATAGTCGAGCTTGATGCCCATGTTTTTGCACCAGAGTTTTACCTCGTCGGCCATGAAGTTTGTGCCGTTATTAGTGATGATGCTGTGGGGAACGCCGTAACAGTGTATGACCCCGGATATAAAGTCTATCACCGGTCCGGATTCGGCCGTCTTAATAGGCTTGGCTTCTATCCAGTTGGTGAATTTATCCACCATGACCAGTAAGTATTTTTGCTTGTGGGTGCCGCCTTTAAGGGGTCCAACCATGTCAAGCCCCCAGACCGCGAAGGGCCAAGTAATGGGGATAATTCAGAGGGCGGTGAGTGGCATATGGCTTTGGTTTGCAAAGATCTGGCAACTGGTGCATTGTTGGACTAAGTCCTGAGCGTCTGCCCGGGCCATCGGCCAATAAAAGCTTGTACGGAAGGCCTTGCTTACAAGGGACCGAGCTGCAGCGTGATGACCGCCCAGTCCGGCATGAATTTTAGCCAGGAGGTTCCGCCCCTCCTCTTCGGGGATGCACCTTTGAAGGACTCCGGTAGTGCTTTTCTTATAAAGCTCTCCCTCGTGGACTCTATAGGCTATGGATCGCCGCACTATGCAGCGTGCCTCATTTTGGTCCTCGGGGAGTTCCTGCCTAGTGAGGTAGGCGAGGAATGGTTCTGTCCACGGGGCGATGACAACCATTATTACGTGGGCTGAAGGTGTTATTTCATTGGCAGATCCTCCGATTGTGTCAGAATGTTCGGTGTCGGGCAGTGCGGTTGGGTCGGGGTGTTATTGTTCGGCTCCCCTTCCCATACTACGGATGGCTTGAACAGCCTTTCTAAGAAGATGTTGGGGGGGGGGACTACATCGCGTTTTGCGCCGATGCATGCCAGGACATCTGCCGCCTGATTATTTTCTCGGGCTATATGGTGAAATTCAAGCCCCTCGAACCGAGCTGACATTTTTAGGACAGCATTGCGGTAAGCTGCCATTTTTGGATCCTTGGCATCAAAGTCTCCATTTATTTGGATATTGCGAGGTTCGAGTCCCTGCGCACCTCTAGGCATTGAATGCCCATGGATACTGCCATCCGGAGACCATGTAAAAGGGCCTCATATTCGGCTGCATTGTTGGAGTCTGTGTACATAATCTGGAGTATGTATTGAACTGTGTCTCCTGTGGGGGACGTCAAAACGACGCCAGCCCCCAGTCCGGCCAACATCTTGGAGCCGTCAAAATGCATGATCCAATTTGAATATGTGCCGTACTCTTTAGGGAGTTCGACCTCCGTCCATTCTGCGACGAAGTCGGCCAAGACTTGCGACTTGATGGCTCGCCGTGGCTTATAAGTTATGTCGAACGGGAGGAGCTCAATGGCCCATTTTGCAATCCGGCCCATTGCGTCACGGTTGTTTATAATATTGTTAAGTGGTACTTCCGAGGCTATTGTTATTGAACACTCTTCAAAGTAGTGTCGTAGCTTCCGGGATGCCATGAATACCGCTTATGCGATCTTTTGATAATGCGGGTACCGTGATTTGGAAGGAGTGAGGACAGTGGACACATAATAGACCGGCTTTTGAAGGGGGAATATGTGTCCATCCGCTTCTCGTTCGACGACGAGCACTGCGCTTACAACCTGATGTGTTGCTGCAATGTATAATAGCATTGGTTCGCCAATATTTGGCGCGGCCAGGACTGGGTTTGTTGCAAGTATGGCTTTTATCTCCTTGAGTCCGGCCATGGCTGCATCTGTCCATTCGAAGTGTTCGGTGCGCCGAAGGAGGCGGTAAAGGGGTAGGGCCTTTTCTCCCAAACGGGAGATAAAGCGGCTTAGAGCCGCCACGCATCCGGTTAACTTTTGTATTTGTTTGAGGTCCTTTGGGATATCCAGTTGCGACAGAGCTCGGATCTTGGCTGGGTTTGCTTCGATTCCTCTACCGGATACAATGAAGCCCAAGAGTTTTCCGGCTAGAATGCCGAAAACGCATTTTTCCGGGTTGAGCTTGATGTCGTATGTTCGGAGGTTATCAAATGCGAGCCTCAAGTCGTCTACTAGAGATTCGACATGTCTTGTTTTGACGACCACATCATCTACATATGCCTCCACTGTTTTGTTGATCTGGCTTGCCAGACATGTCTGAATCATGCGCTGATATGTTGCGCCGACGTTTTTGAGCCCGAAGGGCATTGTGTTGAAGCAGAATGGGCCGTATGGTGTGATAAATGCCGTTGTGGATTGGTCAGATTCTGCCATCTTGATTTGATGGTAACCGGAATATGCGTCGAGGAAACACAACGAATCATGTCCTGCGGTAGCTTCGATAATTTGATCGATGCGGGGGAGGGTATGGTCATCTTGCCTGAAAAATTCTCAGAGTTGTCGAAACCTTGATCCTCGTTAGCGTACTCAACAGGTTCCTCGTTCACCTACTCGTCTCCTGGATCTACCCAAGGCAACAACACAAGTAATGGAACAACAATCAATCACGGTGCAATGCACAAGCAACCTGATGCAATACATGGCATGATATGCAAGATATGATATGCAATGCATATGCGTGCTCTGGAAGGGAAAGAATGATCAAGGCATCAACTTGGCAAACCAAGTATGCTGCTAGAAAGATGACATGATTTCAGTTGAAATCGATATAAAGATCACCAGAACCGGATGCACAGTTTGCAAATGGCAAGCATCACAAGAATGACGCAAATATGTGATTAACAGCATGATGCCACTTAGAATGCAACAAGAAACTAAGCTACTTCACTCCAACATAACAACAAAGCTTATGGAAGTGATGTAAAAGAGATGTGTGACAAAACATGAACACTGAGCTACGACTAAATCACACTAGAACAGGTTCAAACAAGCATGGCAAAAGTGCAAAAGATATCAGCTTCACAGACTTAGGTAAAATACTAACATGTCATAAACAGCATCAGGAAGCAATGTTTAAATCAACCAAACAACATTCTACAGGAGCATATCATGGCAAATAAAGGCATGGCATGATTGCACTAAAAGCATAGAACAAAAGTCCCTTACTGAATATGAGCCAAAAAGGCACAGAAGATATGATAGCACCCATGTAACCATAGCAAGTTTTATTAACAGTTTCAGACTTAGAAGAAAAACATAGCATGGCATAAACATATTTATGATAGCGAGTTTGTGAGCTCATTCCACTCACCACAAAGCATTGCATGACAACATAAGCATACCAATAGCAAGATGACATATTCCTGAATCTAACCATGGCAACATCAAGTTAATACGATGCATGGATCACTAGCAACAACCATGGCAATATTGATTAACATGTTAACAATCTCCGAGGAACATTTTATAGCAAAAGTAGGGCAATAAAAAGACATGCTAGATCACTCCATAATTTCAAACAGGGGCACGAATGGATAGAGAATAACTACTTGTTCAATACATCCTCACTGAAGTATCCCAAAATAATCACGGATCTCAATGTAGCATCAAGTTTTCATGGCATAAAAATAATAGCAGGGAAAAGACTGCAAAAACCGAAGTCCCTGAAAACAGCAACATTACAGAGCCTAGTTTGCATGCTTGTGCTAGTCACCACATAGATCACAAAAATACAAGAATTGCACCCCTGTAAATATGGCATGTTTTAGTTCAAAACACAAGTAGACCTCATGCTCATATGATGCACACATCACACGCAAAAAAAATGACAAATCTTCATGATCTGATAAGTACCAGCAGCTACCATTTTATAGCACTCTTGCATCGAGGAAAATGGCATCATGATGGATAGTAACATGCATGTAAATGCATCTAACATGAAGAGCAAAACAAGACGAACAAATTGACATATCATATGCATGATTTGGAGACACAGTCACAGAGATACGACATGATAAATAAGACATAAAAACATTAGGGACTTGAGAAAAATTTCGGGGTTAACCTCACTAGATTTGGATCTAGGGTTTCCGGTGGCGCGGTTCCCGGGGCAACCGGAGTTCGCTGGAGTGAGTCGCTTGGGTGGAGGGAGATGGCCGGAGAGGCGCGGTCGGAGACGAAGGCGGCTCGCTGTCGAGGAGCCGGAGCGGGGCGGCGAGATCCCGCGGCAGAGTGGCGCCCGTCGGCGGCGGATGCGGCGCCCATCGGCGCGGAAAGCGGCGGGGCGCAGCTCGCGGGAGGATGGCCGGCTGCGGAGGCGAAGGGTGGCGGAGCTTGGCGCGGGCGGCGGCGGATGCGCGGGCGTGGGGCGGTGACGGTTGGGCCCGCGGGGCCGGCCTCGGGCCCGGCGGGCTTCGGCGGTGGCGGGTGGTGGCGCGCCACATGGCGGATCGTGGTTCGCAGGGGCGAAGGTAGACGCGTCCGGCCGGAGCGGACACGTCCAGCGGCACGGAGGAGGGTGGAGCTAGGGTTTGGACTGCGGATTTCGAGGGAGATGCACATATTTATAGGTAGAGGGAGGTAGGAATGTCCAAATCAGGTGCGGTTTTTGCCCACACGATCGTGATCCGACGGCGGAGGACATGGAGGTGGTTTAGATGGGTTATTGGGCTGTTTTGTAGGAGTGTTGGGCTACAACACAAAAGAGGGTTTTGCGGTTACCCGGTTAACCGTTGGGGCGTCAAACGGCCTCCAAATGGAACGAAATTTGAGAGGCAGTCTACCGGTGGTGTACCAAGGCCACTTGACAAATCTCGACCCATTCCGAGAATGTTTTACTCCCGCTCATGAAACGAGACAAGAGGGGTGCACTGGGTGCATGTGGGAGTGTCGGATTGCAAAACGGACAACGGGGAAAATGCTCGGATGCATGCGACGAACACGAATGAAAATGCGAAGCACATGATCACATTATATGAAATGCATGACATGACCAAAATGCAAAGCGAAGACAAAAACCCAACCACGAAGGGAATCTCATAACATAAATCTGAAAATGACAAGAGTCGGAGTTACAAATATGGAATGTTGTATCGGGGGCGTTACATGGCGGTGCGATCATCGCGTCACACGGAAGGCGGCAGCGACGAGTCCTGCTGCTCGTGGACCATGGGGCCGGTGGCAGCGTTAGCTGTAGGTGATGGGGAGTGGTGGGGAGCGTCGTCGCCCGCTGGCGCTATCTGAGCAACGCGGGCGGCGACGGCTGCCCAGTGCTCAGCACGATCTCGATGAGCGTCTGCCATGAGAACGCCGGAATGGCGGCAAAACGACCGACGGAGGACAGGCTTCGACACGCCCCTACCTGGCGCGCCAAATGTCAGATTTAAGGCTCCGTAGACCCAAGAAAGGTTCAAACTCAGGGGCGTGTGCGAAGAAATCAATCTCTCCAGCCAGCCAACTCGTCACTCTCACGAACTAGCTCGATGAACAGGAAGGAAAAAGACACGATAGTTTACCCAGGATCGGGCCACCTTGCAGTGTAAGACCCTACTCCTGCTTTGGGGTGGATTAGCCTTGCGAGGGGCTGAGGATGAACTAGTACATAGGAAGAATCAACCTCCGAGGTCAGTTCTTGTGTGGGTGTGAACTAGTGAGGTTTCAGGTTCTGGATGCCGATCCCCCCGATGGTGGTGGCTAAGCTATATTTATAGGGGCCTCGGTCCTCTTCCTCCAAAATGAAGGCGGGAAGGAATCCCATAATGGCCAAGTTTGAAGGGATACAAGTAGTACATATTATCCTAACGAAAGGTGGTCTTCGCATACAAAGCTCCTGGTCGTGAACAAGTGGTGGGCTCGATGATGACATCTGTCTTGTCGTCCTGGCGGTCTTGTTCTCGTTGCACTGGAATGGAAACCTTTGGCTGATTCCTCGGGACCCCGCACTTGCGCATGCCTCCTTAGCACCAAAGAGGAAACCTGCTGCTCTACGCCCACTGGCGCCCGCCTGGCCTTGGTCGTCATTGTGGCACCCCGGCTCAGAGAAACTGGAACTCCCTGTATTCCATCCTAGAGATTGAGGCGAAGTCTTCTGGAATACGGCACAACTTAGCATAGAACAAACCAGCTCTCTGTTACAACACGAATACGAATACAAGGTTCCCTATATTACAATGAATAATAATGGCATGGCAACGCTACGCCAACCACAGTTGCTCTATGCAAGCAGCATAACAACTCAAGCTAGCGGAACCTCTACTCGCAGCGGAACAATGAACGATGATGATGGACTCCAATCCGCAGGGACTCTATCTGGAACATTTATCCTAGCTCACAAACACAGGAACCACACCAAACAAGCAAGCAATCTAGGCACGACCTGCAAACTAGCATGACATGTCAGGTCAGTACATTGAATGTACTTGTAAGCTCACAATAACCAAAAGTTGTCCAAACAAATAGTAGCATGGCATTAGCACGTTAAAGCAATCATGAGCATAATACTCTTAGGACAACATGGCATGCACAAGGTGAACATGATACAGCTAGAATAACATTATCAATACATGAGCATATGAACATGATGATACTACATGCAATAGGTTAACGTTCTCATGCACCAACTTACTCTTGCTTGGCGGTTACCTCATAAGCATCACATGCATCAACTTACCAACATCGGTGTTGGGAATATTACTACTGGGCATAAACCGGCCTACCTGGGCCGGATTAACTTCATCACTAGTTCAAAGGTGTTAAAGCCCAAAGAGGCAGATAAAGGCCCAGGGCCCGTACTCAGTTTACAACCTGTAGCCGTACACCAGCTTTGCGCATATACTTGTACTATAAGTAAGCAACAAGGAGAGACCAACCCGGATACGCGTATGAACCGGTGTTGGGACTCTCTGAACCGGCAAGCGTCACCCGTGTATATAAGGGGACGACCCGGTGGCGGTTCAAAGGGACAGACAACAACTCGAGACATAGGCGAAGCTTGCTTGCTCCCTAGTCATCGAAACCCCATCAATTCCATCACAACTAGACGTAGGCTTTTACCTTCCTCGAAGGGGTCGAACTAGTATAAACTCTCTTGCATCCTTGTGTCCGCTTTAACCCCTTCAAGCTAACCCGTCGCAATGGCTCCACGACTAAGTCCTTTCTCTAGGACATCTGTCGTGTCAAAACCACGACAGTTGGCGCCCACCGTGGGGCTATCGCATGATGGTTTCCGGTTCTTGGAGGGCCGCTTTGAAGGACTCGAGGGCTATGCTGTAGGTCGAATGACTAAAAGTCGTCGCGGCAGGCTCTACATCGACGACGCAGGCTGGGGCCCCGAGGCCGGCTCAATTGAGTACGGGTACCGGGTCCCCTTTGGTAGCATTCACGTCTTCATTGGCAAGATCGTTGAACAGGGCCCTGAGCCGGACATCTGCACCGACCTCGTCGAGACGGCTCAGCGTGCGCAATCCGCCCGGGTTAAACCGGCCACGAAGCGTGCCTTCGTGGGAGTCATCCATGGAGGAAGTTATGAGGACGGATCGGGATTTCGCGGGGCGACTGTCATTTGTTCCGGTGACGAATCTTCGACCGGAGAAACCGAATCTCTTTATCAGCTACAAGATGGCTGGATTGGGAGCTGTTCCGATGGCGACAGTGTTCCGGACCCCTCTGAGCTGCCCAACCGGATTGGAATATTCATGGCCGGAACACAAGCAGTGCTTCATTCTTCGACGGCTGCGGCAACGATTTCCGGTTCAGCAGTAGCGACGGCTGCCGGGGCAGGAGGCCCTGTGCACCCGCCGGCTCAGGTTCTATCAGAACTATTTGATGCATTGGCTGTGCTTATGGCGGAGGTTAATCCACCAGATCAGGACGTTCACAATACGGAGATTGCAAAGGTAAAGGAACAGATCACCCAGGCCAAGGCGGATCTGGCAGTTGAGGACACCAGGATGGCCGCAGAGTGGGCTGCTTTAGATGCACAGGCCTACAGGCTTATGTTAGACCAGAGCGCATCGCATGAAGTCATGAGGAGGAAGCACCGATCCCGCTTACCTCCAGTTTTCGAGGCCAGAGACCTTTTCAACACTCCAGGGCCAAGAGCCGGCAATCCGCTGGAGGGGAACCGGGCAGAAGCCCCTGGGACCGGTGCACCGGTTCAGCCTCGTCAGATCGACCCGCCTCGTCAAAACACCATTGTACCTCAGGCTGCTTTAACACCCCTGGGTCACTACTCCAATCCAATGGACAATCTTGTTGCCGCTGTTGCACGGCTGGAGGCCATTCCAATTGAAGGTGACTCGCCGCAGGCAGTAGAGACACGGCGGGTCAAGGAACTTCTGAGGACAGCTTTGGCCCAACAGGAAGCGTACTCGTACAGCCGCGACCGGATCCACTCGACCCCTCGTCCAAGCCGGAGCTATAGTAGACATATGGATGAACCGGCAGTGTCGAGTAACGAACGACGTGGGGCACCCCAAGACAACAACCCGACGGGTGGCGCTGATGACGCTCAGGGAGTGGTGGACCGTGTCCACGCGCGCAGGGAGGCCGAGTTAGCCGCACAACATCAGGCTCGGCAGCTCACGCCGGTTCGTCCAACCACCTTGACTGAACCTGGTGTTACTTCCAGTTCGTTGGGGGTGCCTTGCCTTATCCCTGCTTTACGCAACGTGCGCCTGCCCAAGGATTTCAAAGGCCCGCGCAAGGTACCAAATTACACGGCGGATCAACCTCCAGAGACATGGGTGGAGAGCTATGAGATGGCCATGGAGATGCTTGATGTGGATGACGCGGCGTGTGCAAAATACTTCACCATGATGCTCGAAGGAACGGCCCATACTTGGTTAAAAAGCTTGCCGGCTAATTCTATCAGTTCATGGGCCCAATTACGGGCCCGGTTTATCAACAATTTCAAAGATACCTGTAAACAGCCTATGTCGATAGTGGACTTAGCTGCATGCGTCCAGGAGGAAGGAGAATCAACGACTCATTAGGTGCGCCGGGTTTCACAAGTGTTGCACTCCTCAGACCGCATCAACGCTGACACCGCAGTATTAACCCTAGAGGGCAACTGCTGGTTTGGACCCCTGAAGCTGAAGTTGGGACGGATGAAGCGTCATTGCACCGACATGGGGACTCTCATGGCCGCTTTGGTGAAATATGCTGATTCTGATAGTACCAAGGATCCCGAATCTGATGAGGACAAGACAGGGAAAGGAAAGAAGAACAGCAGCTCCAAAGGTCAGCAACATCACTGGGTAGGCAATGGCGGAGGAGGCAAGCATAAAGCAGATGGTAACATGGACTTTGTGGCTAATACCAACGCACAGAACAATGGCCAGCGACGCAAGGGTAGGCCAAAAAATCGTAGCAGGGCACCCAACCCTAACCCAAACCGCCTAAACTATCTGCTAAGCCAGCCCTGTCCAAGACATGGGACGAAGGAGGAACCAGCAAACCACCTTTGGAAGGATTGCTTTATTATGCAGGAGTTCAAGAATTCTAATAATTTCCGTTATGATCACGAATCTGGCGATGGCTCAGGGTCCGGGCCGGGTTACGGTGGAGGAAGTTCCGGTTCAGGATTTAATGGTAATCCGGGCGGAAATAATGGTCAAAATAATCGGAACAACTAGGGTTGTTACAACCAACAGCAGCAACAGTCAGGTTACCAGAGCAACCCAAAGCAGTTGAGTAGTGGGCAGTACCATGTCTTTACCACTATCTTGGACAAGCGAGACCGGAAGGTTCAGAGGCGGGCGGTCAACTCAGTTGAACCGGCCATACCCCGTTATATACATTGGTCTTAACAACTGATCATATGGAGCAGAGAGGATCACCGGCCCCAGGTTGATAATATGGGTCAGTTGGCTCTGGTGGTGGCGCCTCAGGTGGGAGGTTATAAGTTCACCAAGGTGCTCATGGATGGAGGGAGCAGTATTAACATCCTGTACTATGAGACCTTCCGTCGTATGGGACTAACAGATAAGAATCTCAAACCGTCTAATACAGTATCCCACGGTGTAGTGCCTGGCAGATCAGCATATCCCGTTGGTAAGATAGCTCTGGAAGTGGCCTTTGGGGATGATCATGATTCCAGGTCAGAGACATTGACGTTTGAGGTGGTGAAAATCCAAAGTCCATATCATGCCCTGTTTGGCTGACCGGCATACGCCAAGTTTATGGCCCGGCCCTATTATGTGTATTTGCAGCTCAAGATGCCGAGTCATAAGGGGACAATAACGGTTCACAGAAGCCGCAAAATCACTTTGGAATGCGAGGAAGGAGATGCGGCTTATGCAGAGTCGGTTTGTGCCACCGAGGAGTTGAAATACTATAAAGACAATGTTGATCCGGCGGACATGACTCCGTGCCAACTACGGAGCATGATCCGGCCCTGAAGTTCAAATCGGCAGCAGAGACTAAGCTTGTTGACTTCGTACCTGGCGATTCGTCCAAGCAGTTCAGCATTAGTGCCAACTTGGATCTGAAATAGGAAAGTGCGCTCATCGAGTTCATCCGTGAGAATCGGGACATTTTCGCATGGAAACCCTCCGACATGCCAGGTGTACCGAGGCAACTCGCTGAGCACACACTTAATGTGGATCCTAAATATAAACTGGTGAAACAGTTCCTCCGCCGGTTTAACGAAGAAAGGCCCAAGGCGATTGGAGAAGAGGTAGCCAGGCTCTTAGCAGCTGGCTTTATTATTGAAGTTTTTCACCCTGAGTGGCTTGCCAATCCGGTGCTGGTCCTCAAGAAAAACGGCACCTGGCGCATGTGTGTGGATTACACAGATCTTAATAAGGCTTGTCCAGCAGATCCTTTTGCCCTCCCCTGTATTGATCAAATTATTGATGCTACGGCGGGTTTGAGCATTTAAGTTTTTTGGATGCGTATTCTGGCTATCATCAGATCAAAATGGCAGTTAAGGACCAGGAGAAGACAACATTTATAACTCCCTTTGGAGCCTTCTGCTATGTGTCTATGCCCTTTGGGCTCAAGAGTGCCCAGGCAACTTACCAACGGTGTGTACAAAATTGTCTACACAAGCAGATTGGCCGTAATGTACATGCTTACGTGGATGATATCATGGTTAAATCCATGGAGAGGGAGACTCTGATTGATGATTTGAAAGAAACCTTTGATAATCTGAGAACATACAATATGATGCTTAATCCGGACAAGTGTGTCTTTGGTGTACCAGCGGGCAAGCTATTGGGTTTTCTAGTGTCCAACAGGGGAATTGAGGCTAATCCGGAGAAGATCATGGCTATCACCTCCCTGGCTAAACCGAAGTGTATCAACGATGTTCAATGCCTGGCAGGCAGGATTACTGTGCTAAGCCGGTTTATCAGTCGCCTGGGTGAGAAGGCAATCCATTTGTATCAGATGTTGAAAAAGATGGATCAGTTTGTCTGGAGTTCTACTGCTGATGAAGCATTTGAGGACTTAAAGCGGCAATTGGTCAATCCGCCTGTGCTCGCCGCTCGCGTTGACAAGGAGCCGTTACTGCTATATGTTGCTGCTAATGTTCAGGCGGTCAGTGTAGCTATTGTGGTGGAGCAAAAGGAGGCAGGTAAGGAGCATCCGGTTCAACGTCCGGTCTATTACATCAGCGAGGTGCTCATTGAGTCCAAGCAAAGGTATTCGCATTGGCAGAAGCTGGTGTATGGAGTTTTTATGGCAAGCCGGAAGCTTAAACAATATTTCCAAGGGCACTCAATTACGGTGGTCAGTTCTTCTCCTTTGGGAGATATCATCCAGAACCGGGAGGCAACTGGCCGGATTGCAAAGTGGGCCATAGAGCTGGGGCCGTACGGTTTGAAGTATGTGCCTCGGACAGCGGTTAAGTCTCAAGCACTTGTTGATTTCATCAATGATTGGACGGAAATGCAAGCACCTGAAGAAAAACCGGATCATACGTATTGGACCATCCATTTTGACGGATCCAGGCAGTTGGAAGGCTCGGGGGATGGAGTCATATTAACTTCCCCACGAGGTGATAAGTTTTGTTATGTTCTCTGTTTAATGTTCCCTTGTACTAACAATGCAGCTGAGTATGAAGCCTTGCTCCATGATCTCCGGATGGCTGGAGATGAATCTAAGTCGAGTTAAGTGCTTCGGTGACTCGGACCTTGTGGCCCAGCAAGTGTCTGACACTTGGGACTCCAAGGACCCACTCATGGCAGCATATCGTCGTGAGGTGGATACTGTCGCAGGTTATTTCAAAGTCTATCAGGTGGATCACATGGACAGGCGGAAAAATGAAGCGGTAGATGCTTTAAGCCGGCTGGGCTCTCAGCGCAAACCGGTCCCACCCAATGTTTTTCTGGATGTGCTGCACAACCCGTCGGTCAAGATCCCTGGTGAAGAGGATTTGGCTATTCCTGATCCGGAGGCTCGATTGGTGGCGGCTCTTCATATTATTCCAGATTGGACGCTTCCTTACCTGGCGTACAAGAACCGGGGTGAGTTGCCAGAGGATGAGATTCTAGCCCAGCAGATAATCCGGTGATCCAAGTCCATGGCTATCATCAACGGCGAGTTGCATCATTGCAGTATATCAGGAGCTTTTCAACGCTGCGTGTCTCTGGAAGAAGGCCGTGAAATCTTGCGTGAGATCCACGAAGGAGATTGTGGCCACCATGCCGGTTCAAAGTCTCTGCTGGCTAAAGCGTTTCGCCATGGTTTTTATTGGTTAACTGCTCATGCTAATGCGGAGGATCTGGTCAGACGATGTGATTGTTGCCAAAGGTTTTCAAGGCGTGCTCATGTATCGGCCCAAGAATTGAGAATGATTCCAATTACTTTGCCGTTTGCGACTTGGGGGATGGATATGGTTGGGCCTTTTAAAAGGTCCAAAGATAAGAAGACCCACCTCCTGGTGGCGGTTGACAAGTTTACAAAGTGGGTGGAGGCAGAACCTGTTAGCAAGTGTGATGCGGCCACGGCGGTTCACTTCATCAAAAAGGTGATTTTCCGGTTTGGTTTTCCGCACAGTATTGTCACAGATAATGGTACCAATTTATCCAAAGGTGCTATGAAGGAGTTCTGCGAACGGGAGCACATCCGGCTCGACGTCTCATCAGTGGCACATCCACAGTCCAACGGTCAAGAAGAAAGAGCTAATCAAGAGATCTTGAGAGGCATCAAGCCCCGGTTCATGGTTCCTTTGCAGAGAACGCCGGGTTGTTGGGTAGAAGAATTACCATCTGTTCTATGGAGCATCAATACAACACCCAACAGATCAACAGGATACACACCGTTCTTCATGGTTTATGGAGCGAAGGTGGTTCTTCCCAGTGATATCCGCCATGATTCACCTCGTGTCACGGCTTATATTGAAGCGGACAATGAGACAGCACAACAAGATGCTTTGGACCGGTTGGATGAAGAGCATGACATCGCAGCCGCCCGATCGGCGATTTACCAGCAGGATCTTCGTCGTTATCATAGTCGCCGGGTCAGAACCAGAACCTTTCAGGAAGGAGATTTGGTGCTTCGGCTCATCCAAGATCAGACTAATATGCATAAGCTATCCCCACCTTGGGAGGGGCCTTTCGTGGTTAGCAAGAATCTGCACAACGGGTCGTACTATCTGATCGATATTCAAGAGCATAAGGACTCACGTACATCAGAGGAGGAGACTAACATGCCGTGGAATATAGCTCATCTTCGGCCTTACTACACCTGAGCCATTGGCTATACTTATGTACATATTACGACAATGTATATATTATGATTAAATATAATAAACCGAAACCTCAGCTAAAGCGGGGTATCTGTTCTTTTACATCATGTGAGGTTACACGGAGTTGCTCTAAAGCGGCCTCCGGTTTACCCCTTGAGTTAGCTTTGCTAAAATCATCATGTTATATCACTTAGAGGATTGGTCGTGTCCGAACCAATACCATGCCTCTTGTTAGGCGAGAGCCACCAGATCACTTGGGGACTTGGTCATGTCTGAACCAGTCATGCCTCTTGGTCGGCCTAAGGCCACAGAATCACTTGGGGGCTTGGTCGAACCCGAACCATGACCACGCCATTTGGTCGGCATAAGTGCCACGGTTTCATCTGGGGACCTGGCTGACTAGAACCATAGTTACACCTAACGGGAACTTGGTCGTGTTTAGCCATGGTAACGCCATTTGATCAGCTTAAATAAAACTTTTCTTTTGCTTCACACTTTTCTTTGAAGGGTTTTTTTTCCTTTTCATTGTGTTTCTTAAACTGACAATTTTTTTTCAATTGACGGAACACAGTTCACGTCAATCCGGAGACTATTTGACCGGTTTGATCCATGTTGTTAACATCCTCTTATGGAGTAACACGGTGTTTATTATAACCCGGCACGATTTACAATGGTAAACTAGCGTCATATATATACAGGAGCTGTCATCTCCTCCAAAAAGTGTGGGTTTGCAAAACTCCGCTTCAAGATTGGCTAAGCCAACTTCACGCTCAATGACGGCAGGTATTATGTATCTAAAAAATTTGGTCATATACTTAAAATTTTGTTTTGATTTCATATATGCAGACATCATATTCCGCCTGACGGTACAACCGCGGTGGCACTTGACGAATTTTTCATTTCAGAAAGTATTTTGGAAAGTTCATGACCACAGGAAGAGCAAATTATGCACGAAGGCATATCAACATCAAAGGTATCAGCTAGCCTATTACAAGGCAACATGGTGCCCATAAATAATATAATTGTTTTTCACGAAGAAGTGGCAGTTTTAAAACCGGCTTCCAGTTCAAGCTTGGTCACCAGCCTGGCCTGATGGTTGCGGGTCATCCTGCGCCGCTTCAGCCTCCGTGTCCCTACCAAGTGGCTAGAAATCCACAGTTGTCCAGTCGATTCCCATTAATGCTTGAAAAACTGCTTCATCGTGGATCAGCAAGGACGGGTCAATATCGGGAGCGTAAGTATGCTTACGGATTTGAGGAATCAGATTTTTCGATTCATGGGTCGGCGCAGCTATTCACTTGTTCTGACTGTCATATTGCGCTTGATAATGAGACAAGTCTGCTTCCTCAGCCAACTGACAAGCTAGTGGACGCACCTCTCGGTTTATCGCTCGCAGATCGGCTTCACCGAATTCTGATCCGTCTTCCTTCAAGCTAGGATAGCCCTGAGCCGCTTCAATAGGATCAAAATCCGGCACCCAGGCTTTTGCCCGGATTAAAGCATTGATTGCGCCGGTTCAAGCAGCAGATTTCTTCAGCTCTTCAACCCGGGCAGGAAGCACCGACAGTTTCATCAGAGTATCTTGAATCAAAGTGGGCGCCGGTTTGTTATGAGATGCGGTAGAAATGATCCACTGGGCACCAGTATATAATTGTTCAACCAATGTATAGGCGGCTTTTAGTTTCTTCCGCACATCTGACCCCAAGTGACCAATGCGTGTCCCTGAAATACCATAAAGGGTTAATAAACCGGCGACTCTGTCAGAAGGCAGAGCCAATTCAGAAGGCAAACCGGCTTACCAAAGATAGCAGCAGTCATGGCATGCATGTGCCGCTTTATGCTGGTCAGTTCATCTGCCACTGGTTTTAGTGCAGCCTCAGCAACCTCTGCTCGTTTGATCAAAGCGGATTTTTCAGTGGCCCAGTCCGCCCGTTTCTTCTTGAAGTTCTCCTTAAGTTGTTCCATGGCGCTTAAAGCACTGGCCAATTCCTCTTTTGCTTTTGAGGTTTCAGCCTGTTGGGTTTTCAGGTTTTCTTGAAGATCGATGACTTGGTTTTCTTTCGTCTTCAGCTCCGCCAACATGCATACAGATATATGTTTCAACAAATTGGTAGAAGGATTCAAGTACCAACCACATAACAAGTTATGCGCTTAGCACTTGGGGGCTAATGCATATTTGCTCTTCATCTTTCAATTGTTTACAAAGTCCCAAGATCAATACAAGTATTCAACTTGGAACTTGGGGGCTAATGGCTATTTGATCATATATATTCTGATGCGGCAGTTTCAATTACTTAAAGTACCGGTTTAACTACGCTAAAGTTGAACTGGCCCTTGGGGGCTACATCAGCAAATTTCAAAGCAACAAGATTTATATTATTTAAGTCCCAGTTTGAAAGAATATTCCAAACCGGCCCTTGGGGGCTAGGAGAGTCAGGAATGGAAGCATACAAGCAGGAAGGAGCATATGGAAATTACCTCATATTTGTCTTTCATCATATTAACCAGACCGGCTTCATAGTCACGGCTGGTATACAACCGGTTCAGATAGCCAGAATGGATATCTTGGGCGTTCAGAGCAGCGTAAGTCGTCAGATCAGCGTTCCACTTGCCTTTACCAAAGGCAGCAAGTTCTTCCTTGGCAAAATGTTTGGATAAAGCGACAGGATTGTTTGGCTCAGTATGGCCAGTACCAGTAATGACAACCTCATCATCTTTGGTACCGCCGGTTTGCACTGGAGCTGTTGGCTTGTTAGTAGGCTTTGCTGGACCGGTGGAGCTTTCAATCCGGATGGAACCTGTAGGCTGATGGGTAGGACCTGAGGTGTCAGTAGGTCTCTCTTCTGCAATAAGATCATCATCTTGCTGCGGTGGATCGTTGCGAATATCCTCAGGAATAGCCTCTTCAGCATTGGGTGTCTTGTCCGCTTCAAGAACGACATCTTATTCGGCTGCTTTGTCCAGGCGGGCCTTCTTGCTTGGCCTAGGTTTAGCCCTGAGAAGAATAACAAAATCAAATACAGAATATGTTCCTAGGCAATGTACTGCAAACATCACAATAAGTATAGCTTACCGAAGCACCGTTTTGAGCGGTGGGAGCTGAGTAGCCGATGACTCGCCAGAAGATGAGTGGGAAGTAACCTGATAATCAGAGTCAGACGGATTAAGAGGTTGACGAAAGCAGACCACTTTAGGACAAGCACTGACAAGCAAATTAGAGACCTCGGAATGGCGTTTCCGAACCAGACTGTTCGGTAAACCGGCGGAGGTAACTACCTGGCCGTTGTGCCGGGTGGTGCAGCGAGCTTCGTGTTGTTGGGTCTTCATAAGAAGTTTAGGATCCAAATAAGCAAGAGGATGAGAAAATTTAACTTTCCGGTTTGCCTGACAGATTTTTGTGAAGGCAAAGTTTCTGAATCGAAAGAGAGAATAATTACCTCTGCGACATCCGCGTGGCTGGCTTCGGCATCATCCTGACAAATATCATCATCAATAAGACGCATGAAAATAAACCAAGTGAGTCAAGCTCTACCTCAAAGTCCGGATTATCCACCTCATTGTTAGGGTCTGGATTAGAAGATGCAGTGGTTCTTTTCCTATGGGAACTCTTCTTTACAGCTTTAGTCTTTTGCCGGGTTGCTCTTTTTGGTTTGTCTGGTTTTTTTGGTTTCTCCTGCGGCAGTTTTTTGCTCCAAAACGGATCATCGCCCTGATTATGCAGACACTGATGTTAAAAACAATGACGAGACATATTAATAACAGATTTAGCAAAGAGAAAAATCAAAAGTCTTACAGTTGGCGGTTTGTTGGTAGCACAGAAGGGAAGCAGGCCGGTTCTAGCGCAGACGTGCTCCGGTTCATTCAGTATCTTGTGCACAGCCTCTGTGATTTCTTCATCGGAGAGCTGGAGTTTTGAGTGTCGCAGTGGGTCATCAACATGGCCAGTATACTCGCACATCAAACCGGAGCGCTGACTAAGAGGCAGTATGCTCCATGATATCCAATAGCGAGCAAGGTCAACCCCTGTTAAACCATTGGCCATAAAAGCTTTGAGCTTTGATAGCCGAGGAGCATATTTACTTCTCTCCTGTGCAGTCAATCTTTGTGGAGAAGGGTGTGTATTGCTGAGCCGCTCCGGTCGAAAGCCAGGTAAGGGATTCTCACCAGCAGGGGAGGTGTCTTTGCAGTAGAACCATGTCTGATTCCATTCTTTGGGGTGGCTATGCAGTTTGGCGTGAGGGTATGTGACCTCTTTCCTTTTCTGAATCGCCACGCCACCCAACTCCGTATGGAGCCGTCAGTAAATTCAGTACGACGGTTTAGATGGAATAGGTCTCTGAACAGTTCCACTGTGGGCTCCTCTTGAAAGAACGCTTCACAGAGCACTTGGAAGTGACACATATTTGTAACAGAGTTGGGGCCAGTATCTTGTGGATGGAGCTGGAAATCAGCTAAAACGTCCCGGTAAAATTTAGAACCGGGCGGTTTAAAGCCCTGGGCTAAGTGATCTACGAAAACAACAACCTCTCCTTCTCGAGGTGTGGGAGGGCATTCTTTGCCAGGAGCCCTCCAATGGATGATATCTTTGCTGCCTAAAGCACCAATCAGGACTAAATCGTCCAGTTCAGCCTCTGTGACGCGAGAAGGAACCCAATTGCACTCATACACTTGCTTGGCCATGATGGAATCTACAAGGTAAAAGATCCCGGTTCAAAATTACACTGATTAAAGTGCACTGGTATGTACAATGTTAAACCAGAGACAGCTCCATCTAAACCGGAGTTTTCATGAAGCAACCAACGTCTGGCGGTTTAACAAGGGGACTAATGGCATATACCGGTTTGGAAAATTTTCTATAAGGTTAAACCGCCTGATCTAAACATTGAAGCAATTGAGATTGCGGATGGTTAAGTATGCAGAAACAGGTTTCACAAGATCTTGTTACGGCGTTGGATCTGAAGAAAGTTCAAAAAATAAGAAAAAATAGTCGAAGATTAAAGCAGAACAGTATTGAATCAATGGGCAGAAGTATATGTGAGATCTATGGTTTTGGGCAGGAAAATAGCGGTGGATACTGAAAGTTACCGCTACACAAAGCTAGGGTTCACAGGTGCATCCAGGAGCTAGTACATGAGTATGAACAAGTGATGAACACCGCAAGAACATGAAGCCCTAGATCAGATCTACGTTGAGAAGAGCAGAAGACCTACCAGAGCTGAGGAAGACGCGGAAGGTCGCCGCGGTTTTCTGGTGCATTCAGGTTGATGCAGAAGACGACGGCAGCGGCGGAGCTCTGAGACTGGTGACGCGAGGAAGACAAAGAGGAAGGGCACGAAGGGAAGAAAAGAAATGACCCTCCGGGCCTATTTATAAGGCAAAGGACATGTGTCAGGCGCGTAAATCAAGGGACCGCAGATTTTGGAAGTGGAGCTGTCACCTCGATCATTGCGAATCTATTAAACAAGAAGATATCATGGATGTTTTCTTTATGGCAGATGACGTCACGCCAGTTTACAGCAACCAGAGAAGATGACATCACGGCGGTTCAATGTCACACCCTAGCTAGTTCATGCATTAGAGTGTTGCATCATGTTTATTCTTTCATCAGAAACCTGAAATGGGGATGACAGAACCCCCAGCTCCCTCTGAAACCAACTAGGGTTTACTAAAAACTTTTTCAATGAACCTGAAATGCCCTTCTAAAATGCCCATCATTTTTGTCTTGGTTCAGAACCTCTGCCAGAAGTGATGCACATTTTCCTAGGCCATCTCAGGGTTTTTGAATTAAATCATAAATATTTGAATTTGGGCATTTAAAATTATATAAAATATTTAAATGCTCAAATATCTCCAAACTAAAATGTTTCATGTTGGAAATAATCCAACTATGGACCAGGAGTAGTTTGGTGATTTTAGGAGTTGCCTAGGTATTTTTATTAATTCAACAAAGTTGCAAAAGTATTAAAAAAACAGAAAACAGAAAAAAATAGAAAAACCTACCTGGCGCCCAGCACCCGGCCCACCTGCCGGCCCAGCCCAGCGCCGCTCCAGCGAGCTGCTTGCCGGCCAGGCAGGCAGGCAGGTGCCCGACGGCGACCGCAGCGCGCGCCACGCAGCTGGCTGCCGCCCTGCTCCACCTCCTCGCCTCGGGGCTGGATGGATGAGCTCCACGCAGCGCCGTGAACCCGCAGGACATCTCCATTCTTCCCCAACCCCTCTCTCTCGCGCTCCCCCGCCATGGCCGACGCCATTGCCGCCACCCCCTCGCCGTAGCCACGCCCTCCGTCAACCCCACGCCGTGCCGCCGTGTCCAGGAGCTCCGCCACCCTCCTCTCCTTCGAGCAAGCCGAGCCCCGAGCGCTCGCAAGGCCCGAGGCCACTGCATCGACCTCGACCAAACCGCCGTCGCCGGAGATCCCCTTCAACGCCGTCGTCGCTCCGGTCCGTCCCCGGCCGCACCAAGGGCTTCGTCGAACACCCCGTGAGCTTAGCCATCTTCCCCTCCCTTCTTTTCTTGCTCCCGAGCCGTGTAGCGACCTCCCGGAGCTCAACCGCACCCACCGCCGCGGAGCTCGTCGCCGACGTGCTCCCGGTCATCTTCCGGCCACTCCACGGTGTCCATCATGCTCACCGCGTCACGTAGCACCTAACTAGCTACTCCCCGCACCTCACCGACCCCTCTTGCGTCAAGTTCGATTTCGGCCGAACCCCGGTGGCCGCCAAAGTCGTCGCCGGTGCCAACTCCGGCCACCCCGACCCCAACGGACTCCACCAAGAGCTGCGGTTCGTCCTCAGCTCCTCTCCGGTGGCCTCCGCGGCTCGTTTGGTTGCCGGAATGGCAAAAACCACTTCCGCCACCGCGTCGGGCTCGCCGGCGGCTAAACGCCGGTGCAGCCGACCCGGGTTTGACCACGGGTGGGCCCTGGTTGACTCTCCTGAGTCAATGACAGGTGGGGCCCAGCCCTGTTAACTAATTAGGATTAGTTTAAATTAATTTTAGTTTAATTAATCACACTGACACGCGGGACCCACTGTCAGGTTTGACCCGGACGTGTCCCGTTGACCTGCTGATGTCACACTGATGTCAGGCTGACGCAATAAATTAATTTCTGGATTTAATCTAATATAGGAAATTCCAGAATATAGTTTAAACTTCAAAAATTCATAACTTTTATTCTGTAACTCCAAATCAGGCAAATTATATATGAAAAATGATCAGAAAAATCCAATCTATCCATCTGTACTATTTTCATGCATGATTAAACAAGTTAACTTGATGTTTAATGCAGAACAAGGAAAAACACTTTAAAGGGCCATGTTTGAGTTTGAAATTTGAATCTTTGATTCAAATTAGTTCAAACCCTTCTGGTCTTAGTTGCATTAGCCCAACACACTCATATTGCCATGTTTCATGCATGCATCATATTGTTGCACATTGTTTGGTGATGGTTGTGTATCGGTGTTCTTTGCGGCAGGTTCTGCCTCCGAGGAGTACCGTGATTACCCTAATGAAGAACCGTATCAGTGCATCGAACCATCAGGCAAGCAACCAACCATTTGATCATATTGATACAATCCCATGTTCTCGCTCCTGCTCTCTTTTACTGCATTAAGACAACGCGTTTCAAACTGCTGTGTGCTACGGTAGTTGAACCCACTTCCTCTGCATGACCTGTCATTGCCACAGTAACTAGATGAAACCCACTAGTATGTCTAGGAGTTGATTGAGCCATATGTATGTGTTGTTCCTACCTTGCCATGCCTGCTATGCTTAGAGTCGTGTCAGGTCTGGTTCATCTGGGTGATGGGCTAGAGTGAAATGATTATGTCAGTAATGAGAGTGGTGTGGTGAACACGATTTGGTAAAGGTATCGATGAAAGGCCATGTAGGAGTACATGGTGGGTTGTTTCGTTGAAGCCGACCTTAAGCACTGAGATCTGTATGTGTGATTTAAGATACAACTACTACCATGCATTGGGCCCTGAAATATGACCCCGCTCGACTTCTTATCCACCCTAGTTCTCTGTCCAGGAGTTGCAAGTAGTTTCTGGTGTTTGTAGCCTACTGGAGGCCGTGGACAGCGCTGACCGTAGGGGTGGGCTGTGATGCGGTAGGTACGTGGCACGGTGTACCAAATACCCGTTAGGTATCTCAGGAACCCTGTTCACATCGTTTGGGGCTGTGAGCGAAACCTCGGCCGGGTCTCCTCATGGATGGAACCCGAATAGGCGATAAACCTGGACTAGAGACTTAGGTGTTTAGGTAGGTCGTGGTCTACACCCATGTCAGCTTTCGCTTGAAGTCTGCTGAGCACATGTCGTGTGCAGACGCTAAGTGGTGGAAACATGTATGAAGAAGTACACCCCTGCAGGGTTAACATGATCTATTCGAATAGCCGCGTCCGTGGTAAAGGACTACTTGGTTGCCTATACAGTTCATAGACAAGTAAATGGAAACTACTAAAAGCCTCAAGATAAGTGTGAGTGCCGAGGATGGCTCTTTCGTAGGAAGACGGGGGTGGATCCTCGGTAGTGTATTGAAGTGGTGAGTAGTGGACTCGTGTACGCAAAACCATTTCAAATTGGAGTCTCGTAGGATAGCCTAGCCAAGAGTCAAAGCTGGCTTGCTGCAACAACTCCACCAACCCTTCTTGATAATGTGCATGTATGTAGGATCTGATGTAAGTCTTGCTGAGTACCTTTGTACTCATGTTGCTATAATCTACATTTTTACAGAAGACGCTGCAACCCCTTCTGATGGGTTCTTCGTAGACGTTGACATCAATGAGTAGGCTAAGGCCCAGGTGGTGATCCTGAGCTTGTGAAGGACCACGTAGTATAGCTAGGTTTTCCAAGCCTCTTTTATTTTACTAGTTGTCTGTACCCAGACAAGTTACTTCCGCTGCTGGTTTGTATGACTGTATGACTTGAATGCTGGGTCGTGTGACCCGTACCTATGTGTATGTTATGTATGGCTCTCTGAGCCTTAAATAAAGTACTTGTGTCGTAGAGTCATGTTGTGAGGCCATGTTGTATTTGCACATATCGAGCATACTGTGTGTATGTTATTGAAATGCTTGGTATGTGTGGGATCTGACTATCTAGTTGTTTATCTTTAGTAGCCTCTCTTACCGGGAAATGTCTCCTAGTGTTACCGCTGAGCCATGGTAGCTTGCTACTGCTCTGGAACACTTAGGCTGGCCGGCATGTGTCCTTCTTCGTTCCGGTGTCTGTCCCTTCGGGGAAATGTCACGCATTGAGTACCGGAGTCCTGTTAGCCCGCTACAGCCCGGTTTACCGGAGTCCTGCTAGCCCAGTGCTACAGCCCGGACCCACTTGCTGATGACCGACATGTTCGTTGCTGGGTCATGGATGCCTGTCCCTGTAAGTCTGTGCCACTTTGGGTTTACGACTAGCCATGTCAGCCCGGGCTCCTTATCATATGGGTGCTAGCGACACTATCATATACGTGTGCCAAAAGGCGCAAACGGTCCCGGGCAAAGGTAAGGCGACACCCGTGGGAATACCGTGCGTGAGGCCGCAAAGTGATATGAGGTGTTACATGCTAGACCTATGTGGCATCGAGTCGGGGTCCTGACAGCGTTGGTATCAGAGCCGGACTGCCTGTAGGTTCTCCAAGCCAAACTGGTCGATGTTGAGTTTAGAAATTCTTTAGTTATATGTAGGGGAGTTGTTTGTGGGTTGGAACGTAAGGCTCTTTTTACTCCTTTATCTTATGACATTCTGATCTGAGTCAGTCTATTCTTCCACCGGGGGTTAAGGAATTAGGATCTATTCTCTCTATCAGGATCACGTGTTACTAATCAGTAGTACCTTATAGGTTTGATGGATACAAGCCTAGTACAGTTCTACTACCACATCATGTTGTTAGGATGGACTCAGAACTTTGATATGATGATGTTGAGTGTGTATGAAATCCTTTGTCAAATGTCTCAAAACCCTTCTTGAGCATTTACAGCTGTTATGCTGCCGAAATTTTTCTAGAAATTCTAATGCCTTTGCATTATGGTTGTGCTTTCAGATGGCCACTCGCGACCTTAATCAAGTGGTTCGCCTGACTCGATGCCTAGATGTACCCGGCCATACCGCCATGTTGGTCAGGGTAATGACTGAGGCTGGATACCGTTGGTATCCTGAGTACACGGTCGAGGAGCAATTTCGAGACTTTAATCAAAGCCAGTATCTCTGCACTGTCAGGATATTTCCATCTTATCCTGGATCCACCGAGCCCCTTCACTGCTCCTATGGACTCGGGGTTACTATTGAGATGGCTGTGCAAGATGCCGCCTACTCTATGATGACCATCATGCGAGTCAGGTCTGGTCTATTTCGGGACTCTGATTTCCGGTATATGCCAGGATCACTTCCGGGAGCACAAGGGTATCTCCAGGCTATCTATGCTGACCCCACTTGGGAGGATTCACGGACTCGCACCACTGCTGAGATGATCGAGGATAAGGATCGTGAAAATCGGGCCTTGAGGCTAGAGCTTTTCAGTACCCGTGCTGACCATTGGGCCACGTTGACTCGGTTTGCACCGGCGGTGCAAGCTGGATATTCAGATATGCGCGATCTCTATCCTGTGAGATCTGCTCTGCCAGACGTGATGGGTTGGCGTGATGTAGGAGGCATCACCCCACCTCGCGGTCCCCGCAGGCCACCGTCTGTTGGTCCAAGACCTCATCCTAGCCCCTATGGTCCACAAGCTCCGCGAGATCGTCTGTTCCCGGATGATCATGTTGAGCTTCCAGGCTATGGAGGTGACTTCTATGAGGACTACTACGGATCGGTCTGAGTTAGTGGTAGTTTCACTAGTTCGTACTAGCTGTGTCGTCTATCGTCCTGCGTGATTCGTGGGATATGACCTAGTTTGTACCGCCTTCCGGAGGTGTAGAAAAATAATGTATAGGAGCTTGGGATGCCTCCGGTGAGATGTAATCCTCTTTTCACCGTAATAGTACCTTGTTTGGTCTTGTACTAAACCTTGTATGGTGTGTATGACGATGGAATAAAGAAGCAGTTTCTGTATCTACCATGTCATACGGATGATCATCTTGCATTCTGAGTTACTCCTTACATTCTGTATCCTGTGTCGGAATCTTATCATTCTGACTAAATCATTGTCTTGTTTACCTAGGATGGTCAACACGCGCAATAACCCTGCTCCTGAAGAGCAGGCCGAAGGCAGTGAAGTCAGGAATGCAAATCTGCCTCATCCTCCTTCCCTAGCCGAGGTTATGATGGAAGCCGAAAGAAACAAGCGGGAGACCAACCGTTTGTTGGAGCGTATTGAACAGAACACAACACACCATCAGAGGACTAATGTGGTGTCACTCAGTGATTTCATCAAGTTACATCCACCCACGTTCCACCACTCCGTCGAGCCTCTCGACGCTGATGACTGGCTTCGCAGTATTTCTCACAAACTGCGCTCCGCGCTAGTAGCCGAGGCTGACAAGGTCACCTTTGCTGCATATCATCTTGAAGGCCCCGCCAGTCTCTAGTGGGAGAATTATGGAGCTATGCGCCCAGCAGGCCATGTCACTACTTGGGCTGAATTCAGCGAGGCTTTCCGCGAACATCACATTCCGGAGGGTCTCATGGACCGTAAACATGAGGAATTTTGCAGTTTCACTCAGGGCCGACTCTCTGTGGATGCTTACAGCAGGGAGTTCGGTAACCTCGCACGATATGCCACTGAGGAAGTTTCTACTGATGCCAAGAAGCAAGCAAGGTTCCGTAAGGGACTTATTCCTGAGCTTCGCCGCGACCTCCGTCTGCATGAGTGCACATCTTTTCAGAAGCTTGTTAACAAGGCCATCAGTGCTGAGACTGGTCAGTCTGATTATGACGCAACACGCAAGCATGGCCGTGACGTGGGTTCCTCATCCGGTGCTGGCCCTCAGAAGCGCCGCGTGTGGGTGCCCAACACTGCCCTGCCACCCAGGTTCACACCGAGGCCATCCTTCCAGGCGCCTCGCCCCGTTCAACAGTCTGCACCAGCCAAGCCCTATGGTGGTCCAACCAACAATGCTCCTCCACGTACCAGTTCTGTGACTTGCTTTAAGTGTGGGGAATCTGGCCACTATATGCGCGAGTGTCCCCAGACCAACCCCAACCAATCTGCTAAAGCTGTTGGCCGTGGCAAGCCGACAGGGAAAGTGTTCCACGCCAAGCCGGCCACCGCTACACGTGGCCATGTCAACTGTATCTCTGCCGAAGAAGCTCAAGAGGATCCCAACGTCGTTCTCGGTACGCTCCTTGTTAATTGCCACCCGACATCTGTTCTTTTCGATACAGGAGCATCTCATTCATTCATATCCGAGAACTATGCTCGCTTGCATAACACCGCATTCTGTGACATGCCATCCTCTATGGTAATTCAAACTCCGGGATCCAAATGGCAATTTCTAGAGTAAGCCATGGAAATGAAATTCAAGTCGACAGACTTGTTTTCCTCGCATCTTTGATAGCCCTTAAATCTTCAGATATTAATATCATCTTGGGTATGGACTGGATGTCAGCCGATCATGCCAAAATTGATTGCATCTCTAGGACTGTTCAACTCACCCATCCTTCGGGGAAGATAGTCAATGTCTTGACCCGATTAGCCAAGCGACAGTTATATTCTCTTAACGCCAGCCCTTTGCCAGACCTTGAGGACGTTCCGGTAGTCCGTGACTTCTCGGATGTCTTCCCAGAGGAATTGCCAGGTGTTCCACCTGACAGGGATGTGGAGTTCGTAATAGACCTCATTCCAGGAACCGTTCCGATTGCTAGAAGACCCTATAAGATGGCACCACTAGAACTAGCCGAGCTTAAGAAACAACTCGATGAGTCCTTGAAAAAGGGTTTCATCCGACCTAGTTCATCTCCATGGGCTTGCCCCGTCCTCTTCGTCAAGAAGAAGGATGGTACGGACCGGATGGCTGTAGATTATCGACCTGTCAATTTGGTCACAATCAAGAACAAATATCCGCTCCCCAGGATCAACGACCTGTATGATCAGCTCGCTGGATCCTCAGTCTTCTCTAAAATGGATTTGAGGTTGGGTTACCATCAAATCAAAATCAGGAACGGGGACATTCCTAAAACGGCCTTTGTCACTCGTTATGGTCAATACGAGTACACCGTCATGTCCTTCGGTTTAACCAACGCTCGAGCCACTTTTTCTCGGTTAATGAACTCAATCTTCATGGAGTACTTGGATAAATTCGTCGTGGTTTACCTCGATGATATACTCATCTACTCCAAGAGCGAGGAAGAACATGCCGAACATCTAAGGCTAGTGTTGAAGAAACTTCGAGAGCATCGCCTTTATGCCAAATTTCTAAATGTGAATTCTGGTTGTCAGAAGTGACCTATCTGGGTGATGTAATATCTGGTAAAGGTATTGCTGTTAACCCTGAGCGAGTTCAAGCCGTCCTTAATTGGACTCCACCTGAATCGGTCAAGCAAGTTCGGAGTTTCCTTGGCCTAGCGAGCTATTGTCGTCGCTTTGTCGAAAACTTCTCCAAAGTTGCTAAACCTCTAACCGAACTCCTCAAGAAAGATAAAAAGTTCGAATGGACTCCACAATGTGAGCACAGCTTTCAGGAACTGAAAAGACGCCTGACTTCTGCTCCCGTACTGGTACCGCCAGACTTCTCCAAGGACTTTGTTATCTACTGCGACGCCTCACGACAAGGACTAGGTTGCATTCTCATGCAAGATCGACACGTAATTGCTTACGCTTCACGGCAATTGCACCCACATGAGGAGAATTATCCTACTCATGATCTAGAGCTTGCAGCCGTAGTCTATGCACTTAAGACCTGGCGACATTACCTCCTCGGTAATCGTTGCGAAATATTCACTGACCACCAAAGTCTGAAGTACATCTTCACCCAACCGGATTTGAATCTCAGGCAAAGACGTTGGGTCGAGTTGATCACAGATTTCGACCTAGGAATAACTTACACCCCAGGAAAAGCCAACGTCATGGCTGATGCGCTAAGTCGTAAATCTTATTGTAACAACCTAATGTTACAACAAAGTCAACCGCTTCTCCATGAGGAATTTCGGAAGCTTAACCTTCACATTGTTCCTCAAGGATTTCTTTCCTCCTTGGTGGCGAAACCTACTCTTACGGATCAAATTATCACTGCCCAAAAGCGAGATAAGGGAATATCTAAAATCAAGGAGAACATTGCTAGCGGAGGTGCTAGTTGTTTTTCCACAAATGATCATGGTGTTGTGTACTTTGAGAACCGTTTAGTGGTTCCCAAAAACCAGCATCTATGGCAGTTGATCCTTAAGGAAGCTCATGAATCTCCTCTCACCATTCATCCCGGTAGTACCAAGATGTATCAGGACCTACGCCAGAGGTTCTGGTGGACTAGGATGAAGAGAGAAATTGCTCAGTATATTGCTAATTGCGACGTCTGCCGTCGTGTAAAAGCAGAGCATCAACGGCCTGCTGGCACCCTTCAACCCTTAGCTATTCCTGAATGGAAATGGGATAAAATTGGTATGGATTTCATTACCGGTTTTCCCAGGACCAAGAGAGGAAATAATGCTATCTTTGTCGTTGTCGATCGTCTTTCCAAAGTGGCCCATTTCTTACCTGTTCATGAGAGTATAACTGCTAGTCAATTGGCAGACTTATACATCTCCCGAATCGTGTCTCTCCATGGTGTTCCTTTGGAAATTAACTCGGATCGAGGAAGTCTTTTCACCTCTCGATTTTGGGAAAGTTTCCAAAATGCTATGGGAACCCGCCTTTCCTTTAGCACCGCTTTTCACCCTCAATCGAGTGGTCAGGTAGAACGCGTCAACCAGATCCTATAAGACATGCTTCGAGCCTCTGTTATCTCATTCGGAATGGAGTGGGAGAAATGCCTTCCATTTGCCGAATTCGCTTACAACAACAGCTACCAATCTAGCTTGGGTAAAGCCCCTTTTGAAGTTCTCTATGGACGACGGTGTCGAACACCCCTTAACTGGTCAGAAACCGGGGAAAGACAATTCTTTGGCCCAGATATGATTCAGGAAGCGGAAGAGCAAGTTCGCATCGTTTGTGAAAAGTTGAAAACATCCCAATCTCGTCAAAAGAGTCAATATGACCGAAAACATAAGGCTATGACTTTCGAGGTTAACGAGAAGGCTTACCTTCGGGTTACTCCTCTGAAGGGAACCCATCGCTTCGGTATCAAAGGCAAATTGGCTCCCCGTTACATTGGACCTTTTCGTATTCTCGCTAAACGAGGAGAAGTTGCCTACCAATTAGAACTACCTCCGCATCTCTCCAGAGTCCACGATGTTTTCCACGTTTCTCAACTCAGGCGTTGCTTCTCGGATCCTATCCGTGGAGTGGACCACGAAACGCTTGATCTCCAAGATAATCTCACGTATCGAGAGTATCCCATTCGTATCCTCGATCAGGCCGAGCGTACCACTCGACGTCATAATATCAAGTTTCTCAAAGTTCAATGGTCGCACCATTCTGAGGATGAAGCAACTTGGGAAAGGGAGGATCGTCTTCGACTCGAGTATCCCGCCTTCTTCCCGGAGGAACCCAAATCTCGGGACGAGATTCTTTTGAGTGGGGGTGAGTTGTCACACCCTAGCTAGTTCATGCATTAGAGTGTTGCATCATGTTTATTCTTTCATCAGAAACCTGAAATGGGGATGACAGAACCCCCAGCTCCCTCTGAAACCAACTAGGGTTTACTAAAAACTTTTTCAATGAACCTGAAATGCCCTTCTAAAATGCCCATCATTTTTGTCTTGGTTCAGAACCTCTGCCAGAAGTGATGCACATTTTCCTAGGCCATCTCAGGGTTTTTGAATTAAATCATAAATATTTGAATTTGGGCATTTAAAATTATATAAAATATTTAAATGCTCAAATATCTCCAAACTAAAATGTTTCATGTTGGAAATAATCCAACTATGAACCAGGAGTAGTTTGGTGATTTTAGGAGTTGCCTAGGTATTTTTATTAATTCAACAAAGTTGCAAAAGTATTAAAAAAACAGAAAACAGAAAAAAAATAGAAAAACCTACCTGGCGCCCAGCACCCGGCCCACCTGCCGGCCCAGCCCAGCGCCGCTCCAGCGAGCTGCTTGCCGGCCAGGCAGGCAGGCAGGTGCCCGACGGCGACCGCAGTGCGCGCCACGCAGCTGGCTGCCGCCCTACTCCACCTCCTCGCCTCGGGGCTGGATGGATGAGCTCCACGCAGCGCCGTGAACCCGCAAGACATCTCCATTCTTCCCCAACCCCTCTCTCTCGCGCTCCCCCGCCATGGCCGACGCCATTGCCGCCACCCCCTCGCCGTAGCCACGCCCTCCGTCAACCCCACGCCGTGCCGCCGTGTCCAGGAGCTCCGCCACCCTCCACTCCTTCGAGCAACCCGAGCCCCGAGCGCTCGCAAGGCCCGAGCCCACTGCATCGACCTCGACCGAACCACCGTCGCCGGAGATCCCCTTCAACGTCGTCGTCGCTCCGGTCCGTCCCCGGCCGCACCAAGGGCTTCGTCGAACTCCCCGTGAGCTTAGACATCTTCCCCTCCCTTCTTTTCCTGCTCCTGAGCCGTGTAGCGACCTCCCGGAGCTCAACCGCACCCACCGCCGCGGAGCTCGTCGCCGACGTGCTCCCGGTCATCTTCCGGCCACTCCACGGTGTCCATCATGCTCACCGCATCACATAGCACCTAACTAGCTACTCCCCGCACCTCACCGACCCCTCTTGCGTCAAGTTCGATTTCGGCCGAACCCCGGTGGCCGCCAAGGTTGTCGCCGGCGCCAACTCCGGCCACCCCGACCCCAACGGACTCCACCAAGAGCTGCGGTTCGTCCTCAGCTCCTCTCCGGTGGCCTCCGCGGCTCGTTTGGTTGCTGGAATGGCAAAAACCACTTCCGCCGCCGCGTCGGGCTCGCCGGCGGCTAAACGCCGATGCAGCCGACCCGGGTTTGACCACGGGTGGGCCCTGGTTGACTCTCCTGAGTCAATGACAGGTGGGGTCCAGCCCTGTTAACTAATTAGGATTAGTTTAAATTAATTTTAGTTTAATTAATCACACTCACATGCGGGACCCACTGTCAGGTTTGACCCGGACGTGTCCCGTTGACCTGCTGATGTCACACTGACGTCAGGCTGACGCAATAAATTAATTTCTGGATTTAATCTAATATAGGAAATTCCAGAATATAGTTTAAACTTCAAAAATTCATAACTTTTATTCTGTAACTCCAAATCAGACAAATTATATATGAAAAATGATCAGAAAAATCCAATCTATCCATTTGTACTATTTTCATGCATGATTAAACAAGTTAACTTGATGTTTAATGCAGAACAAGGAAAAACACTTTAAAGGGCCATGTTTGAGTTTGAAATTTGAATCTTTGATTCAAATTGGTTCAAACCCTTCTGGTCTTAGTTGCATTAGCCCAACACACTCATATTGCCATGTTTCATGCATGCATCATATTGTTGCACATTGTTTGGTGATGGTTGTGTATCGGTGTTCTTTGCGGCAGGTTCTGCCTCCGAGGAGTACCGTGATTACCCTAACGAAGAACCGTATCAGTGCATCGAACCATCAGGCAAGCAACCAACCATTTGATCATATCGATACAATCCCATGTTCTCGCTCCTGCTCTCTTTTACTGCATTAAGACAACGCGTTTCAAACTGCTGTGTGCTACGGTAGTTGAACCCACTTTCTCTGCATGACCTGTCATTGCCACAGTAACTAGATGAAACCCACTAGTATGTGTAGGAGTTGATTGAGCCATATGTATGTGTTGTTCCTACCTTGCCATGCCTGCTATGCTTAGAGTCGTGTCAGGTCTGGTTCATCTGGGTGATGGGCTAGAGTGAAATGATTATGTCGGTAACGAGAGTGGTGTGGTGAACACGATTTGGTAAAGGTATCGATGAAAGGCCATGTAGGAGTACATGGTGGGTTGTTTCGTTGAAGCTGACCTTAAGCACTGAGATCTGTATGTGTGATTTAAGATACAGCTACTACCATGCATTGGGCCCTGAAATATGACCCCGCTCGACTTCTTATCCACCCTAGTTCTCTGTCCAGGAGTTGCAAGTAGTTTCTGGTGTTTGTAGCCTACTGGAGGCCGTGGACAGCGCTGACCGTAGGGGTGGGCTGTGATGCGGAAGGTACGTGGCACGGTGTACCGAATACCCGTTAGGTATCTCGGGAACCCTGTTCACAACGTTTGGGGCTGTGAGCGAAACCTCGGCCGGGTCTCCTCATGGATGACCCGAATAGGCGATAAACCTGGACTAGAGACTTAGGTGTTTAGGTAGGTCGTGGTCTACACCCACGTCGGCTTTCGCTTGAAGTCTGCCGAGCACATGTCGTGTGCAGACGCTAAGTGGTGGAAACATGTATGAAGAAGTACACCCCTGCAGGGTTAACATGATCTATTCGAATAGCCGCGTCCGCGGTAAAGGACTACTTGGTTGCCTATACAGTTCATAGACAAGTAAATGGAAACTACTAAAAGCCTCAAGATAAGTGTGAGTGCCGAGGATGGCTCTTCCGTAGGAAGACGGGGGTGGATCCTCGGTAGTGTATTGAAGTGGTGAGTAGTGGACTCGTGTACGCAAAACCATTTCAAATTGGAGTCTCGTAGGATAGCCTAGCCAAGAGTCAAAGCTGGCTTGCTGCAACAACTCCACCAACCCTTCTTGATAATGTGCATGTATGTAGGATCTGATGTAAGTCTTGCTGAGTACCTTTGTACTCATGTTGCTATAATCTACATTTTTACAGAAGACGCTGCAACCCCTTCTGATGGGTTCTTCGTAGACGTTGACATCAATGAGTAGGCTAAGGCCCAGGTGGTGATCCTGAGCTTGTGAAGGACCACGTAGTATAGCTAGGTTTTCCAAGCCTCTTTTATTTTACTAGTTGTCTGTACCCAGACAAGTTACTTCCGCTGCTGGTTTGTATGACTGTATGACTTGAATGCTGGGTCGTGTGACCCGTACCTATGTGTATGTTATGTATGGCTCTTTGAGCCTTAAATAAAGTACTTGTGTCGTAGAGTCATGTTGTGAGGCCATGTTGTATTTGCACATATCGAGCATACTGTGTGTATGTTATTGAAATGCTTGGTATGTGTGGGATCTGACTATCTAGTTGTTTATCTTTAGTAGCCTCTCTTACCGGGAAATGTCTCCTAGTGTTACCGCTGAGCCATGGTAGCTTGCTACTGCTCTGGAACACTTAGGCTGGCCGGCATGTGTCCTTCTTCGTTCCGGTGTCTGTCCCTTCGGGGAAATGTCACGCATTGAGTACCGGAGTCCTGTTAGCCTGCTACAGCCCGGTTTACCGGAGTCCTGCTAGCCCAGTGCTATAGCCCGGACCCACTTGCTGATGACCGACACGTTCGTTGCTGGGTCATGGATGCCTGTCCCTGTAAGTCTGTGCCACTTTGGGTTTACGACTAGCCATGTTAGCCCGGGCTCCTTATCATATGGGTGCTAGCGACACTATCATATACGTGTGCCAAAAGGCGCAAACGGTCCCGGGCAAAGGTAAGGCGACACCCGTGGGAATACCGTGCGTGAGGCCGCAAAGTGATATGAGGTGTTACATGCTAGACCTATGTGGCATCGAGTCGGGGTCCTAACATTCAACAACTACAAGAAGATGTTGAAGACGAAGATTTTTGCTAAGGATTTACATGAACCTGTTCAAATTAATCTGGGGCCTAATGTTGGGAATATTACTACTGGGCATAAACCGGCCTACCTGGGCCGGATTAACTTCATCAGTAGTTCAAAGGTGTTAAAGTCCAAAGAGGATATTAAATGCCCAGGGCCCGTAGTCGGCTTACAACCTGTAGCCGTACACCGGCTTTGCGCATATACTTGTACTATAAGTTAGGAACAAGGAGAGACCAACCCGGATACGAGTATGAACCGGTGTTGGGAATCTCTGAACCGGCAGGCGTCACCTATGTATATAAGGGGACGACCCGGCGGCGGTTCAAAGGGACAGACAACAACTCGAGACATAGGCGAAGCTTGCTTGCTCCCTAGTCATCGAAACCCCATCAATTCCATCAGAACTAGACGTAGGCTTTTACCTTCCTCAAAGGGGCCGAACTAGTATAAACTCTCTTGCGTCCTTGTGTCCGCTTTAACCCCTTCAAGCTAACCCGTCGCGATGGCTCCACGACTAAGTCCTTTCTTTAGGACATCTTCCATGTCAAAACCACGACAATCGGTATCCACGGTACCTCCGTGATCGTCTCGCGATCACATAAGGATCAACCAACTTCGGTATCCACATACCTCTATGATCCTCTATCGATCACAACCAACCTCTTTCTCATCATCGAATCGGGGTTATTATTATTAATCAAGTTAATATTATTGTTCGCTCATAGTGTGCCCGACTATGAACTGGGCCCATATCCATGGGCGCGGATATCGATAGATTTAAATACACACTCTACATAGGTTAGTACACTGTACCCACACCATGGAACCCATGGCCTCGTGTTCCCATTTGGGTGGACCAATGGCATTCCTACAAAACCGATCTATTGCCATCACACCCTCTCAACCACTCTGACAAACTCCACTTTGGGCTAAGTCCTGCGTGGCGCCGATGTCAACTCGTGACAACCAACGGCCACCGTCGTGGCAAAACATAAACGGCCTTGAACAGGGACAAGGATCCTTACAACAACAATGGGCACACAAGGCTTATGCCCACCTACCTGATCAAGGTAGCGTGCACCCATAACCTTACCTCATTGGAGGCACCGGCGAGAGGCATGACAATAGACCACATTAGGGCCTTCCCAGAAAGGGCAAATGTGGTTGCACTGGTCAGCTCGATTTGGTGGCACCATGAATCAGCCAACAGTTGTTCAAGGTCATTATTATCCGGTTAAACTTGAATGCAATGAGCTAAGAGATATTAAAATTTCATGTACTCTAATGCATGAGCATGATATCAACATAAGCAGGGAGGTGCAACACAATCATCGAGCATAACAACAATGAAGAATTTAACCAAATGAGCATGGCATACTGATGAGCATAAGCATAACACTACACATCAGCATATCATGACTACTAGCATCATAAATAAATACCATGCAAGAACATAACAAGAATACTACCAAGTAAGCATGTAACCAACTCGATGCAATGGAACATACATAGCAATGGTACTTGATAACAGACGGTAAACATGCATCAGAATGAACATCACTACTACCAGCATGTACTAGTTCTACCAAGCATAACATGAGAACATGATACTAGCAAGTAGTACAAGATAACAAGATGCATCAGAACAAAGCATGAAGGTGAACATGAAACCATTAGCATAACCGAAACAACGACAGTAGTAGCAAACAAGCAGGCAGTTAACAGGCAAACATTTATTAAATATTCAAGTAGAAACCATGGCTACTGCATGGCTATCATGCAAGTGGTTGTTGTGGCTTGCATGGGGGTGACGGAGACTCTGGGAAGAAGTGGGGTGAAGCTGCGGAACGAAATGCCGGACGGTTCTCTCTCGGAGGGAGCTGATTAGAAACAAGGGCAAAATGGCTATTTTCACTATGGGACCACCTAGTAAAAATGTTACCAACAGAATGATCCTGACGAGACAAAGAAGTGAGCATTGGTTTCACCTCATCGGAGTTACGGTCACGGAGATACGAGGGGTGGCAGTTCAGGGACCTATATGCAAAAAGACCCTCACAAACAGGCCCCTGGTGGAAAAAACTGAAAATGCATTCCAGAGAATATGCGTTCTAGAAAGGAAAGTGCATTCTCATGGAATACGCTTCCACTTAAGTGACGTGGTGGTGCGGGGCCGGGCTTTGTGAAGCTGATAGGGGGGTCCCACCTTATCCATCTCTCTCCTCCCCTTGTCTTCTTCTTCCTCCCGTGCATGGTCCCGACAGAGAACAGAGGAGGAGGGCAAGGGCACTACTAGCGCTGGCCCCACCGTCACCAATGGGTGCGGGAGGCCACAGCGCACCTGTTCAGAGGGCTAGCAGGCGCCGGGGTGGTGCGGAAAGGAGACGATTGGAGGCAACAGAGAGCATGGGGCGGCAGTGGTTAAACCAGGGGCGGCGACCCTGGTGGACTCTGGCAAGGCAGGGAGGGGTGGAGAGGCTTGCCAGCGAGTGGGGAGGATGATGGCGGGCTCATCAAGGCGAGAGGGAGCTTGGCTAGCTCGATTGCCGCGGTGGCCGAGAGGAGTAGGCGGCGGCCGAACGAGGGGCACACGACAATGGTGGACTCCGAGGAGGGGCGAGGGGAGGAGGAGGTGCGCCGAGCTCTGGGGAGTCTAGTGGTGGAGCTGGAAAGGAGAGGGAGGGCTCGGGTTGGCCGGAACCAATAAGGGACTGAGGAAGCCATGGAGATCGGCGGTAGCTAGAGCTGGAGAAGTGGTGCTCTGGTGGACTCGAGAGGCGGGGTAGGGAGTGAGTGCGGTGCGGAGGTCCTCGGGGCAGCTTAAATATGACGGGAGAAGCCTCTAGAGCATCACAGACAAGCTCGAGCAGTACTCTCATGGAGGACAGGGTCTGGACGCGGCCCGGGTATGGCTGCCATCCCTCGACGATGGCAAAACAGGAGGGGGCCCGGGCACGGGATGATGCAGTCAATCACGGGGAGCTACTAGACATGGTTGGGAGTCGAGACCACGAGGGAGTGGATGAGAACAATGGTCATAATGAGCCAGAGCTTGGAATTAGCATAACGCAAGCGTGATCACCGTGTGCACCGGTGCAAGCGGCGTGTTCTGGCCAGGCCAACAATGTGTGGCATGTAGTCCCTCCAAGCTAGGTTATAGATGAGGTAATGAATCGATCAGGGGCACTGTGGTTAGGCCATAATGATCCTCTGAAGTTTTATGTTGCAAACTTAATCAGGTCATTCTGATCCACGGGGAGATGCTAAGGGCCAAACATGATGTCTGGTTTGATTAGTATAGGAAGGACTATGATCTTGTGAAGTTTGGAGGGATTTGGACCAAGATTTAACATGGTTGCTTAACAACTACATAATCTGGTCCAGAATCAAGATCATGATGGGGCACTCACATAGGAGCATGAAATGAGCTGAAAATGGGCACGGCCCAATGATTTGAAGAAATGAAGATGCTGAAAAAGTTTCATGCCATTTGGATTAGCCAACCTAGTACTTGCTTGATATAACATCTTTCTGGACAGGAACTTGGAAAAACTGCACAAGGAAATTGTGTTAATGAATTGAGCCAAAACTTGGTGGAGAGAGTTTATATGCATAGGATAATGTCTTGGTAAATTCTCAGCTTAAGTGAATTAATATAAAATATAGTTGCTTCACAAACTGAAAATCTGACCGAAAACCAACATTTGGAGCTGGCCTCACATAGATGAGTTACATGAGCTCACATTTGGTGGAGAGTCATGATTTGGTCATATGAAGGACCTTGCAAAATTTTATCTTATTTGGATATGCCTAGCTTGTACTTCCTTTACACGGGCTTCCCTTAGACAGAAACTTTGAAAAATCACTGAGGAATATTTACTAGGCAAATTGAGTTGAATTTTGGGGTCAATCAAGCAAAGTTAAATGACACTTCCTTCTCAAAAAGCCACTTAAGGCAGAATGAGAAAAGGAATATTTGTTACTTATCTTTGATGATGCCAAGGAAGGATTTTGACATATTTGAGGAAGATATGACCCAAAAATTTTATGAGAATTATTTGGGAATTTTGGGAGTGACAGAAATACAAGTTGTTTCACAACCTATGGCAGAAACGATTATTCCTTTAATAGAAAAAGGAATATTCCCAAATAAAAAGAATATTGGAATTGGGTCAAGGATGAAAATCACATGATCTTGGGATGATGATGAGGATGACAAGCCACTATAAAACCTAGGAAGACCTGATCTTCCCAAGTTTCAGAACCACATAGCCACAGAAAAGCAATTCAAATCAATAAATCCAAGAAAATCATCAGAAAAAGAAAACGGCAAAATCCAGGGTGTTAAAGTCATGGCTTGCATCACCTCAACCTCATGAGGTGAGCGCCGGCATAGGAATCTCCGCTCCTTAGGAGCCAGCCCAAGAAGGCTGTGTAACACCCTCGATGCGACTATATCTCCAACGTGTCGAGGCACGACTTAGAGGCATAATCGCATTGAAGGCATATGTCGCAAGTTAGGCAATCTTCACAACATCCCATGTAATATGATAATAAAAGGGGACATAACATAGTTGGCTTACACTCGCCACGTCAATCAAGTACATAAATAACATTACATCATCCAAAAACTCATGGCCCGACTACGGCGCCAAAATAAAAGATAACCCAACATGCGACACGGTCCCAATCACCCCCAACTGGGAACCACTACTGATCATCGGGAAAGGAAACATAGTAACGTTGAGAGTCCTCGTCGAACTCTCACTTGAGCTCAAGCACGTCTCCTGGAGCGGAATCATCAGGCCCTGCATCTGGTGTAATAGTAATCTGTGAGCCACAGGGACTCAGCAATCTCGCACCTTCGCGATCAAGACTATTTAAGCTTATAGGTATGGCAAGGTAAATATGAGTGGAGCTGCAGCAAGCGACTAGCAAATATGGTGGCTAACTTATTCGCAAAAGAGAGCGAGAAGAGGAGGCAAAGCGCGAGCGAGAAACTAAAGAGCAACCTGCGCAAACATAACTCCAACACCGTGTCCGCTTCCCGGACTCCACCGAGAAGAGGCCATCACGGTAACACACTCGGTTGATTCATTTTAATTAAGTTAAGGTTCAAGTTATCTACAACCAGACATTAACAAATTCCCATCTGCCCATAACCGCGGGCACGGCTTTTGAAAGTTCAAATCCCTGCAGGGGAGTCCCAACTTAGCCCATGACAAGCTCTCACAGTCAACGAAGGAATAGACCTCCTCCCAAGATGTTCCGATCAGACTCGGTATCTCGGTTCTTCAAGACACTTCGACAGGTTAAAACAAGACCAGCAACACCGCCTGAATGTGCCGACAAATCCCGATAGGAGCTGCACATATCTCGTTCTCAGGGCACACTCAGATAGGTCAAGCTACGAGTAAAACCAACCCTCGAGTTTCCCCGAGGTGGCCCCGC
>NC_041390.1:317940441-317966101 GCF_002162155.2 Triticum dicoccoides
GTTGGGCATTGCTGGAAAAGCTTTAATCAAGGCGAACTATCAAGGGGTTCCCATTATAACCCAACCGCGTAAGAAACGCAAAATCCGGGAACATAACACCGATATGACGGAAACTAGGGCGGCAAGAGTGGAACAAAACACTAGGCGAGAGGCCGAGCCTTCCACCCTTTACCAAGTATATAGATGCATTAAGATAACATAGCAATATAATGATATCCCAACAAGTAAATAAATGTTCCAACAAGGAACGGCCTCCAATCTTCACCTGCAACTAGCAACGCTATAAGAGGGGCTGAGCAAAGCGGTAACATAGCCAATCAACGGTTTGCTAGGACATGGTGGGTTATAAGTTTGACATGGCAATTTGCGAGGCTTGAAATCAAGTGGTAGGCATCATAGCATTGGCATAGCAAAAGAGCGAGCAAACTAGCATAGCAAAGATAGTAGTGCTTTCAAGGGTATGATCATCTTGCCTGCACAGTTGTCAGAGTTGACTTGATCCTCGAAATCAAACTCAACGGGCTCCTCGTTAGCGAACTCGTCTCCCGGCTCTACCCAAACAAGCAACAAGGATACAATCAACCACGTGCAAGGACCAAACAAGATGATGCAAAGATGATATGCTATGCGGGATGCGATGGGGGATGCAAAATGCAAGATATGACAGGAAACGCATGAACCTGGCCTCAACTTGGAATTCCAAGTGTGCCACTGGAAAGATGAGATAAAATCGCTTGAAAACGATATAAAGAATGCCGGAATCGGAGTTACGGTTTGGAAATGACAAGCGATTCCAATATGGCACCGGTCTGCGATTTACAGCAAGTAGCCAACTAAATGCAATGAGATGAACATGCTACAGAACTCAAACATGAAAACAAAATACATGGAAGGGATGCATTCAAGATTCTTAACAAAAGTTTAGCACTGAGCTACGTCCAATTCATCCATTAACAGGTTCAAACAATCATGGCAAAAATGCATATGGCAAACAGATCTCAGACTTAGTGAAATTAACACTTGTCTGGAATTTCAGATCATGTAGCACTCTTCGGAGCCACAAAACTACATGCTACAGGACCTGAACATGGCAAAGTAAAGCATGGCATGGAGCTACTCAAAGATCTTAACAAAAGTCCCTTAGTGACCTTGAGCCAAAGGGGATCAGAAAATACAATTGCAAGCATGTGAACATAGCAAAAACATAATCAGTTTTCAGACTTGGTGAAAACTGGCACATGCTGAAACAGATATCAAGTAGGCATGTTTACGAGCTCGATGCACTCACTACGGTGCAAGTCATGACAAGCTAAGCATACACCCATCAAGAATACACAAAATGCAAGCTAGACATGGCAAGAACAATAGCATAGCATGCACGGATCAACTACAACATCATCGCCACAATTGCAAACAAGTTGACAATCTGCCCAGATTCACAAAGTAGCAAAAGTAGAGCTTGATTTACTCAAGCTAGGTTGCTCCATAATTGCAAACAAAGACATGGATGGATAGAGCACTACAAGATTAACAAAACATCCTTACTGATCATCCTGAAAAGAGGCACGGATCACTAGGAAACAACATGAACATATGGCGTCATGAGATAAACAGATCAAGGACTTAGTGGAATTGCTAAGTGCCTGAAAACAGAATTAACAAGTGCACCACTTTGCAAGCTTGCACTAGTCACCACACACATCAGAAAAATACATCGGCCGCACCTCTGGAAAGATGACAAAACCCTTAACAAAACATATTATAGCATTAGGGCATAGCATGCACACATTAATCATGGCAAAAATGACAAAAACCTAAATGGAGTAGCAGATCTGACAATTATCTCAAGTAGCCCTCTTCTAACAGCATTTTGGTCATCAAGATGAACTCAAATGAAAATGATGCAATGGAACGAAATGATGTACTCTCTGAGATGAACATTTTGATATGCTATATGCATGAATCGGAGCTACGGATGGAAAGTTACGGGGCCATGAACAGGAGCACATGGAACAGAAAATATCAGGGACTTGGAAGAAATCGACCTCCGGATCTAGGGTTTGACCCGGCGCACGAACCGAGGCGGTGGCGCGCACTGTTGCTCCGGTGAGCTCGTTGGTGGCCGGGGCCGGCGAGGAGAAGGCGAGGGCGAGGCGGTGAGGAGGGGGCGGCGGCCACCGGAGCTCGGGCGGCGGCGTGGAGGCGAGGCCGGCCGGGCGGTAGCGGAGGTCGGCGCCGGCGGAGATCCGGTGGGCGGCGGCCGGCGGGCGAGGAGAGGGGCGGCACGGGTGGCGCGGGCTGGAGGAGGACGGCGGCGCGGGGCGCGGCCCGGGAGGCGGCGCAGGAGGGCTGGCCTCGGGCCCGTGCGGGCCGCGGCGGCGGCGGGCGCCGAGTGCCACGTGGCAGGCGGAGACAGGCCGGGGGGAGAGGGGCGGACACGTCCGTCGGCGGGATTTCGTCCGGCGGCGGCGGCGAGGGGATTTTTAGGGTTTGGGAGAGAAGGAGATCCGAATTTCGGGGGGGTCTATTTATAGGCATAGAGGGAGCTAGGAGAGTCCAAATTAGGTGCGGTTATCGGCCACGCGATCGTGATCGAATGCTCTAGATGATGGAGCAGGTTTAGGTGGGTTTTGGGCCAAATTGGAGGGGTGTTGGGCTGCAACACACACGAGGCCTATTCGGTCCCTCGGTTAACCCTTGGAGTATCAAACGAAGTCCAAATGATACGAAACTTGACAGGCGGTCTACCGGTAGTAAACGTTTAATCACCACACACGAAAGAAAGGTAGAAATGATCACCGGAGGGGAACGAAGCGCCAGAATGCAAAACGGACAACGGGGAAAATGCTCGAATGCATGAGACGAACACGTATGCAAATGCAATGCACATGATGACATGATATGAGATGCATGACAACGATAATAACACACGGAGAAAAAAACCCGAACCCGAGAAAATAAAATAACTTAATGCCGAAACGGCAAGAGTTGGAGTACAAATTGGGAAAGTTACATCCGGGGTGTTACAACACTCCACCACTATGAAAGGATCTCGTCCCGAGATCTAGGACTGAAAGAATGCCGGGTACTCAGAACGGAGGTGATCCTCACGTTCCCACGTAGCTTCACGGTCGGAATGGTGTGACCACTTGACTTTGAGTAATTTGATTGACTTCTTGCGAGTCTTGCATTCACTCTCTTCCAGAATAGCCACGGGGTGCTCACGATAGGATAGATCTTCTTGGAGCTCAATGTCCTTGAAGTTGACAGTGCAGTCAGGAGTCTTGAAGCACTTTCGAAGCTGAGAGACATGGAACACATCATGAACATTTGCAAAGTTTGAAGGAAGCTCGAGTTGATATGCGAGGTCGCCTCTCTCGCTGACAATCTTGAAAGGTCCCACGTATCTAGGGGCAAGCTTCCCTTTGATACCGAAGCGACGAGTACCTTTCATAGGAGAGACGCGGAGGTAAACATGATCTCCGATCTCGAAAGCCAAATCACGGTGCTTACTATCATACTAGCTCTTCTGGTGGGATTGGGCTGCTTTGAGGTTATCACGAATGACTTTGCACATTTCCTCTGCCTTTGTGATTAAGTCATTACCCAAAAGCTGACGTTCACCGGTTTCAGACCAGTTGAGAGGGGTACTGCACTTCCTGCCATACAGAATTTCAAATGGGGCCTTGCCCGAACTTGCTTGAAAACTGTTGTTGTAGGAGAATTTAGCATAAGGAAGGCAATCCTCGCACTTCATGCTGAAGGAGATCACACAAGCCCTGAGCATATCTTCAAGAATATGGTTGGCACGCTCGACTTGACCGCTAGTTTGAGGATGGAAAGCTGTGCTGAAGCGGATGTTCGTGCCCATGGCCTTCTGAAAAGAATCCCAAAACTTCGAGGTAAAGATGCTGCCACGGTCTAAAGAGATAACTTGTGGAATACCATGCAGAGAGACAATACGAGAGGTATAGAGTTCCGCCAATTGAGCTGCAGTGATCGACTCTTTGATAGGCAGAAAATGAGCCACTTTGGTGAGTTTATCGATGACAACGAATATAGCATCATTGCCACGCTTGGACTTTGGAAACCCAGTCACGAAGTCCATTTCAATGTGGTCAAACTTCCATTCTGGAATGGAAAGAGGTTGGAGGAGACCTGCTGGCCTTTGGTGTTCTGCCTTCACTCTTCTGCAGACATCACATTCATTCACGAATTGAGCAATCTCGCGCTTCATTCGAGTCCACCAATAAGCTTGCTTAAGGTCCTGATACATCTTCGTGCTCCCAGGGTGGATGGAGAGGAGAGAATTGTGAGCCTCGTTCATGATCACTTTACGGAGGTCACCTTTGGGAACAACAATACGATCCTCGAAGAAGAGAGTATCTTTGTCATCAAGGCGGTAGCACTTGTACTTGGGTCGACTCCTGGCAATCCCAATCTTCACCTTTTTCACCATAGCATCAAGAAGCTGGGCTTGGCGAATCTGGTCTTCCAAGGTAGGAGATACTTGAAGGTTGGCAAGGAAACCTTGAGGAACAACTTGTAGATTAAGTTTGCGGAAAGCTTCACAAAGCTCGGGTTGATAAGGCATGAGAATCAGACTGTTGCAGTAAGCCTTTCTGCTCAATGCGTCAGCAATCATATTAGCCTTGCCTGGAGTATACTCAATACTCAGATTATACTCTTGAATCATTTCGACCCATCGAGTTTGCCTGAGGTTGAGATTAGGCTGAGTGAAGATGTACTTGAGACTCTTGTGATCAGTGAAAATGTCCACTTTTCTTCGCAATAGAAGATGTCTCCAAGTCAAAAGAGCATGCACAACTGCCGCCAACTCGAGATCATGAGTGGGGTAGTTCTTCTCATTAGGCTTCAACTGGCGAGAGGTATAAGCAACAACTTTCCTCTCTTGCATCAAAACTGCGCCAAGACCTTGGAGAGAGGCATCACAAAAGACCTTGTACGACTTGGATTCATCAGGCGGAGTCAGAACTGGAGCAGTGATCAATTTCTCTTTCAAAGTGTTGAAAGCAATGTCACACTCCGGAGACCAAACGTACTTGACATTCTTCTGAAGAAGATTTGAGAGAGGCTCCGCGATCTTAGCAAAGTTTTCAACGAATCTTCGGCAATAGCTTGCGAGACCGAGGAAGCTACGGAGTTGCTTCACTGTAACGCCCCAGATATATTTTCCATATTTGTATCCAACTCTTGCCGTCTCCGGCGCTAAGTTATATTTATTTCTCGGGTTTGGGTCTTTGTCTCCGTGTGTTGTTTTCTTTTTCGTGCATCTCTTATCATGTCATCACGTGCATTGCATTTGCATACATGTTCATCTCATGCATTCGAGCATTTTCCCCGTTGTCCGTTTTGCATTCCGGCGTTTCGTTCTCCTCCGGTGGTCATTTCTACCTTTCTTTCTTGTGTGGGGATTAAACATTTCCGGATTGGACCGAGACTTGTCAAGTGGCCTTGGTTTACTACCGGTAGACCGCCTGTCAAGTTTCGGGTCATTTGGACTTCGTTTGATACTCCAACGGTTAACCGAGGGACCGAAAAGGCCTCATGTGTGTTGCAGCCCAACACCCCCCAAATTTGGCCCAAAACCCACCAAACTCTGCTCCATGTCCTAGAGCGTTCGATCACGATCGTGTGGGCGAAAACCGCACCTCATTTGGACTCTCCTAGCTCCACTTATGCCTATATATACACCCCTCCGTTTTCGGATCTCTCCCTCTCCCCGAAACCCTAGTTCAAAAAAAAACATCTCCGCGCCGAGCCGGACACGTCCGACCCGGCCGGACATTTCTCCGCCGCCACTCCCGCGCCGCCACGTGGCACCGGACCACATCCCCGCCGCCAGGCCCGGGAGGCCCGTGGCCGGCCCCCGAGGCCCACGCCGCCGCCCAGCGCCTCCTCGCGCCTCGCGCCGCTGCCTCTCCTCCGCGCCACCGCACGCCGGCGGCCGCCGCCGCCACCGAGCCCGGCTGCTGCCGCCGCCGCCTCGCCGGGACGACGCGGGCCGCGCCCCACGCCGCCGCGGGCTGCCGGCGCCGCCCCGCCGCCTCCACGTCGTCCTCTCCTCCGGCCCCGGCCTCTCCCCGCTGCTCCGGCCGCCGTCCCCACCATTTCCGGCAAGTCCCCGGTGCACCTCGGCTTCCGTGCTCCGGCGGTGAACAGTAACCGCGAGATCTGGATCCAGATCTGATTTCGAACGGTTGACTTTTATCCTCGAAACCCTAGTTTTTTTTATGCTACCTTTGACTGCTTGTATCTCCGCAACCGTAGCTCCGTTTGGGGCGTATGATATATCAAAATGTTCGTCTCGACATGTACATCATTTCATTACATTGCATCATTTGCATTTGAGGTCATCTTGATACCCAAAATGCTGTTAGAAGGAGGCTTCGTGAGTTAAATTGCAGATCCGTTAGTTCATCATGCACTGTTGTCATTTTTGCTATATTTAATCCGTGCATGATATGCCTGTGCCCCTTTGGGGTATATTGTGAAGCATTTTGTCTTCTTTCCAGAGGTGCCACCCATGCATTTTTAGGGTGTGTGTGTTGTCTTGTGCAAGCTTGCGAAGTAGGGTACCTGAGATTGCAGATTTCAGGGACTTAGTGATTTTCGCTAAGTCTGGGTTATTTTAGTTCATGATGCTATATGTCCAGCTTGTTTCCTAATGATCCGTGCCTCTTTTGAGGATGATCAGTAAGGGAGTTTTGATATTTATGTTATGCTCTATCCATCCATGTCTTTGTTGGCATTTGTGGAGTGCTGTAGGTTGACTCAATCGAGCTCAACTTTTGCTTCGTTGTTAATCTGGGCAGATCGTCAACTTGTTTGCGATTTCGCCGATGCTACCGTTAGTGTTCCATGCATGCTATGCCTTCGTTCTTGCCATGTGTAGCTAGCACTTTGTGCCTTCTTGATGGTTATATGCTTCCCTTGCCATGACTTGCACCATGGTGAGTGCATCGAGCTCGTTTACATGCCTTCGTGAGTTAAATTTCAGCATGTCTCAGTTTTCACTAAGTCTGAAAACTGATTGTGTTCGAGCAATGTTCGTGAGCTCGGTAGAGTATTTTTGTGAACCCTTTTGGCCCCAGGTCACTTTGAATGTTTTTTTAAAGCTTGTTGAGTAGCTCCATGCCATGTTCTTACTTGTCATGTTCAGGTTTTCTATCATGTTGTTTTGCTGCTCCGAAGAGAGCTTCGTGATCTGAAATTTCAGACTAGTGTTAATTTCACTAAGTCTGAGATCTGTTTTGCATTTGCGTTTTAGCCATGCTTGTTTGAACCTCTTAATGGATGAATTTGCCTATGGCTCAGTGCTAGTGTTTTGTCAACCATCTTGTGTACATCACTGCCATGTATTTTGTTTTCATGTTTGGTGGCTGTAGCATGTTCATTTCATTGCATTTAGACGCCTACTTGCTGTAAATCGCAGACCGGTGTCATATCTTAAAACGCTCGCCATTTCCAAACCGTAACTCCGATTCCAATGATCTTTATATCGTTTTCAAGCGATTTCATCCCCTCTATCCAGTGGCACACTTGGGTTTCCAAGTTGAGGCCAGGTTCATGCATTTCCTGTCTTATCTTGCATTTTGCATCCCGCATCGCATCCCGCATAGCATATCGTCATTTCATCATATTGCTTGGACTTGCCCGTGGTTGATTGTATCCTTGTTGCTTATTTGTCTTGTTGGGTAGAGCCGGGAGACGAGTTTGCTACCGAGGAGCCCGTTGAGTTTGCTTGTGAGGATCCAGTCAACTCTGACAACTGTGCAGGCAAGATGATCATACCCTCGAAATCACTACTATCTTTGCTATGCTAGTTTGCTCGCTCTTTTGCTTTGCCACTGCTACGATGCCTACCTTTTGCTTGTCAGCCTCCCAATTGCCATGTTGAACCTCTAACCCACCATTGTCCTAGCAAACCATTGATTGGCTATGTTACCGCTTGCTCAGCCTTCTTATAGCGTTGTTAGTTGCAGGTGAAGATTGGAGCCGTTCCTTGTTGGAACATTTATTTACTTGTTGGGATATCATTATATTGCTATGTTATCTTAATGCATCTATATACTTGGCAAAGGGTGGAAGGCTCGGCCTCTCGCCTAGTGTTTTGTTCCACTCTTGCCGCCCTAGTTTCCGTCATATCGGTGTTATGTTCCCGGATTGTTGCGTCCCTTACACGGTTGGGCTATAATGGGAACCCCTTGATAGTTCGTCTTGATTAAAGCTTTTCCAGCAATGCCCAACATTGGTTTTACCATTTGCCACCTAGCCTCTTTTCCCGTGGGTTTCCGGAGCCCGAGGGTCATCGTATTTTAGCCCCCTTGGGCCAGTGCTCCCTCTGAGTGTTGGTCCGAACTGAGTTGCCTGCGGGGCCACCTCGGGGAAACTTGAGGGTTGGTTTTACTCGTAGCTAGTCTCATCTGAGTGTGCCCTGAGAAAGAGATATGTGCAGCTCCTATCGGGATTTGTCGGCACATTCGGGCGGTGTTGCTGGACTTGTTTTAACCTGTCGAATCATCTTGTTGTACCGAGATACCGAGTCTGATCGGTGTGTCTTGGGTGGAGGTCTATTCCTTCGTTGACCGTGAGAGCTTGTTATGGGCTAAGTTGGGACCCCCCCTGCAGGGATTGATCTTTCGAAAGCCGTGCCCGCGGTTATGGGCGGATGGGAATTTGTTAATGTCCGGTTGTAGATGACTTGAACTAAACTTAATTAAAATGAATCAACCGTGTGTGTTACCGTGATGGCCCCTTCTCGGCGGAGTCCGGGAAGTGGACACGGTGTTGGAGTTATGCTTGCGCAGGATGTTCCTTTAGCTTCTCGCTCGTGCTTCGCCTTCTCTTCTCGCTCTCTTTCGCGTATAAGTTAGCCACCACATATGCTAGTCGCTTTCTGCAACTCCACATATATTTGCCTTATCCATTCCTATGAGCTTAAATAGTCTTGATCGCGTGGGTGTGAGATTGCTGAGTCCCTGTGGCTCACAGATACTACAACTCCAGATGCAGGTCCAGGTGATTCTGCTCCAGTTTAACGATTACGAGCTCAGGTGGGAGTTCGACGAGGACTCTCAGCGATACTACGTGTCCTTTCCAGATGATCAGTAGTGGTGCCTAGTTGGGGTTATCGATTCAGGACCTTGTCGCATGTTGGGGGTCTTATTTTCTATTTTGGCGCCGTAGTCGGGCCATGAGTGTTTGTTTGATGGATGTTATTTATGTACTCTGATGTGACGTGGCGAGTGTAAGCCAACTATGATATCTTCCCCTTTTATTATATATATTACATGGGATGTTGTAATGATTGCCTGACTTGCGACATTGCTTTCAATGCGGTTATGCCTCTAAGTCGTGCCTCGACACGTGGGAGCTATAGCCGCATCGAGGGCGTTACAAGTTGGTAATCAGAGCCTTCCCCGACCTTAGGAGCCCCATTGCTTGATCGTTTTTAGCGGCCGAGTTGTGTCTAGAAAAATGTTTTGAGTCCTTAGGAATTATATATCGGAGAGCTTAGGAATTCTTTTTACTTCCCAGTCTCCTCATCGCTCTGGTAAGGCATCCTAGCGTAGAGTTTTGACTCTTCTCTTCTCAAATTTCACTAAAAAAATTTTTTAGGATCACGCGAGTATCTTGGTTTTGTTCCGATGGTTTTGTGACGAGAACATTGTTCTTGGTGCCTCCTGTCTTTAGGGGTTGTGGCAGTGTCCCGGGGAGTTGAGCTCCGAGGTGTTGTCGTCACAATTTTATCGTTGCAATTCTGGTATACTTGAGATATGTTCGCCGACATCGAAAATCTCTTTTATGCAGTTCGTTGGTGAGATAACCTCGACGCCACCCAGTACTGGGGCGGGAGTTCGGGAGTATCGCCATAACTTGTATAACGGATGCTTTTCGAAGGTTGAGGTAGATGGTTTCCGAAGTTTTCCTGGTTATGTGTTGAAGGATGGATACAGCTGGATGTAGGGTTTGCTAGTTTGGGTGAGATATTGTGCTTCTCCTGTATCCCCAACACCTGATTGCATAACCGGAAAGGTTCGGGAGTTTCATAGGTGGGAATTCTAGTAGCTCTAGTTCTTCTTCCACGGATATCGGTTTGAGATTGGGATTTCTTACCGATTATTCGTTCTTGATCCGTACCTTGTTGATTTATTTCTCTACCTTAATTCTCGTGGCTTCGCAATTTATGGATATGTGATCATTTGAAGAGGAATGCATTCGTTCATTTTGTTCGGATGTGAAGACTATATGTTGCAATTTTCATTCCGTTGAATTCAGCTTCTATATTGTTGTCTATCTATGTGCTAATGGTGGTCAACCTGTTCAGGATGGCTCCTCCAACGCGCACCACTCCGAATCCTAATCCGCCTCCACCTCCGCCTCCTCCGGAAGCGTGGCAAGCTGTGATGGCCGCTACTAATGCAAACACACAGTTGATCATGCAAATCCTCCAAGAGCGCAATCAAGGCAGTCAAGGGAATCAAGGCCACAATCAGCACCACTTTGCTACTCTGAACCAGTTCCTCGCAAATGGTCCAAAGACGTTCAGCGGTTGTGTTGAGGCTACCGACGCTGACGATTGGCTAGTGGATCTGGGCAAGCATTTTGAATGCAGCAACGTAAGGCCTGAAGATTTCGTCAAGTTCGCTTCTTTCCAGCTCAAAGATCAGGCTGCAGAGTGGTTCCAGCAGTACAAGGATTCCAGAGGTGGACGTGTTATCACTTGGGACGATTTCCGTCAAGATTTCCGCGCTCATCACATTCCTCAAAGTGTGGTTGAGAGTAAGCGTCAGGAATTCCGCAATCTGAAGCAAGGCTCTTTGTCTGTCTATGACTACAACAAGTTGTTCCAGAAGCTCGCCCGTTTTGCCAAGCAGGATGTTCCTGATGAGAAGAGTATGATCTATCAGTTCAGGGGTGGTCTTCGTGAGGAAATTCAGCTCGCTCTTGTCCTCTTTGAGCCGTTGAGATACGATGAGTTCTACAACATGGTACTGAAGCAAGAGGCTGCTCAGATGAGATGTGATGCTTCCAGGAAGCGTGCCAGAGATATTACTCCGTCTTCCTCTACTCAAGTGGTCAAGCAGCAGAAGTATTGGCTTCCTCCTCCTCCGTTCCGTCAGCCATATCAGCAGAAGAGCAAAGGTGACAGTGGTTTCTCCCACCCACCCAACCCAGGCTTTCAGAACAAGGCTTCGTCTCAAGCTCCAAGATCGAGTGCTCCGTATCACCGTCCGCTTTCAGAGGTCACGTGCAACAAGTGCCAACAGAAGGGTCACTATGCCAACAAGTGTACCAACCAGAGGCGTCTTCCTCCTCCTCCTCCTGTCAGATCGGCAAGTACAGCGGTGGTCAAGCACAATCCCAAGCACGCCAAGGTCAATATGGTGAATGCGGCTCAGGCAGAGGATTCTTCAGATGTGATCATGGGTAACCTTCCTGTTAATGATATTCCTGCAAAAGTTCTTTTTGACTCTGGTGCATCGCATTCCTTCATGTCATTTCCATTTGCATCGGAGAACAATTTTAGCACTAGGGCATTACCTAGAGCTATGCAAGTCGTCTCTCCAGCTAAGCGACTAAGTTCCAGTATGGAGGTGCCGGATATTTCAATCTTGATGGGCGATTTCAAGTTTCTTGCTTCTCCTATGGTTCTTGGCAACTCCGATATCGATCTTATTCTCGGGATGGACTGGCTCTCTAAGCATAAAGCTCAGCTTGATTGTGCAGCCAGGCAGATTCAACTGACTCATTCGTCTGAGGAGGTCATTGTCTTTGCCGCTCGGGATAATTCCGTCCGGTTGTTTTCTCTCAATGAGAAGGGTGAATTGGATGCTATTTCGCAGATTCCGGTTGTTTGTGAGTATCAAGACGTCTTTCCAGAAGAGCTTCCAGGGATGCCTCCGCACCGGCCAGTTGAATTTGTTATTGAACTTGAGCCCGGTACGGAACCTGTGTGCAAACGTCCTTACAAGCTCGGCCCCGAAGAGTTGAAGGAGTTGAAGAAACAACTCGATGAGCAAGAAAGATTGGGTCTCATTCGGCCTAGTACTTCTCCGTGGGGTTGTGGTGTTCTTTTTGTGAAGAAGAAGGATGGATCGAGTCGACTTTGTGTTGATTACTGTCCAGTAAACAAGAAGACCATCAAGAACAAATACCCACTTCCCAACATCAATGAGCTGTTCGAACAACTCAAGGGTGCTCAAGTATTCTCCAAGCTTGATCTCCGTATGGGTTATCATCAGATTCGTATTCGTGAGCAAGATATTCCCAAGACGGCGTTCAGAACAAGCTTTGGTTCATATGAATACACCGTCATGTCTTTTGGCCTCGCCAACGCTCCTCCGACGTTCTCTCGCATGATGAACTTCATCTTCAACCCCTACACCAATGAATTCGTTCTGGTCTATCTCGACGACATTCTGGTTTTCTCGAAGAACAAGAAAGATCATGCCAAGCACTTGCGTTTGGTTCTTGACAAGCTCAGGGAACATCAGTTCTACGCCAAGTTCTCCAAGTGTGAATTTTGGCTCGATGAGGTTCTTTATCTGGGTCATATCATCTCCGCCAAGGGCATTTCCGTGAATCCTGAGAAGGTGTCTGCAATTGTGAATTGGGAACCTCCTCAGAATGTTAAGCAACTCCGCAGTTTTCTCGGTCTCGCAAGCTATTGCAGAAGATTCGTCGAAAACTTTTCTAAGATCGCCAAGCCTCTCTCAAATCTTCTTCAGAAGCACGTCAAGTACGTTTGGTCTCCGGAGTGTGATATTGCTTTCAACTCTTTGAAAGAGAAATTGGTCACTGCTCCAGTTCTGACTCCGCCTGATGAAACCAAGCCGTACGAGGTCTTTTGTGATGCCTCTCTCCAAGGTCTCGGTGCTGTACTGATGCAAGAGAAGAAAGTTGTTGCTTATACCTCTCGCCAGTTGAAACCTAATGAGAAAAACTACCCCACTCATGATCTCGAGTTGGCGGCAGTTGTGCACGCTTTGTTGACGTGGAGACATCTTCTATTGGGAAGGAAAGTGGACATTTTCACTGATCACAAGAGTCTCAAGTACATATTCACTCAGCCTAATCTCAACCTCAGGCAGACTCGATGGGTCGAAATGATTCAAGAGTACAATCCGAGTATCGAGTATACTCCAGGCAAGGCCAATGTGTTTGCTGACGCTTTGAGCAGGAAAGCATATTGCAACAGTCTGATTCTCAAGCCTTATCAACCCGAGCTTTGTGAAGCTTTCCGCAAACTTAATCTGCAAGTTGTTCCTCAAGGTTTCCTCGCCAACCTTCAAGTTTCTCCTACCTTGGAAGACCAGATTCGCCAAGCCCAACTTCTTGATGCTATGGTGAAGAAGGTGAAGATTGGTATTGCAAAGAGTCAGTCCAAGTACAAGTGCTACCGACTTGATGACAAGGACACTCTCTTCTTCGAGGATCGAATTGTTGTGCCCAAAGGTGAACTCCGTAAGGTGATCATGAACGAGGCTCACAACTCTCTCCTCTCCATCCACCCTGGTAGTACGAAGATGTATCAGGATCTCAGGCAAACTTATTGGTGGACTCGAATGAAGCGCGAGATCGCTCAATTCGTGAACGAATGTGATGTCTGCAGAAGAGTGAAGGCAGAACACCAAAGGCCAGCTGGTCTCCTCCAACCTCTTGCCATTCCAGAATGGAAGTTTGACCACATTGAAATGGACTTCGTGACTGGGTTTCCAAAGTCCAAGCGTGGCAATGATGCTATTTTCGTCGTCATCGACAAGCTCACCAAAGTGGCTCACTTTCTGCCTATCAAAGAGTCAATCACTGCAGCTCAATTGGCGGAACTCTATACCTCTCGCATTGTCTCTCTGCACGGTATTCCTCAAGTGATATCTTCAGACCGTGGCAGCATCTTTACCTCCAAGTTTTGGGATTCTTTTCAGAAAGCCATGGGCACCAACATCCGCTTCAGCACAGCTTTCCATCCTCAAACGAGCGGTCAAGTCGAGCGTGTCAACCAGATTCTTGAAGATATGCTCAGAGCTTGCGTGATATCCTTCGGCATGAAGTGGGAGGATTGTCTTCCTTATGATGAATTCTCGTACAACAACAGCTTTCAAGCAAGTTCGGGCAAGGCCCCCTTTGAAATTCTGTATGGCAGGAAGTGCCGTACCCCTCTCAACTGGTCTGAAACCGGTGAACGTCAGCTGCTGGGTAATGACTTAATCACAGAAGCAGAAGAAATGTGCAAAGTCATTCGTGATAACCTCAAAGCAGCTCAATCCCGCCAGAAGAGCTACTATGATAGTAAGCATCGTGATCTGGTTTTCGAGATTGGGGATCATGTTTACCTCCGCGTCTCTCCCTTGAAAGGTACTCGTCGCTTCGGTATCAAAGGGAAGCTTGCCCCTAGATACGTGGGACCTTTCAAGATTGTCAGCAAGAGAGGCGACCTCGCCTATCAACTCGAGCTTCCTTCAAACTTTGCAAATGTTCATGATGTGTTCCATGTCTCTCAGCTTCGAAATTGCTTCAAGACTCCTGACCGCACCGTCAACTTCGAGGACATTGAGCTCCAAGAAGATCTCTCTTATCGTGAGCACCCAGTTGCTATTCTCGAAGAGACTGAACGCAAGACTCGCAACAAGTCAATCAAATTTCTCAAAGTCAAGTGGTCACACCATTCCGACCGTGAAGCTACCTGGGAACGCGAGGATCACCTCCGTTCTGAGTACCCGGAGTTCTTTCAGTCCTAGATCTCGGGACGAGATCTTTCCGTAGTGGTGGAGTGTTGTAACGCCCCAGATATATTTTCCATATTTGTATCCAACTCTTGCCGTCTCCGGCGCTAAGTTATATTTATTTCTCGGGTTTGGGTCTTTGTCTCCGTGTGTTGTTTTCTTTTTCGTGCATCTCTTATCATGTCATCACGTGCATTGCATTTGCATACATGTTCATCTCATGCATTCGAGCATTTTCCCCGTTGTCCGTTTTGCATTCCGGCGTTTCGTTCTCCTCCGGTGGTCATTTCTACCTTTCTTTCTTGTGTGGGGATTAAACATTTCCGGATTGGACCGAGACTTGTCAAGTGGCCTTGGTTTACTACCGGTAGACCGCCTGTCAAGTTTCGGGTCATTTGGACTTCGTTTGATACTCCAACGGTTAACCGAGGGACCGAAAAGGCCTCGTGTGTGTTGCAGCCCAACACCCCCCAAATTTGGCCCAAAACCCACCAAACTCTGCTCCATGTCCTAGAGCGTTCGATCACGATCGTGTGGGCGAAAACCGCACCTCATTTGGACTCTCCTAGCTCCACTTATGCCTATATATACACCCCTCCGTTTTCGGATCTCTCCCTCTCCCCGAAACCCTAGTTCAAAAAAAAACATCTCCGCGCCGAGCCGGACACGTCCGACCCGGCCGGACATTTCTCCGCCGCCACTCCCGCGCCGCCACGTGGCACCGGACCACATCCCCGCCGCCAGGCCCGGGAGGCCCGTGGCCGGCCCCCGAGGCCCACGCCGCCGCCCAGCGCCTCCTCGCGCCTCGCGCCGCTGCCTCTCCTCCGCGCCACCGCACGCCGGCGGCCGCCGCCGCCACCGAGCCCGGCTGCTGCCGCCGCCGCCTCGCCGGGACGACGCGGGCCGCGCCCCACGCCGCCGCGGGCTGCCGGCGCCGCCCCGCCGCCTCCACGTCGTCCTCTCCTCCGGCCCCGGCCTCTCCCCGCTGCTCCGGCCGCCGTCCCCACCATTTCCGGCAAGTCCCCGGTGCACCTCGGCTTCCGTGCTCCGGCGGTGAACAGTAACCGCGAGATCTGGATCCAGATCTGATTTCGAACGGTTGACTTTTATCCTCGAAACCCTAGTTTTTTTTATGCTACCTTTGACTGCTTGTATCTCCGCAACCGTAGCTCCGTTTGGGGCGTATGATATATCAAAATGTTCGTCTCGACATGTACATCATTTCATTCCATTGCATCATTTGCATTTGAGGTCATCTTGATACCCAAAATGCTGTTAGAAGGAGGCTTCGTGAGTTAAATTGCAGATCCGTTAGTTCATCATGCACTGTTGTCATTTTTGCTATATTTAATCCGTGCATGATATGCCTGTGCCCCTTTGGGGTATATTGTGAAGCATTTTGTCTTCTTTCCAGAGGTGCCACACATGCATTTTTAGGGTGTGTGTGTTGTCTTGTGCAAGCTTGCGAAGTAGGGTACCTGAGATTGCAGATTTCAGGGACTTAGTGATTTTCGCTAAGTCTGGGTTATTTTAGTTCATGATGCTATATGTCCAGCTTGTTTCCTAATGATCCGTGCCTCTTTTGAGGATGATCAGTAAGGGAGTTTTGATATTTATGTTATGCTCTATCCATCCATGTCTTTGTTGGCATTTGTGGAGTGCTCTAGGTTGACTCAATCGAGCTCAACTTTTGCTTCGTTGTTAATCTGGGCAGATCGTCAAGTTGTTTGCGATTTCGCCGATGCTACCGTTAGTGTTCCATGCATGCTATGCCTTCGTTCTTGCCATGTGTAGCTAGCACTTTGTGCCTTCTTGATGGTTATATGCTTCCCTTGCCATGACTTGCACCATGGTGAGTGCATCGAGCTCGTTTACATGCCTTCGTGAGTTAAATTTCAGCATGTCTCAGTTTTCACTAAGTCTGAAAACTGATTGTGTTCGAGCAATGTTCGTGAGCTCGGTAGAGTATTTTTGTGAACTCTTTTGGCCCCAGGTCACTTTGAATGTTTTTAAAGCTTGTTGAGTAGCTCCATGCCATGTTCTTACTTGTCATGTTCAGGTTTTCTATCATGTTGTTTTGCTGCTCCGAAGAGAGCTTCGTGATCTGAAATTTCAGACTAGTGTTAATTTCACTAAGTCTGAGATCTGTTTTGCATTTGCGTTTTAGCCATGCTTGTTTGAACCTCTTAATGGATGAATTTGCCTATGGCTCAGTGCTAGTGTTTTGTCAACCATCTTGTGTACATCACTGCCATGTATTTTGTTTCATGTTTGGTGGCTGTAGCATGTTCATTTCATTGCATTTAGACGCCTACTTGCTGTAAATCGCAGACCGGTGTCATATCTTAAAACGCTCGCCATTTCCAAACCGTAACTCCGATTCCAATGATCTTTATATCGTTTTCAAGCGATTTCATCCCCTCTATCCAGTGGCACACTTGGGTTTCCAAGTTGAGGCCAGGTTCATGCATTTCCTGTCTTATCTTGCATTTTGCATCCCGCATCGCATCCCGCATAGCATATCGTCATTTCATCATATTGCTTGGACTTGCCCGTGGTTGATTGTATCCTTGTTGCTTGTTTGTCTTGTTGGGTAGAGCCGGGAGACGAGTTCGCTACCGAGGAGCCCGTTGAGTTTGCTTGTGAGGATCCAGTCAACTCTGACAACTGTGCAGGCAAGATGATCATACCCTCGAAATCACTACTATCTTTGCTATGCTAGTTTGCTCGCTCTTTTGCTTTGCCACTGCTACGATGCCTACCTTTTGCTTGTCAGCCTCCCAATTGCCATGTTGAACCTCTAACCCACCATTGTCCTAGCAAACCATTGATTGGCTATGTTACCGCTTGCTCAGCCTTCTTATAGCGTTGTTAGTTGCAGGTGAAGATTGGAGCCGTTCCTTGTTGGAACATTTATTTACTTGTTGGGATATCATTATATTGCTATGTTATCTTAATGCATCTATATACTTGGCAAAGGGTGGAAGGCTCGGCCTCTCGCCTAGTGTTTTGTTCCACTCTTGCCGCCCTAGTTTCCGTCATATCGGTGTTATGTTCCCGGATTGTTGCGTCCCTTACACGGTTGGGCTATAATGGGAACCCCTTGATAGTTCGTCTTGATTAAATCTTTTCCAGCAATGCCCAACATTGGTTTTACCATTTGCCACCTAGCCTCTTTTCCCTTGGGTTTCCGGAGCCCGAGGGTCATCGTATTTTAGCCCCCTTGGGCCAGTGCTCCCTCTGAGTGTTGGTCCGAACTGAGCTGCCTGCGGGGCCACCTCGGGGAAACTTGAGGGTTGGTTTTACTCGTAGCTAGTCTCATCTGAGTGTGCCCTGAGAAAGAGATATGTGCAGCTCCTATCGGGATTTGTCGGCACATTCGGGCGGTGTTGCTGGACTTGTTTTAACCTGTCGAATCATCTTGTTGTACCGAGATACCGAGTCTGATCGGTGTGTCTTGGGTGGAGGTCTATTCCTTCGTTGACCGTGAGAGCTTGTTATGGGCTAAGTTGGGACCCCCCCCTGCAGGGATTGATCTTTCGAAAGCCGTGCCCGCGGTTATGGGCGGATGGGAATTTGTTAATGTCCGGTTGTAGATGACTTGAACTAAACTTAATTAAAATGAATCAACCGTGTGTGTTACCGTGATGGCCCCTTCTCGGCGGAGTCCGGGAAGTGGACACGGTGTTGGAGTTATGCTTGCGCAGGATGTTCCTTTAGCTTCTCGCTCGTGCTTCGCCTTCTCTTCTCGCTCTCTTTCGCGTATAAGTTAGCCACCACATATGCTAGTCGCTTGCTGCAACTCCACATATATTTGCCTTATTCATTCCTATGAGCTTAAATAGTCTTGATCGCGTGGGTGTGAGATTGCTGAGTCCCTGTGGCTCACAGATACTACAACTCCAGATGCAGGTCCAGGTGATTCTGCTCCAGTTGACGATTACGAGCTCAGGTGGGAGTTCGACGAGGACTCTCAGCGATACTACGTGTCCTTTCCAGATGATCAGTAGTGGTGCCTAGTTGGGGTTATCGATTCAGGACCTTGTCGCATGTTGGGGGTCTTATTTTCTATTTTGGCGCCGTAGTCGGGCCATGAGTGTTTGTTTGATGGATGTTATTTATGTACTCTGATGTGACGTGGCGAGTGTAAGCCAACTATGATATCTTCCCCTTTTATTATATATATTACATGGGATGTTGTAATGATTGCCTGACTTGCGACATTGCTTTCAATGCGGTTATGCCTCTAAGTCGTGCCTCGACACGTGGGAGCTATAGCCGCATCGAGGGCGTTACATTCACGTTCTGAGGAGGTTCCCAATTCACAATTGCAGACACCTTCTCAGGATTCACAGCAATGCCCTTGGCAAAGATGATATGACCAAGATAAAGAACCTCATCGAGCCAAAATTCACACTTGGAGAACTTGGTGTAGAAGTGATGTTCCTGAGCTTATCGAGTACCAAATGCAAGTGCTTGGCATGATCTTCCTTGTTCTTGGAGAAAACCAGAATGTCGTCGAGATAGACCAAAACGAAGTCATTGGTGTAGGCGTTGAAGATGAAATTCATCATGCGAGAGAACGTCAGAGGAGCGTTGACGAGGCCAAAAGACATGACAGTGTATTCATATGAACCATAGCTTGTCCTGAAAGCCGTCTTGGGAATATCTTGCTCACGGATTTGAATCTGATGATAACCCATACGGAGATCAAGCTTGGAGAATACTTGGGCACCTTTGAGTTGTTCGAACAGCTCATTGATGTTGGGAAGTGGATATTTGTTCTTGATGGTCTTCTTGTTCAATGGACGATAATCAACACAAAGTCGGTCCGTTCCATCCTTCTTCTTCACAAAAAGAACACCACAACCCCACAGAGAAGAACTAGGCTGGATGAGACCCATTTTCTCTTGAATATCGAGTTGCTTCTTCATCTCCTTCAACTCTTCAGGTCCGAGCTTGTAAGGACGTTTGCATACAGGTTCCGTGCCAGGCTCAAGATCAATAACGAATTCAACTGGCCGGTGAGGAGGCATTCCTCGAAGCTCTTCTAGAAAGACGTCTTGATATTCGCAAACGACTGGAATTTGCGAGATGGCATCCAATTCACCCTTCTCATTGAGAGAAAACAGATGGATAGTATCATCACGAGCGGCAAAGACAATTACGTCCTCAGGCGAATGAGTCAATTAAATCTGCCTGGCTGCACAGTCAAGCTGAGCCTTGTGCTTAGAAAGCCAATCCATTCCGAGAATAAGATCAATATCCGAGTTTCCAAGAACCATTGGGGAAGAAAGGAACTTGTAATCGCCCAATGTGATAGTAACATCTGGCACCTCCAGACTTGCACTCAAACGTTTGCCAGGAGAAACAATATCCATTTGTTTACCCAAATGAGAAGAAACGAACTCATGCTTGGTAAAAAATGGCTTTGACATGAAACAATGCGATGCACCCGTGTCAAAAAGAACTTTAGCAGGAATATCATTAACAGGAAGGTTACCCATGATGACATCTAACGAGTCCTCTACCTGAGCTGCATTCATCAAGTTGACCTTGGCGTGCTTGGAATTATGCTTGACCACAGCTGTACTTGCCGATCTGACAGGAGGAGGAGGAGGAAGACGCCTCTGGTTGAAACACTTGTTTGCATAGTGACCCTTCTGTTGGCACTTGTTGCACGTGACCTCTGAAAGTGGACGGTGATACGGAGCACTTGATCTTGGAGCTTGAGACGAAGTCTTGTTCTGAAAGCCAGGGTTGGGTGGGTGGGAAGATCCACTGCCACCTTTGCTCTTGTGCTGAAACGACTGACGGAACGGAGGAGGAGGAAGCCAATGCTTCTGCTGCTTGGCCACTTGAGTAGAGGAAGAAGGAGTAACATCTCTGGCCCGCTTCTTGGAAGCATCACACCTCAACTGAGCAGCCTCTTGCTTCAGTGCCATGTTGTAGAACTCATTGTACCTCAAGGGCTCAAAGAGGACAAGAGCTAGCTGAATTTCTTCCCTGAGACCACCCCTGAACTGATATATCATGCTCTTCTCATCAGGTACGTCCTGCTTGGCAAAGCGGGCGAGCTTCTGGAACAACTTGTTGTAGTCATAGACAGACGAAGAGCCTTGCTTCAGGTTGCGGAATTCCTCACGCTTGCTTTCAACCACGCTCTAGGGAATATGATGAGCTCGGAAATCTCGACCGAAATCATCCCAAGTAATAACACGTCCACCTCTGGAGTCCTTGTACTGCTGGAATCATTCTGCAGCTTGATCTTTGAGTTGGAAGGAAGCGAACTTGACAAAGTCCTCAGGCCTGACATTACTGCACTCGAAATGCTTGCACAGATCCACAAGCCAATCGTCAGCATCGGTTGCCTCAACACAATTGCTGAAAGTCTTTGGCCCATTAGCAAGGAACTGGTTGAGTGTAGCAAAGTGATTCTGATTGTTGCCTTGATTGTGCTCTTGGAGAATTTGCATGATCAACTGAGTGTTTGCATTGGTTGCGGCCATCACAGCTTGCCATGCCTCTGGAGGAGGTGGAGGTGGTGGCGGATCAGGATTCGGAGTCGTGCATGTTGGAGGAGCCATCCTGAAGAGGTTGACATCCATTAGCACATTGATAGACAAATATTGAAGCTGAATCCAACGGAATGAAAATTGCAACATATAGTCTTCACATCCGAACAAAATGAACGAATGCATTCCTCTTGAAATGGTCACATATCCATAAATTGAGAAGCCACGTAGAATTAAGGTAGAGAAATAAATCAACAAGGTACGGATCAAGAACGAATAATCGGTAAGAAATCCCAATCTCAAACCAATATCCGTGGAAGAAGAACTAGAGCTACTAGAATTCCCACCTATGAAACTCCCGAACCTTTCCGGTTATGCAATCAGGTGTTGGGGATACAGGGGAAGCATAATATCTCAACATCCAGCTGTATCCATCCTTCAACACATAACCGAGAAACCTTCGGAAACCATCTACCTCAACCTTCGAAAAGCATCCGTTATACAAGTTATGGCGATACTCCCGAACTCCCGCCCCAGTACTGGGTGGCGTCGAGGTTATCTCACCAAGGAACTGCATAAAAGAGATTTTCGATGTCGGCGTACTAAACTCAGGTATTCCAGAACTGCAACGATAAAATTATGATGACAACACCTCAGAGCTCAACTCCCCGGGACACTTCCACTAAACCCCTGACAGGAGGCACCAAGACAATGTTCTCATCATAAAACCATCGGAACGATTCCAAGATACCCGCGTGATCCTAAATTTTTTTTAGTGAAATTTGAGAAGAGAAGAGTCAAAACTCTACGTCACGATGCCTTACCAGAGCGATGAGGAGACTGGGAAGTAAAAAGAATTCCTAAACTCTCCGATATATAATTCCTAAATGACTCAAAACATTTTTCTAGACACAACTCGGCCGCTAAAAATGATCAAGCAATGGGGCTCCTAAGGCCGGGGAAGGCTCTGATAACCAACTTGTAACACCCTCGATGCGACTATATCTCCCACATGTCGAGGCACGACTTAGAGGCATAATCGCATTGAAGGCATATGTCGCAAGTTAGGCAATCTTCACAACATCCCATGTAATATGATAATAAAAGGGGAGATAACATAGTTGGCTTACACTCACCACGTCAATCAAGTACATAAATAACATTACATCATCCAAACACTCATGGCCCGACTACGGCGCCAAAATAAAAGATAACCCAACATGCGACACGGTCCCAATCACCCCCAACTGGCACCACTACTGATCATCGGGAAAGGAAACATAGTAACGTTGAGAGTCCTCGTCGAACTCCCACTTGAGCTCAAGCGCGTCTCTTGGAGCGGAATCATCAGGCCCTACATCTGGTGTAATAGTAATTTGTGAGCCATAGGGACTCAGCAATCTCGCATCCTCGCGATCAAGACTATTTAAGCTTATAGGTATGGCAAGGTAAATATGAGTGGAGCTGCAGCAAGCGACTAGCAAATATGGTGGCTAACTTATTCGCAAAAGAGAGCGAGAAGAGGAGGCAAAGCGCGAGTGAGAAACTAGAGAGCAACCTACGCAAACATAACTCCAACACCGTGTCCGCTTCCCGGACTCCACCGAGAAGAGGCCATCACGGTAACACACTCGGTTGATTCATTTTAATTAAGTTAAGGTTCAAGTTATCTACAACCGGACATTAACAAATTCCCATCTGCCCATAACCGCGAGCACGGCTTTCGAATGTTCAAATACCTGCAGGGGAGTCCCAACTTAGCCCATGACAAGCTCTCACGGTCAACGAAGGAATATACCTCCTCCCAAGACGTTCCGATCAGACTCGGTATCTCGGTTCTTCAAGACACTTCGACAGGTTAAAACAAGACCAGCAACACCGCCCGAATGTGCCGACAAATCCCGATAGGAGCTGCACATATCTCGTTCTCAGGGCACACTCAGATAGGTCAAGCTACGAGTAAAACCAACCCTCAAGTTTCCCCAAGGTGGCCCCGCTGGCTGCCTGGTTCGTACCAACACTCAGAGGAGCACTGGCCCGGGGGGGGGGGTTAAATAAGATGACCCTCGGGCTCCGGAAACCCAAGGGAAAAAGAGGCTAGGTGGCAAATGGTAAAACAAAGGTTGGGCATTGCTGGAAAAGCTTTAATCAAGGTGAACTATCAAGGGGTTCCCATTATAACCCAACCGTGTAAAGAACGCAAAATCCGGGAACATAACACCGATATGACGGAAACTGGGGCGGCAATAGTGGAACAAAACACTAGGCGAGAGGCCGAGCCTTCCACCCTTTACCAAGTACATAGATGCATTAAGATAACATAGCAATATAATGATATCCCAACAAGTAAATAAATGTTCCAACAAGGAACAACCTCCAAACTTCACCTGCAACTAGCAACGCTATAAAAGGGGCTGAGCGCGATAACATAGCCAATCAACGGTTTGCTAGGACATGGTGGGTTAGAGGTTTGACATGGCAGTTTGGGAGGCTTGAAAGCAAGTGGTAGGCATCGTAGCATTGGCATAGCAAAAGAGCGAGCAAACTAGCATAGCAAAGATAGTAGTGATTTCGAGGGTATGATCATCTTGCCTGCACAGTTGTCAGAGTTGACTGGATCCTCGAAAGCAAACTCAACGGGCTCCTCGCTAGCGAACTCATCTCCCGGCTCTATCCAAACAAGACAAACAAGCAACAAGGATACAATCAACCACGTGCAAGGACCAAACAAGATGATGCAAAGATGATATGCTATGCGGGATGCGATGCGGGATGCAAAATGCAAGATATGACAGGAAACGCATGAATCTAGCCACAACTTGGAATTCCAAGTGTGCCACTGGAAAGATGAGATGAAATCGCTTGAAAATGATATAAAGAACGCCGGAATCGGAGTTACGGTTTGGAAATGACAAGCGATTCCAATATGGCACCGGTCTGCGATTTACAGCAAGTAGCCAACTAAATGCAATGAGATGAACATGCTACAACACTCAAACATGACAACAAAATACATGGCAGGGATGCATTCAAGATTCTTAACAAAAGTCTAGCACTGATCTACGGCCAATTCATCCATTAACAGGTTCAAACAAGCATGGCAAAAATGCATATGGCAAACGGATCTCAGACTTAGTGAAATTAACACTTGTCTGGAATTTCAGATCAAGTAGCACTCTTCGGAGCCACAAAACTACATGCCATAGGACCTGAACATGGCAAAGTAAAGCATGGCATGGAGCTACTCAAAGATCTTAACAAAAGTCCCTTAGTGACCTTGAGCCAAAGGGGATCAGAAAATACAATTGCAAGCATGTGAACATAGCAAAAACATAATCAGTTTTCAGACTTGGTGAAAACTGGCACATGCTGAAACAGATATCAAGTAGGCATGTTTACGAGCTCGATGCACTCACTATGGTGCAAGTCATGACAAGCTAAGCATACACCCATCAAGAATACACAAAATGCAAGCTAGACATGACAAGAACAATAGCATAGCATGCACGGATCAACTACAACATCATCAGCACAATTGCAAACAAGTTGACAATCTGCCCAGATTCACAAATTAGCAAAAGTAGAGCTCAATTTACTCAAGCTAGGGTGCTCCATAATTGCAAAAAAAGACATGGATGGATAGAGCACTACAAGATTAACAAAACATCCTTACTGATCATCCTGAAAAGAGGCAGGATCACTAGGAAACAACATGAACATATGGCATCATGAGATAAACAGATCAAGGACTAGGTCGAATTGCTAAGTCCCTGAAAACAGAATTAACAAGTGCACCACTTTGCAAGCTTGCACTAGTCACCACACACATCAGAAAAATACATGGGTTGCACCTCTGGAAAGATGACAAAACCCTTAACAAAAGATATGTAGAGCATCAGGGCATTGCATGCACACATTAATCATGTCAAAAATGATAAAACCCTAAATGGAGTAGCAGATCTGACAATGAACTCAAGTAGCCCTCTTCTAATAGCATTTTGGGCATCAAGATGAACTCAAATGAAAATGATGCAATGGAACGAAATGATGTACTCTCTGAGATGAACATTTTGATATGCTATATGCATGAATCGGAGCTACGGATGCAAAGTGACGGGGCCATGAACATGAGCACTTGGAATAAAAAATATCAGGGACTTAGAAGAAATCGACCTCCGGATCTAGGGTTTGACCCGGCGCGTGAACCGAGGTGGCGGCGCGCACTGTTGCTCCGGCAAGCTCGTTGGTGGCCGGGGCCGGCAAGGAGAAGGCGAGGGAGAGGCGGTGAGGAGGGGGCGGCGGCCACCGGAGCTCGGGCGGCGGCGTGGAGGCGAGGCCGGCCGGGCGGCAGCGGAGGTCGGCGCCGGCGGAGATCCGGCGGGCGGCGGCCGGCGG
>NC_041390.1:317966512-317982065 GCF_002162155.2 Triticum dicoccoides
AGGCATAGAGGGAGCTAGGAGAGTCCAAATGAGGTGCGATTTTCGGCCACGCGATCGTGATCGAACGCTCTAGATGATGGAGCAGGTTTAGGTGGGTTTTGGGCCAAATTGGAGGGGTGTTGGGCTGCAACACACACGAGGCCTATTCGGTCCCTCGGTTAACCGTTGGAGTATCAAACGAAGTCCAAATGATACGAAACTTGACAGGCGGTCTACCAGTAGTAAACGTTTAATCCCCACACACGAAAGAAAGGTAGAAATGACCACCGGAGGGGAACGAAGCGCCGGAATGCAAAACGGACAACGGGGAAAATGCTCGAATGCATGAGACAAACACGTATGCAAATGCAATGCACATGATGACATGATATGAGATGCATGACAACGATAACAACACACGGAGACAAAAACCTGAAGCCGAGAAAATAAAATAACTTAACACCGAAACGGCAAGAGTTGGAGTACAAATTGGGAAAGTTACATCCGGGGTGTTACAGGCTGCTCCCGACGAATGTCTTGGTGTTGTCCGCCTCGCGAGGCATGGTCCCTCGCAAGGGTCTTGTCTTGTCAATCCTGAAGATGGGTCGTACCAGGCCATCGATAGAGCCACACCGTGGGCCGCAGGCAGGCAAGTCTGGCTACCCTGGTTCCCAGAACGCTGACAAATGTCAAGTGTTGATTCCATACCTTCCCTAAGCGGTGTTCTCATATTTCTATGTGGATGCTAATCCTTGTTTATCGAGATTATCATGTCAATTCTTTTCCTACCGGTTCGCTTCTTGTCAAGAGGATCCTATCATTTTACCCATTCGCAAGATCACTTCTTAGGTTTCCCAACGTTGTTCGTTTCACCCATCAAAAATTGTCTTCTTCTTTTCCCACCACCCACCCTTTTTCTTCAAGGACTCAGAGATCTCAAATCAAGTATCCATTTTATTCATGTGAAGTCTAATCATTCTTTTCCTCCATGTTCTTACCTAGAGATTCTCATGAAGATGCTAAGGAAGCTACAAGTTCATCATTCTTTGTTATCTTTCTTCACTGATGGACGAAACTCAAGCTTCGGTGTTGATCATATCTCTTTGTTTTGTTTCACATGTTTTCCCATGTTGGAATTTCTTCCAAGCCTCTCTTGATTATTCAACTCTCTCTATCTCTTCTCTGGAGTGTTGAATATATATCAGACGATTCACGTTTCCATTGAAAATTCGTTCAAGATATTTCGAGGTTGTTATCTCTTTCGAGCCATTTAATTCAACCGATGCAATATCTCTTTTAAAATCGTTCAACAGTGTTTTGTTTTGAGTGGGCCCTAACCCATAGGTCTTTTCCCAGGATCTAACCCGACTCTTCTAAATTTTCCAGAGTTATTCTCAAAGTCTTTTTCAAAGTTTGACGTAAGAATGAATTATCATCAGTCATATTCCTTCTCCAAGATCGCTTTCAAAACATTTTCATCATTGGTTCAACACTTCTATTCTTCATTGTTCCGGATTGTCTCATCAATTTTCATGGTGGTTCTCATCATCATTCTCAACATGTGAAGACCCAAGAAGATTTTTCCCTAAATCATGGTCTGTTCTCTTGAAGATTCGTTGTTCTAGCTTCATGCCATCCTCTCAAATCATTTCCCATCGTGAGAATTATTTTCATACCCATCTGAAGCATTTCATGAGTTCTTTCCATTTTATTCCTACAAAGGCCATCATTTCGGATTTATTCATTCTCAACGTTCAGCTCCCATTCCCCAATTGTTTCGGTGCATCGTTCAAGTATTCTCTAGTCTTCTCATGATCTATTCGTTCTCATGTATCTAAATTTCATCAAGTATGTGTATTGGTTTTCTAATTTTTCCTAGTGAATTGTGCCTTTGCTATGTTCATTTTCAATTCTTATGATGGTTAGTTCAAGATTTCTCTTCCTTCGTTATCGTATCAATTCATTCGTTGTTTCCAAATCCCACTGCTAGTTCCATCAAGACCTTCTCAAGTTTGCTCTATACCTATCGTTAATCCTTCAAGAAGAATAAGTGGCATGCCAATTTCGTTGCTTGTTATCAATTTAAGTTGATGAACGGTAAGCATGACATAATTCTTATGATTGAGGTGATTTAATTCCTTATCCCGGAGGCTTGTCAAATTTCTCGGATCAAGTGTTTCATCCTTTTCATTCCATAGTCTCAAGCTCTCAATTATATCATCACGAAGATCCATCTAAATCATTGCAAGGCTCCACCTTGTTCTTTCAACTTCTCTTTCTTTTTATCATCATTTTATTACCGGAGTTCTCATGAAGGATCAACATGGTGGTTCATTAAAGATTTAATTCATTCTTCAAGTGTTCATCAAGATTTTTGTTGGAGGAGCTCAAGTATTCTTCTTCTTGCATTTCAAAGTGCAATTCATTCTCCCTGATCTTTTGAAGTGGAGTTTTGCAAATATTCATTCCTTTCAACTAATCAACCATTTGGTAGTGGTAGAATTTCACCTCAAGTATAGAGATGTTTTTCATAAGCCCACAACAAGCTTGTGCTTTTCGTTGTTGATTTTTTTCAACAATTCTGTTCAACCCTTGGATGTAAGGATGCTTTTCAAATTCATTAGTGGTAGGAGATGTTGGTTTTATTCTTCGTTCTATTCATTCCATCTATCTACCTATCATTAATTGGTTCTGGAGGCTTTGCATTGTTGCTCTCGTCAAGTATCATCCCATCATCTCATTTTGCCAAGATCATGTTCTTTTCTTTTCCTTTCTTATCCATTTAGCCGGAGTGTTGTGTCGTCTCTTCATGTTCTTCTCACCTTATCAAGTCTTGCCTCTCTTTTCAACTTGAGTGTTGTCTGAGTTCTTTCGTTCTTATTCCTTATCTATTTCATTTAACCATAATTGTTTCAAAGCCTATCTTATCCCTTCAGCCTCTTTGTTCTCGTCGTATTACTTGTTCCTCTTGTCTAACGGAGTATTTTCAATTTCATTATCTCCATAATGTCATTTCTTCAAGTTTCAACATCTCAAGGTTCCTAGTTCCCACATTTGTCAAAGAGGCAACTTTTTTTTACCTCTTGCTCTTCCGCTTCTCTTCGGTGCCATCCCTAGACCTCGGGGCGAGATCTCTTCTAAGTGCAGGAGTGTTGTGACACCCCGAGACCAACGCTCCAGTTGCCTTCCATGTTTTCCATGCCAGCTATGTTATTTATTTGTTTGGTGCATTTCATCATGTCATCATGAGCATTGCATACACATGTTTTCATAAAACTTGCATCCGCTCGTAATTGCCGCTTCTTTTTTATCTTCATTGACCTTCCCTCACATAAACTGGACCGCTCTCTTCTCTCTCTTTCCAGAGCCCACCAAACTCCCTTGTCTCCATGGCCTTTTGTCAAACCCCTCACACGCGTCCGAAAGCTGTATCGAACCAGACCCGAGCAGTCATGACCGGTGGGTTCGGATCATTCCTAAACTTCCCTAAAATATATTCGGTTTCTTCTTTGGGCTACTGATACGTCTCCAACGTATCTATAATTTTTGATTGTTCCATGCTATTGTACTATCAACCTTGTATGTTTCATATACATTTATATGCTATTTTATATGATTTTTGGGACTAACCTATTAACCCAGAGCCCGGTGCCAGTTTCTGTTTTTTCCTTGTTTTAGAGTACCGCAGAAAAGGAAAATCAAACGGAGTCCAATTGACCTGAAACTTCATGGAACTTATTTTTGGAAGGAAAGAAACCCGGGAGACTTGGAGTCCACGTAAGGGAAGCAACGAGGAGGCCACGAGGCAGGAAGCGCGCCCACCCCCCTGGGCGCGCCCTCCACCCTCGTGGGCCCCTCGTGGCTCCCCTGACGTACTTCTTCTACCTATATATCTCCATATACCCTAAAACGATCGGGGAGCACAATAGATCAGGAGTTCCGCCGCCCGAAGCCTCCGTAGCCACTGAAAACCAATCTAGACACGTTCCGGCACCCTGCAGGAGGGGGCAATCCCTCTCCGGTGGCCATATTCATCATCCCGGTGCTCTCCATGACGAGGAGGGAGTAGTTCTCCCTTGGGGCTGAGGGTATGTACCAGTAGCTATGTGTTTGATCTCTCTCTCTCTCTCGTGTTCTTGAGGCGGTACCATCTTGATGTATCGCGAGCTTTGCTATTATAGTTGGATATTATGATGTTTCTCCCCCTCTACTCTCTTGTAATGGATTGAGTTTTCCCTTTGAAGTTATCTTATCAGATTGAGTCTTTAAAGATTTGAGAACACTTGATGCATGTCTTGCCATGCGTATCTGTGGTGACAATGGGATATCACATGATTCACTTGATGTATGTTTTGGTGATCAACTTGCGGGTTCCGGCCATGAACCTATGCATAGGGGTTGGCACACGTTTTCGTCGTGATTCTCTGGTTGAAACTTTGGTGCATTCTTTGAAGTACTTTGTGCTGGTTTGAATAGATGAATCTGAGATTGTGTGATGCATATCGTATAATCATACCCATGGATACTTGAGGTGACATTGGAGTATCTAGGTGACATTAGGGTTTGGTTGATTTGTGTATTAAGGTGTTATTCTAGTATGAACTCTAGGGCTGTTTGTGACCCTTATAAGAATAGCCCAACGGATTGATTGGAAAGAATAACTTTGAGGTGGTTTCGTACCCTACCATAATCTCTTCGTTCGTTCTCCGCTATTAGTGACTTTGGAGTGACTCTTTGTTGCATGTTGAGGGATAGTTATGTAATCCAATTATGATATTATTGTAGAGAGAACTTGCACTAGTGATAGTATGAACCCTAGGCCTTGTTTCAACACATTGCAATACCATTTACGCTCACTTTTATCATTCGTTACCTTGCTGTTTTTATATTTTGAGATTACAAAAACTATTATCTACCATCCATATACACTTGTATCACCATCTCTTTGCCAAACTAGTGCACCTATACAATTTACCATTATATTGGGTGTGTTTGGGACACAAGAGACTCTTTGTTATTTGGTTGCAGGGTTGCTTGAGAGAGACCATCTTCATCATATGCCTCCTACGGATTGATAAACCTTATGTCATCCACTTGAGGGAAATTTGCTACTGTCCTACAAACCTCTCCACTTGGAGGCCCAACAACATCTACAAGAAGAAGGTTGTGTAGTAGACATCAAGCTCTTTTCTGGCGCCGTTGCAGGGGAGGTGAGTGCTTGAAGGTATATCTTTAGATCTTGCAATCGAGTCTTTTAGTTTCTTGTTTTATCACTAGTTTAGTTTATAAAAGAAAACTACAAAAAATGGAATGAAGGATGCCTCATATGCTTCATCTTTTTAATGTCTTTTGTGAGAATAAGGATTCTGATAATTGTGCTGAAGTGCTAGAAGAAGAATGCATTAGAATGTTTGGCACTAAATATTTGAATGATGAGCATGATTGCAATAGTATGAATTGCTTGAATATCCATGATGCTAATGATATGCAAAGCCACAAGCTTGGGGATGCTATGTTTGATGAAGATGATATTTTTTGTCCCACAAGTTTTGATGAGCAAATTTATTATGATGAAATCATGCCTCCTATTTATGATGATTATATTCATGAAAGTTGATTTGGAGAGGTCATGACTTTATTTTGTGATGAATCCACTATTCCGGGAGAGGTTCCAATTGATTATGAGAACAAAGTTGCTATCTATGATGATTATTGTGATGACTTGTATGCTATAAAGAATAATGATATCCATGAAACTTGTCATCATGATTTTAGTTTTCAATTGGATTATGCCTCACATGATAATTATTTTGTTGAGTTTACTCCCACTATTATTCATGAGAAGAATTTTGCTTGTGTGGAGAGTAATAAATTTCTATGCATGTAGATCATGAAAAGAATGCTTTAGGTGCTGGTTATATTGTTGAATTCATTCATGATGCTACTGAAAATTATTATGATTGAGGAATATATACTTGTAGGAATAGCAATAATATCAAGTTTCCTCCCTATGTGCTTAAAGTTTCAAAGTTATGTTTGCTTTGCCTTCCTATGCTAGTTGATTATTGTTCCCATAAGTTGTTTGTTCACAAAATCTCTATGCATAGGAAGTGGATTAGACTTAAATGTGCTAGTCATATTCTTTATGATGCTCTCTTTATGTTACAATTCTTATCTTTTATGTGAGCATCATTGAAATCATCATGCCTAGCTAGGGGCGTCAAACGATAGCGCTTGTTGGGAGGCAACCCAATTTTATTTTTATTCCATGAGTTTTTCTCCTGTTTAGTAATAAATAGTCCATATAGCCTCTGTTTTGATGTGGTTTTATGCTTTTAATTAGTGTTTTTGCCAAGTAGAACCTTTGGGAAGACTTGGGGAAAGTCTTGTTGATCATGCTGTAAAAACAGAAACTTTAGCGCTCATGAGAATTGCTTCCATTTTTATTTGAAGAGTGCTATTTAGTTAATTATTTTTTCAGATGATTAATAGATAAATTCCTCAGGTCCAGAAATTTATTTGAGAATTTTATGACTTCCAGAAGTATACGTTTGATCCAGATTAGTACAGACTGTTCTGTTCTTGACAGATTCTGTTTTTTGTGTGTTGTTTGCTTATTTTGATGAATCTATGGCTAGTAAAAGAGATTATAAACCATAGAGAAGTTGGAAATAAGTAGGTTTAACACCAATATAAATAAAGAATGAGTTCATTACAGTACCTTGAAGTGGTGTTTTGTTTTCTTTCGCTACCGGAGCTTACGAGTTTTCTGTTAAGTTTTGTGTTGTGAAGTTTTCAAGTTTTGGGTAAAGATTCGATGGACTATGGAATAAGGAGTGGCAAGAGCCTAAGCTTGGGGATGCCCAAGGCACCCCAAGGTAATATTCAAGGACGACCAAGAGCCTAAGCTTGGGGATGCCCCGGATGGCATCCCCTCTTTCGTCTTCGTTCATCGGTAACTTTACTTGGAGCTATATTTTTATTCGCCACATGATATGTGTTTTGCTTGGAGCGTCATTTTGTTTACTTTTGTTTTTCTTGCTGTTTGAATAAAATACCAAGATCTGAAATTATTAAATGTTATAGTCTTCACATAGTTGCATAATTATCCGACTACTCATTGATCTTCACTTTTATCTTTCGGAATAGTTTGGCATTTGCTCTAGTGCTTGACTTATATCTTTTTAGAGCACGGTGGTGGTTTTATTTTGAAGAAATAATTGATCTCTCATGCTTAACTTATATTATTTTGAGAGTCTTTAGAACAGCAAGGTAGTTTGCTTTGGTTATGAAACTAGTCCTAATATGATGGGCATCCAAGAGGGATATAATAAAAACTTTCATATAAGTGCATTGAATACTAAGAGAAGTTTGATGCTTGATGATTGTTTTGAGATATGGAGGTAATAATATCAAAGTTGTGCTAGTTGAGTAGTTGTGAATTTGAGTAATACTTGTGTTGAAGTTTGCAAGTCCCGTAGCATGCACGTATGGTAAACGTTGTGTAACAAATTTGAAACATGAGGTGTTATTTGATTGTCTTCCTTATGAGTGGTGGTCGGGGACGAGCGATGGTCTTTTCCTACCAATCTACCCCCCTAGGAGCATGCGCATAGTGCTTTGGTTTTTGATGACTTGTATATTTTTGCAATAAGTATGTGAGTTCTTTATGACTAATGTTGAGTCCATGGATTATACGCACTCTCACCCTTCCATCATTGCTTGCCTCTTCGGTACCTTGCATTGCCCTTTCTCACATTGAGAGTTGGTGCAAACTTCGCCGGTGCATCCAAACCCCGTGATATGATACGCTCTTTCACACATAAACCTCCTTATATCTTCCTCAAAACAGCCACCATACCTACCTATTATGGCATTTCCATAGCCATTCCGAGATATATTGCCATGCGACTTTCCACCATTCCGTTTATCATGACACATTCATCATTGTCATATTGCTTAGCATGATCATGTAGTTGACATAGTATTTGTGGCAAAGCCACCGTTCATAATTCTTTCATACATGTCACTCTTGGTTCATTGCATATCTCGGTACACCGCCAGAGGCATTCATATAGAGTCATCTTTTGTTCTAGCATCGAGTTGTAATCATTGAGTTGAAAATAAATAGAAGTGTGATAATCATCATTTTCTAGAGCATTGTCCCAAGTGAGGAAAAAAGGAAGAAGAGAAAGGCCATAAAAAGGAGAAGGCCCCAAAAAAAGGGAGAAAGGCCATAAGAAAAGAGAGAAGGCCCTAAAAATGAGAGAAAAAGAGAGAAGGGACAATGCTACTATCCTTTGCCACACTTGTGCTTCAAAGTAGCACCATAATCCTCATGATAGAGAGTCTCTTGTTTTGTCACTTTCATATACTAGTGGGAATTTTTCATTATATAACTTGGCTTGTATATTCCAACAATGGGCCTCCCCAAGTGCCCTAGGTCTTCGTGAGCAAGCAAGTTGGATGCACACCCACTTAGTTTATTTTGTTGAGCTTTCATACATTTATAGCTCTAGTGCATCCGTTGCATGGCAATCCCTACTCCTTGCATTGACATCAATTGATGGGCATCTCCCTAGCCCATTGATTAGCCGCGTCGATGTGATACTTTCTCCTTTTTGTCTTCTCCACATAACCCCCATCATCATATTCTATTCCACCCATAGTTCTATATCCATGGCTCGCGCTCATATATTGAGTGAAAGTTTATAGGTTTGAGACTACTAAAGTATGAAACAATTGCTTGGCTTGTCATCGGGGTTATGCATGATGAGAGCATTCTTGTGTCACGAAAATGGAGCATGACTAAACTATATGATTTTGTAGGGATGAACTTTCTTTGGCCATGTTATTTTGAGAAGACATGATTGCTTAGTTAGTATGCTTGAAGTATTATTATTTTTATGTCAATATTAAACTTTTGTCTTGAATCTTATGGATCTGAATATTCTTGCTACAATAAAGAGAAATACATGATGAATATGTTAGGTAGAATTCCACATCAAAAATTCTGTTTTTTATCATTTACCTACTCGAGGACGAGCAAGAATTAAGCTTGGGGATGCTGATACGTCTCGAATGTATCTATAATTTTTGATTGTTCCATGCTATTATATTATCAAACTTGGATGTTTTATATGCATTTATATGCTATTTTATATGATTTTTGGGACTAACCTATTAACCCAGAGCCCAGTGCCAGTTTGTGTTTTTTCCTTGTTTTAAAGTATCGCAGAAAAATAAAATCAAACGGAGTCCAATTGATCTGGAACTTCACGGAACTTACTTTTGGAAGGAAAGCAACCCGGGATACATGGAGTCCACGTAAGGGAAGCAACGAGGAAGCCACGAGGCAGGGGGTGGGCGCGCCCTCCACCCTTATGGGCCCCTCATGGCTCCCCTGACATACTTGTTCCGCCTATATATCTCCATATACCCTAAAACGATCGGGGAGCACAATAGATCGGGAGTTCCGCTGCCAGAAGCCTCCTAAGCCACCGAAAACCAATCTAGACCCATTCTGGCACCCTACCGGAGGGGGCAATCCCTCTCCAGTGGCCATCTTCATCATCCCGGTGCTCTCTATGACGAGGAGGGGGTAGTTCTCCCTCAGGGCTGAGGGTATGTACCAGTAGCTATGTGTTTGATCTCTCTCTCTCTCTCTCGTGTTCTTGAGGTGGTACGATCTTGATGTATCGCGAGCTTTGCTATTATACTTGGATCTTATGATGTTTCTCCCCCTCTACTCTCTTGTAATGGATTGAGTTTTCCCTTTGAAGTTATATTATCGGATTGAGTCTTTAAAGATTTGAGAACACTTGATGCATGTCTTGCCGAGCGTATCTGTGGTGACAATGGGATATCACGTGATTCACTTGATGTATGTTTTGGTGATCAACTTGCGGGTTCCGCCCATGAACCTATGCATAGGGGTTGGCACAAGTTTTTGTCGGGATTCTCCGGTAGAATCTTTGGGGCACTCTTTGAAGTACTTTGTGTTGGTTTGAATAGTTGAATATGAGACTGCGTGATGCATATCGTATACATACCCACGGATACTTGAGGTGACATTGGAATATCTAGGTGACATTAGGGTTTTGGTTGATTTGTGTATTAAGGTGTTATTCTAGTACGAACTCTAGGGCTGTTTGTGACACTTATAGGAATAGCCCAACGGATTGATTGGAAAGAATAACTTTGAGGTGGTTTCTTACCCTACCATAATCTCTTCGTTCGTTCTCCGCTATTAGTGACTTTAGAGTGACTCTTTGTTGCATGTTGAGGGATAGTTATGTGATCCAATTATGTTATTATTGTTGAGATAACTTGCACTAGTGAAAGTATGAACCCTAGGCCTTGTTTCAACACATTGCAATACCGTTTATGCTCACTTTTATCATTCGTTACCTTGCTGTTATATTTTTAGATTACAAAAACTATTATCTACCATCCATATACCACTTGCATCACCATCTCTTCGCCGAACTAGTCCACCTATACAATTTACCATTGTATTGGGTGTGTTGGGGACACAAGAGACTCTTTGTTATTTGGTTGTAGGGTTGCTTGAGAGAGACCATCTTCATCCTACGCCTCCTACGGATTGATAAACCTTAGGTCGTCCACTCGAGGGAAATTTGCTAATGTCCTACAAACCTCTGCACTTGGAGGCCCAACAACGTCTACAAGAAGAAGGTTGTGTAGTAGACATCAGCTACCTAACCTATTTATTCCGGGCCGTCCGATTACGATCGGAGGGACCGAATAGCCCCTAAGCTAACCAAGCTACCTATATAAATAACCTAACCCTAGACCTAAGTTGCCCCATCCATACATTCCATCCCGTAGCTGCCGGTGCTCTCCCCTCGCAATCGGCACGCACCTAGTCCCGTACCTCCACTTGGCCAGATCCACCAACCAATCCCCACTCGATCTGGACCGCCAGATCTTAGATCTGATAACCCAAAGAGCCTCTTGCAAGTGGCAGCTCCGCCCATCGCCCGCAGCCGAGCACCCATGGCGCCCGATCCAGGAGGCATGGCCTCCCATCGCTTGCTGGCGCCTCAACTGGACCAGGACCCCGTCGTCCCTACCCTTCCTACTTCCCGTTTCCTTCTTCTCCTCTCTCTCAACTCCCTCTCTAGCTCCATACCAGGAACAAACAGGAAGAGAGCACCTGACGCCATGGACGACCTCGAGCTCTTCCCCAAAGCTAGCCTCCTCAACCGGCGCCATGCCCACGACCTCCCGAGGAGCACGTCATCACCCCGTTCCCTGCTTCTAGGAGTTCTTGTCCACGAGGCCTTCTTCCAGCCATGTCTGCCACCCCGCCAAGTTCCGTCTGTGTCCTCTCATCGAGCACGGGGATGAACTGCAGTAGCCAGCCTTGCCTCGGCCCTCCTCGATGCCGGTTGTCGGTGCAACGAACCCTGGGTCCGTTGCCCAAACTATGCACAGGCACAAGTATGAGATTGAGGCACCAGCTTAAGTCAGAGATTGAAGGACTAAGAGATTTGAAGAGCCAACATACAATTTAGAGAGTCCATGATCAGGCCAGGGGAGCAAGATATCGGCAACAGAAGGCCCTCCCTTGTCGGGCAGGCGAGCCCGGCAAGGGGCGAGGCCACCACCAGAACCAGGCAACCAGGCACCCTGGCAAGGTCTGCCGGGGTTCCAGGGGCCGAAACACCCATCAACCACTCGAGCATGACACACGTCCTCAATTAGTGTGGTGTCAAGCCAGAGGGCAATTAAGTGGCAGCCATTCGCCACATGCCAGCCATTTTCCTACAGAAGAAACCTACAGATTACACCCGTCCTGCGACGTGTCAAGAGAATAGGCATAGAGCTGGCAAGATACCCTGGCAAGCCTTTCCGGGCAACCAGTGATGTGACACTAAGTGATGCATTTAATGCACCCTGTCAGCCGTAGAGTTAGGTATGATAGCACTATTTGCTATCATATCAGCGGATCATGACTACTTTGCCATTGTGGTGACCCCTTAATCTATAAAAGGAGGCCCATGTCACCCGTAGGAGAGGTTAGAGGGTTGGAATGTTGGCGAACCCACACCACCACGCGCGCACAGTCACTACGGGCCTACGGCAAACCCTGTCGGGCAAGTGTACTGCGTTCCACCATCCTCATTCCACCATCAATCCACCTGCCGAACTTGGGTAAATTGTTTGTGTGCTCTCTGTCATGCTGCCGCACGCAGGTCTACTCTTTGTGCAACGCGACGTCCCCCTGCCAAACCAGCAAGGGGCCTCCTGGTCCCATAGGTGGCCGTGGATATCCTGTGACAACTTTGGCGCGCCAGGTAGGGGGCTCGCTGATACGTATCCAACGTATCTATAATTTTTTATTGTTCCATGCAATTATATTATCTGTGTTGGATGTTTAATGGGCTTTATTATACACTTCTATATTATTTTTGGGACTAACCTACTAACCCAAGGCATAGTGCAAATTGCTAGTTTTTGCCTATTTCAGTGTTTCGCAGAAAAGGAATATCAAACGGGATCCAAACAGAATGAAACCTTCGGGAGAGTTATTTTTGGAACAAACGTGATCCTGGGGACTTGGAGTAGACGTCAAGAAAGAAGAGAGGAGGCCACGAGGTAGGGAGGCACGCCTGCCCCCTGGGCGCGCCCCCACCCTCAATGGCCCCTTGCAGCTCCACCGACCTACTTCTTCCTCCTATATATATCCATATACCCCGAAAACATCCAGGAGCACCACGAAACCCTATTTGCACTGCCGCAACCTTCTATACCCAAGAGATCCCATCTTGGGGCCTTTTTTGGAGCTCCGCCGGAGGGGGAATCGATCACGGAGGGCTTTTACATCAACACCATAGCCTCTCCAATGATGTGTGAGTAGTTTACCACAGACCTTCGGGTGCATAGTTATTAGCTAGATGGCTTCTTCTCTTTCTTTGGAGCTCAATACAAAGTTCTCCTCGATCTTTTTGGAGATCTATTCGATGTAATTCTTTTTGTGGTGTGTTTGTCGAGATCCGATGAATTGTGGGTTTATGATCAAGTTTATCTATGAACAATGTTTGATCCTTCTCTGAAATCTTTTATGTATGATTTTTTATCTTTGCAAGTCTATTCGAATTATTGGTTTGGTTTGGCCTACTAGATTTATATTTCTTGCAATGGGAGAAGTGCTTAGCTTTGGGTTCAATCTTGCGGTGTCCTTTCCCAGTGACAGTGATAACCCACAAGTATAGGGGATCGCAACAGTTTTCGATAAGTAAGATTGTCAAACCCAATGAGGAGCTAAAGGTAGAACAAATATTCCCTCAAGTTCTATCAACCACCGATACAACTCTACGCACGCTTGACGTTCGCTTTACCTAGAACAAGTATGAAACTAGAAGTACTTGGTAGATGTTGTTGGATAGGTTTGCAAGATGATAAAGAGTACGTAAATAAAAAGTAGGGGCTGTTTAGATAAAGAAACAATAAAGTAAATATAGTGAGTGTGGAAAAGTGGTGGTAGGGGTTGTGAAATTGCCCCTAAGCAATTGACTACTTTACTAGACCGATAGCAAGTATTATGTGGGAGAGGCCACTCCTAGCATGTCATCCTTGACTTGGCATTCTATGCACTTATGATTAGAACTATTAGCAAGCATCCGCAACTACTAATGTTCTTTAAGGTAAAACCCAACCATAGCATAAAGGTATATTGGTCCCCCTTCAATCCCATATGCATCAATTTCTATGCTAGGTTGAAGCTTCTGTCATTCTTGCCCTCCAATACATAGTCCTATCAACATACAACTAACCCTAGGGTGTGATCCACGCGCGCAATCATATGATGGGAACCAAAGGACAACAACATAACCACAAGCAAATTAAATCAATCATAGCAATTCATCAACCACCGATGGGACAACGAAAATCTACTCAGACAACATAGGATGGCAACACATCATTGGATAATAATATGAAGCATAAAGCACCATGTTCAAGTAGAGGGTACAGTGGGTTGCGGGAGAGTGGACCACTGTAGATAGAGGGGGGAAAGTGATGGAGATGTTGGTGAAGATGGCGGAGGTGTTGGTGTAGATCACGGTGATGATGATGGCCCCCGGTGGCACTCCGGTGCCACCGGAAGCGAGGGGGAGAGAGCCCCCCTCCTTCTTCTTCTTCCTTGACCTCCTCCCTAGAGGAGAGAATGGTTTCCCCTCTGGTCCTTTGCCTCCATGGCATGGGAGGGGCGAGAGCCCCTCCGACATTGGATCTGTCTTTCTGTCTTTCTTTGTTTCTGCGTTCTCAGATTCTTCCCTTTCACCGTTTCTTATATTCCCGGAGATCTGTAACTCTGATTGGGCTGAAATTTTTACACGATCTCTATCCGGATATTAGCCTTCTTGCAGCGAAAGAAGGGCATCAACCGCCTTACGAGTGGCCCACGAGGGTGAGGTGCACGCCCAGGGGGGCAGGCGCGCCCCCTGCCTCGTGGCCACCTCGGGCACCGTCTCACGTGGATTTTTCTTCCAAAAAATCATATATATTCCAAAAAAAACCTCCGTCAGTTCTTATCCCGTTTGGACTCCATTTGATATGGATATTCTACGAAACAAAAAACATGCAACAAACAGGAACTGGCACTGGGAACTGGATCAATATGTTAGTCCCAAAAATAGTATAAAAAGTTGCCAAAAGTATATGAAAGTTGAATAATATTGGCATGGAACAATCAAAAATTATAGATACGATGGAGACGTATCAGCATCCCCAAGCTTAATTCCTGCTTGTCCTCGAGTAGGAAAATGATAAAAAAGATAATTTTTGATGTGGAATGCTAGGTAGCATGATCTTGATCATATGTTAATCATGGCATGAATATTAAGACACGAGTGATTCAAAGCAATAGTCTATCATTTGACATAAAAACAATAATACTTCAAGCCTATTAATAAAGCAATCATGTCTTTTCAAAATAACATGGCCAAAGAAAGTTATCCCTACAAAATCATATAGTCTGGCTATGCTCCATCTTCACCACACAAAATACTCACATCATGCACAACCCCGATGACAAGCCGAGCAATTGGTTCATAATTTTTAACGCGCTTCAGCATTTTGAACCTTCACGCAATACATGAGCGTGAACCATGGACATAGCACTATAGGTGGAATAGAATGGTGGTTGTGGAGAAGACAAAAAGGAGAAGATAGTCTCACATCAACTAGGCGTATCAACGGGCTATGGAGATGCCCATCAATAGATATCAATGTGAGTGAGTAGGGATTTCCATGCAACGGATGCACTAGAGCTATAAGTATATGAAAGCTCAAACTGAAACTAAGTGGGTGTGCATCCAACTTGCTTGCTCATGAAGACATAGGGCATTTGAGGAAGCCCATCGTTGGAACATACAAGCCAAGTTCTATAATGAAAATTCCCACTAGTATATGAAAGTGATAACTCAAGAGACTCTCTATATGAAGAACATGGTGCTACTTTGAAGCACAAGTGTGGTAAAAGGATAGTAACATTGCCCCTTCTCTCTTTTTCTCTCATTTTTTTCTTTTTTTCTTTTTTTGTAGG
>NC_041390.1:317982395-318083698 GCF_002162155.2 Triticum dicoccoides
TTCTTTGGCCACTTTTATTTTGATAACCTCACATGGGACAATGTTCTAATAATGATGATCATCACAATTTTATTTACTTACAACTCAATATTACAACTTGATATCTAGAACAAAGATATGACTCTATATGAATGCCTCCGGCGGTGTACCGGGATGTGCAATGATCTAGTGTAGGAATGACATCAAAAAACGGACAAGCCATGAAAACATCATGCTAGCTATCTTACGATCATGCAAAGCAATATGACAATGAATGGTCAAGTCACGTATATGATGATGATGAAAGTTGCATGGCAATATACTCGGAAGGGCTATGGAAATGCCATAATAGGTAGGTATGGTGGCTGTTTTGAGGAAGGTATACGGTGGGTTTATCATACCGGCGAAAGTTGCGCGATACTAGAGAGGCTAGCAATGGTGACAGGGTGAGAGTGCGTATAATCCATGGACTCAACATTAGTCATAAAGAACTCACATACTCATTGCAAAAGTTTATTAGCCCTCGAAGCAAAGTACTACTACGCATGCCCCAAGGGGGATAGATTGGTAGGAAAAGACCATCGCTCATCCCCGACCGCCACTCATAAGGAATACAATCAATAAATACCTCATGCTCCAACTTCGTTACATAACGGTTCACCATACGTGCATGCTACGGGAATCACAAACCTCAACACAAGTATTTCTACTAATCCATAACTACCCACTAGCATGACTCTAATATCACCATCTTTATACCGCAAAACTATTGCAATGAATCAAACATATCATATTCAGTGATCTACAAGTTTTATGTAGGATTTTATGACTAACCATGTGAATGAGCAATTCCTGTCATCTCTTTAAACATATATAAGTGAAGCAAGAGAGTTTAATTCTTTCTACAAAAGATATGCCCATGCTCTAACAAATATAAGTGAAGCAAAAGAGCATTCTACAAATGGCGGTTGTCTATGTAAAGAGAAATAGGCAATCCAAACTTCAAAGGATACAAGTGAAGCACATGAAGCATTCTATAAAGCCATACTCAAAAGATATAAGTGAAGTGCATAGAGCATTCTATAAATCAACCAAGGACTATCTCATACCAGCATGGTGCTTAAAAGATAAATGAAAGATAAATGCAAAAGACGCTCCAAGATTGCACATATTGTATGAACGAAACGAATCCGAAAACATACCGATACTTGTTGAATAAAGAGAGGATGCCTTCCGGAGCATCCCCAAGCTTAGATGCTTGAGTCTCCTTGAATATTTACTTGGGGTGCCTCGGGCATCCCCAAGCTTGAGCTCTTGCCTCTGTTCCTTCTCGTCACATCGAGACCTTCTCGATCATCGAACACTTCACCCACACAAAACTTCAACAGAAAACTCGGTAAGATCCGTTAGTATAATAAAGCAAATCACTACTCTAAGTACTGTTGCAAACCAATTCATATTTTGTTTTTTCACTGTGTCTACTGTAATATAACTTTTTCATGGCTTAATCCACTGATATGAATCGATAGTTTCATCAAAACAAGCAAACTATGCATCAAAAACAGAATCTGTCTAAAACAAAACAGTCTGTAATAATCTGAACATTCACCATACTTCTGATAGTTGAACAATTCTACCAAAATTAGCAAAAATAAACAATTTGTATAGGAATACATTGCAATAAGAATCATACCATTTGACGTTCCAGCAAAAAAATGTAAAATCGCGCACTACAGCCAAAGTTTCTGTCCTGCACCGTACAAACCATCAAGCAAATGTAAACATCCTAAAGGCAAACCTTGGCACATTATTTTTATAATACAATGGAATTGTAAAAGGGGATAATTATTTTTATTGAAAAGTTTCTGTAATCAAGATTCACAAAGTTTCCATGAGCATGAACAAAGTTCAAGGCTAGCTCCCACTTCAACAATGCTTGTCTTTCTCACTTTCGCTTTCCTTTTTGAAAAACTTTTGGGTTCCCCTCTTTATTTTTGTTGTTTTTAAACTATATAAAAGCACTCAACGGAAATAAATGACTCTCTAAAACTTCTGGGTTGTCCCCCTGGCAGCACTTTCTATAAAGCCATTAAGCTAGGCATATAGTGCTCAAGTAATGGATCCACCCGGATCCCAAGGTATATCAAAGCCAATTTTAATTAACAATGATTTGTAATTTAGTGGTGAGCACAAGGTAACATATATCATGTAATGACGAAGTCTAACTCTCTTCCTATGCATCGGCATGTCATAAAAGAACAATTCATGCACACACAGTATAGGCCAATGCATAGTACAAACAGTTTCTTGCAATTTTACCATGTTGGAAACATAGAGAGGTGGAGATATAGTTCCTCTCTCATAATAATTGCAAGTAGGAGCAGCAAGCACATGCATATTATATCTATCAAAATCATCATGTGTAATAGTAAAACACAACCCATCAATGTAATCCTTAATAAGGGCAAACTTCTCCGATATAGTGTAGTTGGGAGAATTCAAAAAGATAATAGGACTATCATGTATGGGTGCAATAGCAACAATTTCATGTTTAACATAAGAAACTATAGCAAGTTCATCTCCATAAGCATAATTCATGTTGGCATCATGGCCACGAGCATAGCAAGCATAATCAAAAAGGGATATTTCAAGAGAATCAATGGGATCATAACAATCATCATAGCAATCATCCTCCGGTAAGCACGAAGGAAAATTAAACAATGTATGAGTTAAAGAGTTACTCTCATTAGAAGGTGGGCACGGGTAGCTAATCCGCTCTTCCTCCTTTTGTTCTTCACTCTCCTCCTCATCTTTTTCATCCAATGAGCTCACAGTTTCATCAATTTCTTCTTCCATAGACTCCTACAAAATATTAGTCTCTTCTTGGACAGCGGAGACTTTCTCAATAAGCGCATTAATATAGGAATTATATTCATAATTATCATAGCAATATTTTAAGATAGCTAAATTTTCAGGCCTATAAACATCATCATCATAAGCTTCATGCTTTTCAAACAAAGATTCAATTTCATAAGCACCCTTAAAAGAACAAATTCTTCTATTTGTTCCACATCATAGTAATCATATATACCATTAGCATAAGAAGCTAAGGTTTCATTATCATTAAATTCACATGAAAAGGGAAGGTGTGGAGCCTTCACCTTAGATCAAGAAGTATAATCATATCTCAAGCATAGTTGCCTAGCATACCAATTCAATATATGAATTTGACCCCATAATAGTTTCCCTTTTTGTGTCAAGAGGTAATCCCTAAAGTATTCACATTGATCCAACGTTACTCCCATTACATAATTGAATGGGGTTTTCTCAGGATTATTAAAGTAGTACATAATATTTTTCACATAACCAGCATCGAGGGTTTTAGGAGGTTCCCCATCTCCATGAGTAGCAAGTACACCTAATTTTTTTGGTATTTCGTGTTCCATATCCATAACTAAAGATAAAGAACAACTAAGAACAGCAAATAAAAATTACTTAGTGATAAAGCAAACAAGCACACACGAGAATATTCACCCCACGCTATTGCTCCCCGGCAACGGTGCCAGAAAAAGGTCTTGATAACCCACAAGTATAGGGGATCACAACAGTTTTCGATAAGTAAGAGTGTCGAACCCAACGAGGAGCTAAAGGTAGAACCAATATTCCCTCAAGTTCTATCGACCACCGATACAACTCTACGCACACTTGACGTTCCCTTTACCTAGAACAAGTATGAAACTAGAAGTACTTTGTAGGTGTTGTTGGATAGGTTTGCAAGATAATAAAGAGTCCGTAAATAAAAAAAACAATAAAGTAAATATAGCAAGTGTGCAGAAGTGGTGGTAGGGGTTGTGAAATTGCCCCTAAGCAATTGACTACTTTACTAGACCGATAGCAAGTATTATGTGGGAGAGGCCACTCCTAGCATGTCATCCCTAACTTGGAATTCTATGCAGTTATGATTGGAACTATTAGCAAGCATCCACAACTACTAATGTTCATTAAGGTAAAACCCAACCATAGCATTATGGTATATTGGTCCCCCTTCAATCCCGTATGCATCAATTTTTATGCTAGGTTGAAGCTTCTGTCACTCTTGCCCTCCAATACATAGTCCTATCAACATACAACTAACCCTAGGGTGTGATCCATAGACGCAATCATATGATGGGCACCAAAGGACAGCAACATCAACACAAGCAAATTAAATCAATCATAGCAATTCATCAACCACCGATAGGACAACGAAAATCTACTCAGACATCATAGGATGGTAACACATCATTGGATAATAATATGAAGCATAAAGCACCATGTTCAAGTAGAGGGTACATCGGGTTGCGGGAGAGTGGACCGCTGTAGATAGATGGAGAAAGGTGATGGAGATGTTGGTGAAGATGGCGGAGGTGTTGGTGTAGATCGCGGTGATGATGATGGCCCCCGATGTCACTCCGGTGCAACCAGAAGCGAGGGGGGGGGGAGAGCCCCCCTCCTTCTTCTTCTTCTTATTCCTTGACCTCCTCCCTAGATGGGAGAAGGGTTTCCCCTATGGTCCTTGGCCTCCATGGCATGGGAGGGGCGATAGCCCCTCCGAGATTGGCTTTGTCTCTCTGTCTCTCTCTGTTTCTGCGTTCTCACATTCTTCCCTTTCACTGTTTCTTATATTCCCGGAGATCCGTAACTCCGATTGGGCTGTAATTTTGACACGATCTCTATCCGGATATTAGCTTTCTTGCAGCAAAAGAAGGGCATCAACCGCTTTACGGGTGGCCTACTAGGGTCAGGGGCGCGCCCAGGGGGGCAGGCGCGCCCCCTGCCTCGTGGCCACCTCGGGCACCGTGTCGCGTGGATTTTTCTTCCCAAAAATCATATATATTATCGGGACCCCGATTCCGAGTCACATTGATCTAGCCGGTAACACCTCATATCACTTTGCGGCCTCACGCACGGTATTCCCACGGGTGTCGCCTTACCCTGGCCCAGGACTGTTTGCGCCTTTTGGCTCACGTATATGATTGTGTCGCTAGCATCCATATGACAGAGAACCCGGGCCGACATGGCTAGTCGTGAACCCAGAGCGGCACTAACCTATGGGGACAGGCATACATGATTCACATCGAGTGTGTCGGTCAGCAACGTGGGAATCCGGGCTGTAGCACTGGGCTAACAGGACTCCGGGGAACCCGGGCTGTAGCGGGCTAGGCAGGACTTCGGATGTCACCGCGTGACATTTCCCCGAAGGGACAGACACAGGAACGAAGTGAAATACATGCTGGCCAGTCAAGTGTCCTAAGTAGTAGTGCTGGGCTAGCAGGACTCCGGTGAACCGGGCTGTAGTGGACTACTATGGCTCAAGGAAGCACTAGACTACATTTCCCCATAAGAGAGGCTGCCAAGGATAAACAACTAGATTGTCGGATCCCACACATAGCAATCCACGTCACACATACGCATAACATGCAAGTATGTGCTGTACAACATGGCATCACAACATAACACAAACTCATATAGACAAAGGCCCAGATGAGCCACATAGCATTAAACAGAAACAGGGGTCACATGACCCATCATTTAGAGCATACAAGCAACGGAAGCATTACATGTCTGAGTACAGACAACTACAAAAGGAAAAAGGATCAGAAGCCAGTCTATCTACAAGATCCTCCCAAGGGTACAAGATCGTAGCTGAGGTAACAAGCTACTCGTCGAAGTCCAAGCGGTACTACTAGTGAGACAGATGTCTCACCTACAAAACATAAATAAAGCAAACATGAGAACAAAGGTACTCCGCAAGACTTACATCAGATCCTACCATACATGCATTTGTATCAAGAAGTTAATGTGGGGTTTAGTTGTAGCAAGCCAGCTTTGACTCAGTGGCTACCCTGTTTTACGACAATGAGAAACTTCTTTGAGATGAGGCAGCGCACACGAGTCCACTAATCACCACATCAATACAATACTATGGATTCGTCCTCATCTCCTTACGAGAAGGCCATCCATAGCACTCACACTTGTCTTGAGCATTTTAGAGTACCCACTTAAAGTTGTCTATGTACCACGTAAGCATCCAAGAAGTCCATAACCAAGGACACGGCTATTCGAATAGATCATGATAACCCTGCAGGGGTGTACTTCTTCACACACGCTCTCACCACTTATCACCATGTACACGTCATGTATCTCGGCAACCTTCAAGCGGAAGCCTAGCGAGGGTGTCGGCTACGACCTGACTAACCAAACAAGACTCTAGTCCAGGTTTATCGCCTATTCGGGTTCCATCCGCAAGGATATCCGACCGGGGTTTCGCTCACGGCCCCAAATGATGTGTATAGTGTTCCCGAGCCCACCATCCGGGTGCCACTCGGTACACCGGGCCACGTGTGCCTAGTCTGTTCCAAGTCCACCCTGCCGGGTGCCACTCGGTAGAAAAATAGCACTACCTATAAACACCAGAAACTATTTGCAACTCCTGGACAGAGATCAAGTTGGCTAATAAGTCGAGAGGGGTCGAGTTACCGGAACCCAATGTGTGGTAGTAGCTAGTCCTTGGACAACATACACAGAACTCAGTTCTTAGGGACGGTTCCAGTGAGACAACCCACCATGTACTCCTACATGGCCTCTCACCGCTACCCTTACCAAATCGTGTTCACATGCTTAACTCTCAACATCAGAACATAGCACTGTACTCTAATTCATTCCCAATGAATCAGACCTGACATACTCTAAGCAATAGCAGGCATGGCACGGCAAGAACACAACATGGCTCAAGCAACTCCTACACATGCTAGTGGGTTTTAACTATTTACTGTGGAAAGTCAGGTCATGCAGAGGAATGGGTTCAACTACCGCAACATAAAGTAGCAGTTGAATCATTGTTGTTCTAATGCAATAAGTGAGAGCAGGAGCGAGAGAGTAGGATTGTATCGGAATGAACAAGGGGGGGTTGCTTGCCTGGTAGATCAACAAGGGGGCACTGCTTCTCAGACAGGTACTCTCGAACACTCTCCGGAGCAGCACCTATCGAGAAGGAACAGTGTCGGAAATCAACACAAGCATATGCAACAATATGATGCATGAACATGGCATGAGTATGTGATGTTGTTTGAGTTAATGCATCTAGAATTTATTTAGAAGAGGTCCATTTGAACCAAAGGTTCAAATGCAACTCTAAATTAAATCTTTATAAATGCCATTTATATGTTTTTCACCTATACAGCAAGTATAAGTTGGTTTGTCATGCATGAAAATGGTACATATGGGTATATTGAATTTTTCTGATCATTTTTCATATATAAATAATTTCAATCTGAGCTACGGTTGAATTTCTATGAATTTTTGAAGTTTATTACAATTTTTGGAATAACCTGATTTAATTTTAAACCAGAAAATGAATAACTACGTCAGCATTGCGTCATGCCTGCGTCAGCAGGTCAACGGAGCTGACCAGGTCAAACCTGACGTGTGGGGTCCACACGTCAGTGACCGGTTAGTTAGTAGGGGGTTAGTTTATCCTAATTATAGGATTAGTGGCGCTGGTGCCCACTGTTAGTGTCAGGTTTAGTAAATGGTGATTAGCCTTAAGATAATCACCTGACCCATGGGGCCTACCTGACGGGCCGGCGAGGTCAAAGGGTCAAACCCCATCAGCGCTTAGCCGCCGGCGAGGCCGAATGTGGCGGAGGGCTCGGGAAACGCCCTCCGGCGACCATTTAGGCGGTGGAGACCACGGACGAGGAGCTGGAGCTCGTCCGCGTCGTCTGGAGCAAGCGGGAGGCTGCGGGGGTGCCAGAGCTCGCCGGAAACGAGCTCGAGGTGGCGACCGGAGTTCGGCTCTGGGCGAAAACGGGCTGCGGGGCACGACAGGAACTGCAGAGGCCCTCTACGGCCTCCTGGCATCACCAGGAGCACGGTGACGTGCGCAGTAGCGGCTGGCTCGGCCTATGGCCACGGTGGCGCCATGGCCGGCGGCGAGGTGCTACGGCCGTGGTGGTAAAGCTAGCTAGGCGAGGCAATCGAGCTCGAGAAAGGGGGGAATAGAGTAGAGCTTACAACGATTCGGTGGGCGTGCTCAGCGGCTCGGGGGAGGCTCTGTTGGCAACAAGGCGGCGCCGGCGATCTCGGGCGGCCGGGGGTAAGGAAGATGGCGGTGACGGCTCCACGGGACGTCCCCGGTTGCTTGGCTCGTCGAGGACGTAGGGGAAGTCGCGGCGGAGCTTGCAGACACGGAGAGAGGACAAGGGGGAGGCGGTGGCTGAGGCTACGACGCGCAGCGGCGACGACAGCGCTCGGGCATGCGTGAGAAAGAGAGCAGAGAAGGGGGAGGGGGTCCAGAGCGAGAGGGGAGAGACACAGGGGGTCGAGGGCGTCTCCGTGGCGTCGTCTAGGCGCACCGTGGAGGCGCCAGGCAGGCAGGGAGGGAGGAGGTGGCCGGCGCGTGCACGCGCGCGTCGGGCGCACGAGCACTGTCCTCCTGGTAGGAGGTAGGCGATGACTTGGCCTGGGCAAACAGTGCTGGGCCGGCACAGGTAAGGCCCTGGTGAGGCATTCTCTCTCTGTCCTCTCTAATTCTTTCTGTTTTCTAATTTCTGTCATTTGTTTTGACTTAAAAAAATACTAAACCATTTTATTTAATTCTGTCAAATTTTGCAGGGACCTAAGGAATTAATCCAAAGCCCCTCACCAAAATTCAGAATTATTGGACAATATTTTGTATATATAAAAATATTTATCCAACACAAATAAATACTGGATTAATTCCAAATGCCCAAAATAAATACTTATGAGCTCTTTAAAATATTGGTTTGATTTTTATCTCTGTCCAATATTTTCAGAGAGCAACATGAGCATTTTCTTGGCCCCTTTTTGAGCAATTTTTACTTGGGTCATTTTCAGAAATGATTCTGAGGGTTTCACAAATCCCCATTTCAAATTTAAATGGAATTTAAACAAGATGCAAACATGAAGGGCTAGCCTAGGTCATACCGGAACTAGGGATGTGACAACTCGCCCCCACTCGGAAGAATGTCGTCCCGAGATTCAGGAGTCGGCGGAAAGAAAGCGGGGTACTCAAGTCGAAGACGATCTTCACGCTCCCAGGTAGCTTCTCTCTCGGAGTGATGAGACCACTGAACCTTGAGAAACTTGATGTTATGACGTCGAGTGACATGCTCTGCTTGATCAAGGATGCAAATAGGGTACTCTCGATAGGTGAGGTTATCTTGAAGATCAAGTGCTTCGTGGTCCACTCCGCGGATGGGATCCGAGAAGCAACGCTTGAGTTGAGAGACGTGGAAGACATCATGAACTCGAGAAAGATGTGGGGGTAGTTCCAACTGGTAGGCAACCTCTCCTCGTTTAGCGAGAATGCGAAAAGGACCAATGTAATCAGGAGCCAACTTGCCCTTGATACCGAAATGATGGGTACCCTTCAAAGAGGTAACCCGAAGGTAAGCCTTGTCGCCAACTTCATAAGCCACTTCCTTATGACGACGGTCATACTGGCTCTTTTGACGAGATTGGGCTGTTTTCAAATTCTCACGAATGATGCGAACTTGCTCTTCTGCCTCCTAGATCATATCCGGTCCAAAGAATTGTCTTTCACCGGTTTCTGACCAGTTCAAAGGTGTTCGACATCTTCGTCCATACAGAACCTCAAAAGGAGCTTTCTTGAGGCTGGTTTGGTAGCTATTGTTATAAGCAAACTCGGCGAAGGGAAGACACTTCTCCCAATCCATACCGAATGAGATAACACAAGCTCTAAGCATGTCTTCGAGAATTTGATTGACCCTTTCCACCTGACCACTTGATTGAGGGTGGAAAGCGGTACTGAAGGAAAGATGGGTGCCCATGGCAGTTTGGAAACTCTCCCAGAAATGAGAAGTGAAGAGACTACCACGGTCTGAATTGATCTCTAGTGGGACACCATGAAGTGACACTATTCGAGAAATATATAAGTCAGCGAGCTGACTAGCAGTGATACTCTCTCGAACAGGTAGGAAGTGAGCCACTTTAGAAAGACGTCAATGACTACGAAGATAGCATTATTCCCTTTCTTGGTCCTGGGAAAGCCGGTGATGAAGTCCATACCAACTTTATCCCATTTCCATTCAGGAATAGCTAAAGGCTGAAGGGTGCCAGCAGGTCTCTGATGCTCTGCCTTCACGCGACGACAAACATCACAGTTAGCAATAAACTAAGCGATTTCTCTCTTCATCCTAGTCCACCAGAACCTCTGGCGTAGGTCCTGATACATCTTAGTACTACCGGGATGAATCGTGAGAGGAGATTCATGCGCCTCTTAAGGATTAATTTCCGAAGATGCTGCTTCTTGGGGACCACCAGGCGATTCCCAAAGAAAACAACACCCCGATCATCTATAGAGAAACTACCAGCAATGCCCTTGGCAATGTTTCTCTTGATCCGGGTAATCCCCGTATCATGCTTCTGGGCTTCTATGATATGATCCACAAGAGTAGGTTTCGCCACCAAGGTAGAAAGGAACCCATGAGGAGCAATGTGAAGGTTAAGCTTACATAATTCCTCATGGAGAAGTGGTTGGCCCTGTTGCAACATGAGATTGTTGCAATAGGACTTACGACTTAGCGCATCAGCCATGACATTCCCCTTGCCTGGGGTGTAGGTAATCCCTATGTCCTAATCTGAGATCAACTCCAACCAACGTCTTTGCCTAAGGTTCAAATCTGGTTGGGTGAAGATATACTTGAGACTCTGGTGGTCAGTGTAAATCTCGCAACGTTTACCAAGAAGGTAATGTCGCCATGTCTTAAGTGCATAGACTACGGCTGCAAGCTCTAGATCATGTGTAGGATAATTCTCCTCATGTGGATGCAACTGTCAAGATGCATAGGCAATCACATGGCGATCTTGCATAAGAATGCAACCTAGTCCCTGTCGTGAGGCATCACAATAGATAACAAAGTCCTTAGTGAAATCCGGTGGCACAAGTATGGGAGCAGAAGTCAGGCGTCTTTTTCAGTTCCTGAAAACTGTAGTCACACTGTGGGGACCACTCAAACTTTTTATCTTTCTTGAGAAGTTCCGTGAGAGGTTTGGCCACTTAGGAGAAGTTCTCAATGAAGCGGCGACAATAACTGGCTAGACCAAGGAAACTCCTAACTTGCTTAACTGTTTCAGGCGGAGTCCAATCAAGAACGGCCTCAACTCTCTTGGGATTGACGGCAATGCCCTTACCAGATATCACGTGGCCTAGGTAGGTCACTTCTAGCAACCAAAATTCGCACTTGGAGAACTTGGCATAAAGGCGGTGCTCTGTGAGTTTTTCTAGCACAAGTCTAAGATGTTCGGCATGCTCTTCCTCGTTCTTCGAGTAAATAAGGATATCATCGAGGTAAACCATGACGAACTTATCTAAGTACTCCATGAAGATCGAGTTCATCAAGCGGGAGAGTGTAGCTGGAGCATTGGTTAGACCAAAGGACATGACGGTGTACTCATACTGGCCATAACAAGTGACAAAAGCCGTCTTAGGAATGTCCCCATTTCTGATCTTGATTTGGTGGTAGCCTAACCTAAAATCCATCTTGGAAAAGACTGAGGATCCAGCGAGCTGATCATACAGGTCATTGATCCTGGGGAGCGGATACTTGTTCTTTATCGTGACCAAATTAACGGGACGATAATCTACAACCATTTGGTTCATACCATCCTTCTTCTTGACGAAGAGGACGGGGCAAGCCCAGGGAGAAGAACTAGGACGGATGAAACCCTTTTGCAAGGATTCATCGAGTTGTTTCTTAAGCTCAGCTAGTTCTAACGGTGCCATCTTGTAAGGTCTCCTAGAGATTGGAGCGGTTCCTGGGATAAGATCTATGACAAACTCTACATCTCTATCAGGTGGAATACTTGGCAGTTCCTTTGGAAAGACATCCGGAAAGTCACAGACTATCGGAATATCTTCAAAGTCTGGAAGAGGGTTGGCATTAAGAGAATAGAGCTGACGCTTTGCAACTCTAGTGGAGACGGTGACTATCTTGCCAGATGGGTGTGTAAGCTAAACAGACCTTGTGTAACAATCAATCTTGGCATAATGAGCTTTCATCCAGTCCATACCCAAGATGATGTTAATATCTGTAGACTTGAGGGCTATAAGTGATGCAAGGAATACAAGTCTGTCAACAAGGATTTCATTACCATGGCTTATTCTGGTGGTTTGCCATCTAGACCCTAGAGTTTGGATTTAAAGTGGAGTTGGCATATCACAAAATGACATGTCATGCAAACGAGCATAGCCTTCAGAGATGAAGGAGTGAGATGCTCCAGTATCGAACACAACCGAAGCTGGATGATAGTTGACAAAGAGTGTACCAAGAACGACATCCGGATCATCATGAGTGTCTTTAGCTGAGACGTGATGCACACATCCACGTTCAGTGGGAGCTGACTTGACACTAATCATCTTGCATGATGGCTTACCACGGCCAACAGACTTCTTAGGCTGGGGTGGAGCATAGTTGGTTTGAGAGCAGTCACGTGCATAGTGTCCTGGCTCTCCGCATGTGAAACAAGTCCCTGAAGTAGGGCGTGGACCCGCATTGACAAGTGGTCTACCAATAGGCCTGGGTGGAGCATGTAACTGAACTGTGTGAGGCACCACATAAGAGGGCCTCGGTGAATAACCGGGTGGAAGAGTGGAGTTCGGAACCCAAATCTGGCGCTTCTGCAATGTAGAACCGGAAGAAGAACCCAAACCACGGGTGTGCTTATGAGACTCCTCGTAAGTGAGTTAAGCTGTCTCTGCATTAATGGCCTTGTTCACAAGAGCCTGGAATGTATTGCAATGATGCAAGTGGAGATCACGACGCAACTTGGGGTTGAGACCCTTCTAGAACCTAGCCTGCTTCTTGTCGTCCGTGGACACCTCTTCTGTAGCATAGCAGGCAAGGTTCTCAAACTCTCTACTGTAAGCATCAACAACCATCTTACTCTAGGTGAAACTACAAAACTCTTCTCTTTTGCGGTCAATGAGAGCCTAAGGGATGTGATGCTCGCAAAAAGCCTCAGTGAAATCTCTCTAGGTAGGTATCTGGCCAGCTGGAAGCATAGCCTCATAGTTCTGCCACCAAAGACTAGTAGGACCTTCCAGATGATAAGCAGCGTAGGTGACCTTGTCACTTTCAGCTACGTTCGCAGAGCGCAGCTTGTGCCTGATACTACGGAGCTAGTCATCTGCATCGAGTGGTTCAATGGAATGATGGAAGGTAGGTGGTTTCAGACCAACGAAATCATAGATGGACGCTGACTCTTTGTGTTGATGGGAGGTGTTCTCCTCAATACGTGCCAACAAGCGGTTAGACTCTCACTTGTTCTTCCCCATCTCTAACATGAACTCTGCCAACGAAGGCTGGTCGGGAGGATCCTCATCCCTACCATCTCCGTGGTTCCGACTACGAGCAACAGAACTTCGGTTAACTGACGACATCCTGAAGAACCAACCAAGGAAACAAGGATGGACTCAGCATCATCATAAGGATGTAGAATATAGTACGAGAAAAATACTATCTCTTGAACTCCTAGGATAATTCCGGCAGCATAATGGCAGTAAAATGCTCAAAATGAGACATCCTGCAAATGATGGGGTAGCATCAAACTCAACATCATCACCCAAGGTTCTGAGATATTACTAAACAGGCTACAGCGGAGGTACTCAAAAACTGGAATATGACTCAGATCAACCAAACCTTAGAGACTACAGAGTAGTAACACGTGATCCTGATAGACGGAAGAGAAAGCCTAGTTGCTTAACCCCGTAGGAAAGATAGGATGACTCAGATCAGAAGGCATGAGGCATAAGGAGTAAAAAGAGCCTTATGTTCCCTTCCACAATCAATTCCCCTATATAGCTAAAGAATTTCTAGACTCAACTTCGACCAGGTTGGCTTGGTAATCCTACAGGCAGTCAGGCCCTGATACCAAAGCTGTCGGGACCCTGATTTTGAGTCACATTGATCTAGCCGGTAACACCTCATATCACTTTGCGTCCTCACGCACGGTATTCCCACGGGTGTCGCCTTACCCTGGCCCGGGACCGTTTGCGCCTTTTGGCTCACGTATATGATTGTGTCGCTAGCATCCATATGACAGAGAACCCGGGCCGACATGGCTAGTCGTGAACCCAGAGCGGCACTAACCTATGGGGACAGGCATACATGATTCACATCGAGCGTGTCGGTCAGCAGTGTGTGAACCCGGGCTGTAGCACTGGGCTAACAGGACTCCGGGGAACCCGGGCTGTAGCGGGCTAGGCAGGACTCTGGATGTCACCGCGTGACATTTCCCGAAGGGACAGACACAAGAACGAAGTGAAACACATGCCGGCCAGTCAAGTGTCCTGAGCAGTAGTGCTGGGCTAGCAGGACTCCGGTGAACCGGGCTGTAGTGGACTACTATGGCTCAAGGAAGCACTAGACTACATTTCCCCATAAGAGAGGCTGCCAAGGATAAACAACTAGATTGTCGGATCCCACACATAGCAATGCACGTCACACGTACACACAACATGCAAGTATGTGCTGTACAACATGGCATCACAACATAACGCAAACTCATATAGACAAAGGCCCAGAAGAGCCACATAGAATTAAATACAAACAGGGGTCACATGACCCATCATTCAAAGCATACAAGCAACGGAAGCATTACATGTCTGAGTACAGACAACTACAAAAGGAAAAAGGATCAGAAGCCAGACTATCTACAAGACCCTCGCAAGGGTACAAGATCGTAGCTAAGGTAACAAGCTACTCGTCGAAGTCCAAGCGGTACTACTAGTGAGACAGATGTCTCACCTGCAAAACATAAATAAAGCAAACGTGAGTACAAAGGTACTCAGCAAGACTTACATTAGATCCTACCATACATGCATTTGTATCAAGAAGGTAATGTGGGGTTTAGTTGCAGCAAGCCAGCTTTGACTCAGTGGCTATGCTGTTCTACGACAACGAGAAACTTCTTTCAGATGAGGAAGCGCACACGAGTCCACTAATCACCACATCAATACACTACTATGGATTCATCCTCGTCTCCTTACGAGAAGGCCATCCATAGCACTCACACTTGTCTTGAGCATTTTAGAGTACCCACTTGAAGTTGTCTATGTACCACGTAAGCAGCCAAGAAGTCCATAACCGAGGACACGCTATTCGAATAGATCACGATAACCCTGCAGGGGTGTACTTCTTCCCACGCGCTCTCACCACTTATCACCATGTACACGTCATGTATCTCGGCAACCTTCAAGCGGAAGCCTGGCAAGGGTGTCGGCCACGACCTGACTAACCAAACAAGACTCTAGTCCAGGTTTATTGCCTATTCGGGTTCCATCCGCAAGGAGATCCGGCCGGGATTTCGCTCACGGCCCCAAACGATGTGTACAGCGTTCCCGAGCCCACCATCCGGGTGCCACTCGGTACACCGGGCCACGTGTGCGTAGTCTGTCCCATGTCCACCCTGCTGGGTGCCACTCGGTAGAAAAATAGCACTACCTATAAACACCAGAAACTATTTGCAACTCCTGGACAGAGATCAAGTTGGCTAATAAGTCAAGAGGGGTCGAGTTACCGGAACCCAATGTGTGGTAGTAGCTAGTCCTTAGACAACATACACAGAACTCGGTTCTTAGGGACGGTTCCAGTGAGACAACCCACCATGTACTCCTACATGGCCTCTCACCGCTACCTTTACCAAATCGTGTTCACACGCTTAACTCTCAACATCAGAACATAGCACTGTACTCTAATTCATTCCCAATGAATTAGACCTGACATACTCTAAGCAATAGCAGACATGGCATGGCAAGAACACAACATGTATCAAGCAACTCCTACACATGCTAGTGGGTTTTAACTATTTACTGTGGCAATGACAGGTCATGCAGAGGAATGGGTTCAACTACCGCAGCATAAAGTAGAGATCGTTGTTGTCCTAATGCAATAAGTGAGAGCAGGAGCGAGAGAGTAGGATTGTATCAGAATGAACAGGGGGGGTTGCTTGCCTGGTAGATCAATAGGGGGGCACTGCTCCTCAGACAGGTACTCTCGAACACTCTCCGGAGCAGGACCTATCAAGAAGGAACGGTGTCGGAAATCAACACAAGCCTATGCAATAATATGATGCATGAACATGGCATGAGTATGTGATGTTGTTTGAGTTAATGCATCTAGCATTTATTTAGAAGAGGTCCATTTGAACCAAAGGTTCAAATGCAACTCTAAATTAAATCTTTATAAATGACATTTATATGTTTTCACCTATACAGCAAGTATAAGTTGGTTTTTCATGCATGAAAATGGTACAGATGGATATATTGAATTTTTCTGATCATTTTTCATATATAAATTATTCCAATCTGAGCTACGGTTGAATTTCTATGAATTTTTGAAGTTTATAACATTTTCTGGAATTTCTTGATTTAATTTTAAACCAGAAAATGAATAACTGCGCCAGCATTGCCTCATGCCTGCGTCAGCAGGTCAACGGAGCTGACCAGGTCAAAACTGATGTGTGGGGTCCACACGTCAGTGACCGGTTAGTTAACAGGGGGTTAGTTTATCCTAATTATAGGATTAGTGGCGCTGGGGCCCACTGTCAGTGTCAGGTTTAGTTAAACGGTGATTAGCCTTAAGCTAATCACCTGACCCATGGGGCCCACCTGATGGGCCGGCGAGGTCAAAGGGTCAAACCCCACCGGTGTTTAGCCGCCGGCGAGGCCGAACGCGGTGGAGGGCTCGGGAAACGCCCTCCGGCGACCATTTAGGCGGCGGAGACCATGGACGAGGAGCTGGAGGTCGTCCGCGTCTTTTAGAGCAAGCAGGAGGCTACGGGGGTGCCAGAGCTCGCCGGAAACGAGCTTGAGGCGGTGGGCGGAGTTTGGCTCCAGGCGAAAACGGGCTGCGGGGCACGGCAGGAACTGCGGAGGCCCTCTACGGCCTCCTGGCGTCACCATGAGCACGATGACACGCCCGGGAGCGGCTGGCTCGGCCTCTAGCCACGGTGGCGCCATGGCCGGCGGCGAGGTGCTACGGCCGTGGTGGTAAAGCTAGCTAGGCGAGGCAATCGAGCTCAAGAAAGGGGGGAACAGAGTAGAGCTTACAACGATTCGATGGGCGTGCTCAGCATCTCGGGGGAGGCTCTGGAGGCGATGAGGCAGCGCTGGTGATCTCGGGTGGCCAGGGGTAAGGAAGACGGTGGTGACGGCTCCACGGGGCGTCCCCGGTTGCTTGGCTCGTCGAGGACGTAGGGGAAGTCGCGGCGGAGCTTGCAGACACGGAGAGAGGGCGAGGGGGAGGCGGTGGCTGCGGCTACGGCATGCGGCGGTGACGGCAGCGCTCGGGCATGTGTGAGAAAGAGAGCAGAGAAGGGGGAGGGGGTCCAGAGCGAGAGGGGAGAGACACAGGGGGTCGAGGGCGTCTCCGTGGCATCGTCTAGGCGCACCGGGGAGGAGCTAGGCAGGCAGGGAGGGAGGAGGTGGCCGGCGCGTGCACGCGCGCGTCGGGCACACGCGCGCCATCCTCCTGGCAGGAGGTAGGCGATGACTTGGCCTGGGCCAACAGTGCTAGGCCGGCCCAGGTGAGGCATTCTCTCTCTGTCATCTCTAATTCTTTCTGTTTTCTAATTTCTATCATTTGTTTTGACTTAAAAAAATACTAAACCATTTTATTTAATTCTGTCAAATTTTGCAGGGACCTAAGGAATTAATCCAAAGGACCTCACCAAAATTCAGAATTATTGGACAATATTTTGTATATATAAAAATATTTATCCAACGCAAATAAATACTGGATTAATTCCAAATGCCCAAAATAAATACTTATGAGCTCTTTAAAATATTGGTTTGATTTTTATCTCTGTCCAATATTTTTAGAGAGCAACCTGAGCATTTTCTTGGCCCCTTTTGGAGCAATTTTTACTTGGGTCATTTTCAGAAATGATTCTGAGGGTTTCACAAATCCCCATTTCAAATTTAAATGGAATTTAAACATGATGCAAACATGAAGGGCTAGCCTAGGTCATACCAGAACTAGGGATGTGACATATATTCCAAAAAACATCTCCATCAGTTTTTATCCCGTTTGGACTCCGTTTGATATGGATATTCTGCGAAACAAAAAACATGCAACAAACAGGAATTGGCACTGGGCACTGGATCAATATGTTAGTCCCAAAAATAGTATAAAAGGTTGCTAAAAGTATATGAAAGTTGAATAATATTGGCATGGAACAATCAAAATTTATAGATACGACGGAGACGTATCAGACAGCAGGGGCAGCATGGCACGTATTGTATTGTTGCCATCGAGGATAAAAAGATGGGGTTTATATCATATTGCTTGAGTTTATCCCTCTACATCATGTCATCTTGCCTATTGCGTTACTTTGTTCTTATGAACTTAATACTCTAGATGCATGCTGGATAGCAGTCGATGTGTGGTGTAATAGTAGTAGATGCAGAATCGTTTTGGTCTACTTGTCGCGGACGTGATGCCTATATGCATGATCATGCCTAGATATTCTCATAATTATACACTTTTCTATCAATTTCTCGACAGTAATTTGTTACCCACTGTAATACTGATGCTATCTTGAGAGAAGCCACTAGTGAAACCTATGGCCCCCGGGTCTATCTTTCATCATATAAGTTTCCAATCTATTTTGCTTTGCAATCTTTACTTTCAATACATACCATAAAAATACCAAAAATACTTATCTTATTATCTCCATCAGATCTCACTCTCGTAAGTGACCGTGAAGGGATTGACAACCCCTTTATCGCGTTGGTTGCGAGTTTCTTATTTGTTTGTGCAAGTATGAGGGACTTGCGTGTAGTCTCCTACTAGATTGATACCCTGGTTCTCAAAAACTAAGGGAAATACTTACGCTACTTCGCTGCATCACCCTTTCGTCTTCAAGGGAAAACCAATGCAGTGCTCAAGAGGTAGCAAGAAGGATTTCTGGCGCCGTTGCTGGGGAGGTTGCACCAAGTCAATTCAAGATTTGATCTCCCATCAACAAGCCATTTCTGGCGCCGTTGCCGGGGAAATCTACGCACAAGTCAAGACATACCAAGTACCTATCACAAACTCTTATCCCTCGCATTACATTATTTGCAATTTGGCTCTCATTTTCCTCTCCACCACTTCACCCTTGTCGTTTTATTCGCCCTCTTTTTCCATTCGCCTCTTTTTCGCTCGCTTCTTGTGTGCTTGTGTGTTGGATTGTTTGTCACGATGGCTCAAGATAATACTAAATTGTGTGATTTTTCCAATACCAACAATAATGATTTTATTAGCACTGCGATTGCTCCTCTTACCGATGCTGAATCTTGTGTAATTAATGCTGCTTTGCTGAATCTTGTCATGAAAGATCCGTTTTCTGGCCTTCCTAGTCAAGATGCCGCTACCCATCTAAACAGCTCTGTTGATTTGTGTGATATGCAGAAGAAGAAAGATGTGGATAATGATATTGTTAAATGGAAGCTATTTCTGTTTTCGCTTAGAGATCGTCCTAAAACTTGGTTTTCGTCTTTGCCTAAAAATAGTGTTGATTCTTGGAACAAGTGCAAAGATGCTTTTATCTCTAAGTATTTTCCTCCCTCTAAGATCATCTCTCTTAGAAATGATATGATGAACTTTAAGAAACTAGATCATGAGCATGTTGCACAAGCATGGGAGAGGATGAAATTAATGATTCGCAATTACCCTACTCATGGTTTGAATTTATGGATGATCACACAAATTTTTGATGCTGGATTGAATTTTGCTTCTAGAAATCTTTTAGATTGAGCCAAGGGAGGCACTTTTATGGAAATCACTTTAGGAGAAGCTACCAAACTCCTAGATAATATTATGGTCAATTATTCTCAATGGCACACCGAAAGATCTACTAGTAAAAAGGTTCATGCTATAGAAGAAATTAATGTTTTGGGTGGAAAGATGGATGAACTTATGAAATTGTTTGCTAATAAGAGTGTTCCTTCTGATCCTAATGATACGCCTTTGTCTACTTTTATTGAGAATAATAATAAATCTATGGATGTGAATTTTGTTGGTAGGGACAATTTTTGTAACAACGCGTATAGAGGAAACTTTAATCCTAGGCAGTATCCTAGTAATTCCTCTAATAATTATACTAATTCCTACAACAATTCTTATGGAAATAATAATAAGATGCCCTCTGATTTTGAATCTAGTATCAAAGAATTTATTAGTTCACAAAAGAGTTTCAATGCTTTGATTGAAGAAAAATTGTCTAAGATTGATGAGTTGGCTAGGAACGTGGATAGAATTTCTCTTGATGTTGATTCTTTGAAACTTAGATCTATTCCACCTAAGCATGATATCAATGAGTCTGTCAAAGCCATGAGAATTTCCATTGATGAGTGCAAAGAAAGAACCGCTAGGATGTGTGCAAAAAGGATTGCTTTATAAAAGCGTGTTCTTCTAGTTTTGATGATAATAAAGATGAAGATCTAAAAGTGATTGATGTGTCTCCTATTAAATCTTTGTTTTTCAATATGAATCTTGATAATGATGGGACTAGAGATGATTCAACTTTAGCTATAAGGCGTCCCAATGATTCGGAGTTTTTAGATCTTCATGCAAAAATTGGTAAAAGTGGGATTAGAGAGGTCAAAACTTTACATAGCAATGAACCCACTATTTTGGATTTCAAGGAATTTAATTATGATAATTCCTCTTTGATATATTGTATTTCCTTGTTGCAATCTGTGCTAAATTCTCCGGATGCTTATAGTCAAAATAAAGCTTTTACCAAACATATCGTTAATGCCTTAATGCAATCTTATGAAGAAAAGCTTGAATTAGAAGTTTCTATCCCTGGAAAAAATCATGATGAGTGGGAACCTACTATTAAAATTAAAATTAAAGATCATGAATGCTATGCTTTATGTGATTTGGGTGCTAGCGTTTCCACGATTCCAAAAACTTTGTGTGATGTGTTAGGTTTCCGTGAATTTGATGATTGTTATTTAAATTTGCACCTTGTGGATTCCACTATTAAGAAACCTATGGGAAGGATTAATTTTGTTCTTATTGTTTCAAATAGGAATTATGTGCCCATAGATTTCATTGTTCTTGATATTGATTGCAATCCAACATGTCCCATTATTCTTGGTCGACCTTTCCTTACAACGATTGGTGCAATTATTGATATGAAAGAAGGGAATATTAGATTCCAATTTGCGTTAAGGAAAGGCATGTAACACTTTCCCAGAAATTAAATTAAATTACCTTATGAATCTATTATGATAGCCACTTATGGATTGCATACCAAATATGATAATACCTATATCTATTCTTGCTTTTATGCCTAGCTAGGGGCGTTAAACGATAGCGCTTGTTGGGAGGCAACCCAATTTTATTTTTGTTTCTTCATTTTTGGTTCTGTTTAGTTATAAATAATTCATATAGCCTATTTTTATATGTGGTTTTATGCATTAAATTAGTGTTTGTGCCAAGTAGAACCTTTGGGAAGACTTGGGGGAAGTTTTTGCGATCTTGCTGTAAAAAACAGAAACTTTAGCGCTCAGGAGATTGGCTGCCATTTTTTACAGGAGAGTGAAATTAGGTTGATTATTTTTTAATATGATTAATAGACAAATTCCTCACATCCACCAATTTATTTAATAATTTTTGGGGTTACATAAGTATTCGGAACCTACAGATTACTACAGACTGTTCTGTTTTTGACAGATTCTGTTTTTCGTGTGTTGTTTGCTTATTTTCATGAATCTATGGCTAGTATCAGAGAGTATGGACCATAGAGAAGTTGTAATACAGTAGTTTTAACACCAATATAAATAAAGAATGAGTTCATTACAGTACCTTAAGTGGTGGTTTGTTTTCTTATACTGCTCATGAGATTTTCTGTTGAGTTTTGTGTTGTGAAGTTTTCAAGTTTTCGGTAAAGATTTGATGGATTATAGAATAAGGAGTGGCAAGAGCCCAAGCTAGGGGATTCCAAAGGCACCCCAAGGTAAAATTCAAGGACAACCAAAAGCCTAAGCTTGGGGATGCCCCGGAAGGCATCCCCTCTTTCGTCTTCGTTCATCGGTAACTTTACTTGAGGCTATATTTTTATTCACCACATGATATGTGTTTTGCTTGGAGTGTCTTGTATGATTTGAGTCTTTGGTTTTTAGTTTACCAAAATCATCCTTGTTGTACACACCTTTTGGGAGAGACACACATGAATTGGAATTTATTAGAATACTCTATGTGCTTCACTCATATCTTTTGAGCTAGATAATTTTGCTCTAGTGCTTCACTTATATCTTTTAGAGCACGGTGGTGGCTTTATTTTATAGAAATTATTGATCTCTAATTATTCACTTATATTATTTTGATTCCTTTAGAACAGCATGGTAATTTGCCTTGGCTATAAAATTGGTCCTAATATGATAGGCATCCAAGATTGGTATAATAGAACCTATCATAAAAAGTGCATTGAATACTATGAGAAGTTTGATACTTGATAATTGTTTTGAGACATAAAGATGGTGATATTAGAGTTGTTCTAGTTGAGTAGTTGTGAATTTGAGAAATACTTGTGTTGACGATTGCAAGTCCTGTAGCATGCACGTATTGTAACCGTTGTGTAACAAATTTGAAACATGAGGTGTTTTTTGATTGTCTTCCTTATGAGTGACGGTCGGGGACGAGCGATGGTCTTTTCCTACCAATCTATACCCCTAGGAGCATGCACATAATGCTTGTTCTTGATGACTTGTAGATTTTTGCAATAAGTATGTGAGTTCTTTATGACTAATGTTGAGTCCATGGATTATACACACTCTCACCTTTCCATCATTGCTATCCTCTTCGGTACCATGCATTGCCCTTTCACACCTTGAGAGTTGGTGCAAACTTCGCTAGTGCATCCAAACCCCGTGATATGATACGCTCTATCACACGTAAACCTCCTTATATCTTCCTCAAAACAGCCACCATACCTACCTATTATGGCATTTCCATAGCCATTCCGAGATATATTGCCATGCAACTTTCCACTGTTTCATTTATGACACGCTTCATCATTGTCATATTGCCTTCCATGATCATGTAGTTGACATCGTACTTGTGGCAAAGCCACCATGCATAATTATCATACATGTCACTCTTGATTCATTGCCCTTCCCGGTACACCGCAGGAGACATTCATATAGAGTCATATTTTATTCTAGTATCAAGTTGTAATCATTGAGTTGTAAATAAATAGAAGTGTGATGATCATCATTAATAGAGCATTATCCAACTAAAAAATAAAAAGGTAGAAGGCCAAATAAAAAAAAGAAAGGCCCAAAAAAGGAAATAAAAAGGGACCATGCTACTATCCTTTTTTCCACACTTGTGCTTCAAAGTAGCACCATGATCTTTATGATAGAGAGTCTCTTGTTTTGTTACTTTCATATACTGGTGGTATTTTTTCATTATATAACTTGGCTTGTATATTCCAACAATGGGGTTCCTCAAATGCCATATGTCTTCGTGAGCAAGCAAGTTGGATGCACACCCACTTAGTTTCTTTTGTGGAGCTTTCATACATTTATACCTCTAGTGCATCCGTTCTATGGCAATCCCTACTCCTTGCATTGACATCAATTGATGGGCATCTCCCTAGCCCGTTGATTAGCCACGTAAATGTGAGACTTTCTACTTTTAGTCTTTTACACATAACCCCCATCATTATATTCTATTCCACCCATGCTATATCCATGGCTCACGCTCAAGTATTGCGTGAAAATTGAAAAAAGTTTGAGATTACTAAAGTATGAAAAATTGCTTGGCTTGTCATCGGTGTTGTGCATGATGAGAGCATTCTTGTGTGATGAAAATGGAGCATGACCAAACTATATGATTTTATAGGGATGAACTTTTCTTTTGCCATGTTATTTTGAGAAGACATGATTGCTTAGTTAGTATGCTTGAAGTATTATTATTTTTACGTCAATATTAAAATTTTGTCTTGAATCTCTCGGATCTGAATATTCATGCACAATAAAGAAAATTACATTGAGAATTACGCTAGGTAGCATTCCACATCAAAATTTCTGTTTGTATCATTTACCTACTCGAGGATGAGCAGCAATTAAGCTTGGGGGTACTTGATACCTCTCCCAACGTATCTATAAATTTTGATTGTTGCATGCTATTATATTATCTGTTTTGGATGTTTAATGGGCTTTATTATACACTTATATATTATTTTTGGGACTAACCTACTAACCAAAGGCCACTTCAAATTGTTTTTTTTGCTTATTTCAGTGTTTCGCAGGAAAGGAATATCAAAACAGAATCCAAACGGAATGAAACCTTCGGGGGAGTTATTTTTGGAACAAACGTGATCCAAGGGACTTGGAGTAGACGTCAAGAAAGAAGTGAGGAGGCCACGAGGCAGGGAGGCGCGCCTGCCCCCTGGGCAAGCCCCCACCCTCCTGGGCCCCTCGCAGCTCCACCGGCCTACTTCTTCCTCCTATATATATCCATATACCTCGAAAACATCCAGGAGCTGCAGGAAACCCTATTTCTACCGCCGCAACCTTCTATACCCAAGAGATCCCATCTTGGGGCCTTTTCTGGAGCTCCGCCGGAGGGGGAATCGATCACAGAGAGCTTTTACATCAACACCATAGCCTCTCCGATGATGTGTGAGTAGTTTACCACACACCTTCGGGTCCATAGTTATTACCTAGATGGCTTCTTCTCTTTATTTGGATCTCAATACAAAGTTCTCCTCGATCTTCTTGGAGATCTATTCAATGTAATTCTTTTTGCGGTGTGTTTGTCGAGATCCGATGAATTGTGGGTTTATGATCAAGTTTATCTGTGAACAATATTTGATTCTTCTCTGAAATCTTTTATGTATGATTTGTTATCTTTGCAAGTCTCTTTGAATTATCAGTTTGGTTTGGCTACTAGATTGATCTTTCTTGCAATGGGAGAAGTGCTTAGCTTTGGGTTCAATCTTGCGGTGTCCTTTCCTAGTGACAGCAGGGGCAGCAAGGCACGTATTGTATTGTTGCCATCGAGCATAAAAAGATGGGGTTTATATCATATTGCTTCATTTTATCCCTCTACATCATGTCATCTAGCCTAATGCGTTACTCTGTTCTGATGAACTTAATACTCTAGATGCATGTTAGATAGAGATCGATGTGTGGAGTAATAGTAGTAGATGCAGAATCGTTTCGGTCTACTTGTTACGGACGTGATGCCTATATACATGATCATGCCTAGATATTCTCATAATTATGCACTTTTCTATCAATTGCTCGATAGTAATTTGTTTACCCACTGATGACCCACAAGTATAGGGGATCTATCATAGTCCTTTCGATAAGTAAGAGTGTCGAACCCAACGAGGAGCAGAAGGAAATGATAAGCGGTTTTCAACAAGGTATTCTCTGCAAGCACTGAAATTATCGGTAACAAATAGTTTTGTGATAAGGTAATTGGTAACGAGTAACAAGTAACAAGTGTAAATAAAGTGCAGCAAGATGGCCCAATCCTTTTTGTAGCAAAGGACAAGCCTGGACAATTTCTTATATAGTGAAAAATGTTCCCGAGGACACATGGGAATTATCATCAAGCTAGTTTTCATCACGATCATATGATTCGCGTTCGGTACTTAGATAATTTGATATGTGGGTGGACCGGTGCTTGGGTACTGTCCTTACTTGGACAAGCATCCCACTTACGATTAACCCCCATTGCAAGCATCCGCAACTACAACAGAAGTATTAAGGTAAACCTAAGCACAGCATGAAACATATGGATCCAAATCAGCCCCTTACGAAGGAACGCATAAACTAGGGTTTAAGCTTCTGTCACTCTAGCAACCCATCATCTACTTATTACTTCCCAATGCCTCCCTCTAGGCCCAAACAGTGGTGAAGTGTCATGTAGTCGACGTTCACATGACACCACTAGAGGGATGACAACATACATCTCATCAAAATATCGAACGAATACCAGATTCACATGACTACTGATAGCAAGACTTCTCCCATGTCCTCGGGAACAAACGTAACTACTCACAAAGCATATTCATGTTCATAATTAGAGGGGTATTAATATGCATAATGGATCTGAACATATAATCTTCCACCAAGTAAACCAACTAGAATCAACTACAAGGAGTAATCAACACTACTAGCAACCCACAGGTACCAATCTGAGGTTTGGATAAAAAGATTGGACACAACAGATGAACCAGGGTTTGAGATGAGATGGTGCTGGTGAAGATGTTCATGGAGATTGACCCACTCCCGATGAGAGGATCGTTGGTGATGACGATGGTGATGATTTCCCCCTCCCGGAGGGAAGTTTCCCCAGCAGAACAGCTCTGCATGAGACCTAGATTGGTTCCGCCAAGTTTCCGGCTCGTGGCGGCGGAGTCTCATCCCGAAAGCTTTCTTATGATTTTTTCCTCGACGAAAGACTCCATATAGCATAAGATGGGCTTCGAAGGGCCACTAGGGGGGCCATGAGGAAGGGGGCGCGCCCCCCACCCTTGTGGCTGGTGGGTGGCCCCCCTCTGGTACTTCTTGCGCTCAGTATTTTTTATATAGTCTAGAAATAACTTCCGTGAAGTTTCAGGACTTTTGGAGCTGTGCATAATAGGTCTCTAATATTTGCTCCTTTTCCAGCCTAGAATTCCAGCTGCCGGCATTCTCCCTCTTTATGTAAACCTTGTAAAATAAGAGAGAATAGGCATAAGTATTGTGACATAATGTGTAATAACAGCCCATAATGCAATAAATATCTATATAAAAGCATGATGCAAAATGGACGTATCAACTCCCCCAAGCTTAGACCTCGCTTGTCCTCAGGCAAAAGCCGAAATCGAAAAATATGTCCACATGTTTAGAGATAGAGGTGTCTATATAAATAAAATATGGACATGAGGGCATCATGATCATTCTTAGAACAACAACATATATATATATATATATATATATATATTGTCATATGATCTCTTATGCTAAAGTAACAATTCAATCACAATTTCAAGTATGAATCATAAACTTCATTGAGAACCAACAAACTCTAATCTAAGTCATTGAGGCAATTGCAATTTATAATAACATAGGAAAGAGTCAATGTAAGAGCTTTTCAGCAAGTCCACATACTCAACCATCTTTTAGTCTTTCACAATTGCTAACACTCACGCAATATTTATGGGTATGAAGGTTTAATCGGACACAGAGAAAGATAGGGGCTAATAGTTTTCCCTCCCAATGTTTTACCTCAAGGGTAATGTCAACAATAATAGTTCATGAAGACTCACATCCAATTAGCTATATATATCAGGATCTTTCCAACATAGTGTGCTTGCCAAACGATAAAATGTAAAAAGGAAAGGTGAAGATCACCAAGACTCTTACGTAAGATAGAAGATAAAAGTAAAAGATAGGCCCTTCGCACAGGGAAGCAGAGGTTGTCATGCGCTTTTATGGTTGGATGCACAAAATCTTAATGCAAAAGAACGTCACTTTATATTGCCACTTGTGATATGGACCTTTATTATGTAGTCCGTCAATTTTATTTCTTCCATATCACAAGATCGTATAAAGCTTAATTTCTCTGCACTAATAAGTCATACATATTTAGAGAGCAATTTTTATTATGTACCTTTTGGGCTCTTGATCAGTAAGGGACTTTTGATCTATGCATTTAGTAGATTTAGGTCATGCCTTTGTTTGCTATGATCTGTTCCTGTACCATGTTGTTTGCTTTCTCTAAACATTGCTTCCTGATGTTAATTCCTGACATGTTAGTATTTTCACTAAGTTTGTGAAGCTGTTAACTTTTGCACTTTTGCCATGCTTGTTTGAACCTGCTCTTGTGTGATTTAGCCGTAGCTCAGTGTTCATCTTTTATCAAGCATCTTGATTAGATCACTTCCATGTGCTTTGTTGTTATGTTGGAGTGGAGTAGCTTACTTTCTTGTTGCATTCTAGATGGCATCGTGCTGTTAATCGCAGAATTGTGCCATTCTTGTTTTGCTTGCCATTTGCAAACCGTGCATCCGATTCCGGTGATCTTTATATCGATTTCGACCAAAATCATCTCATATTTCCAGAGGCACACTTGGTTTGCCAAGTTGATGCCTTGATCAACCTTTTCCTTTCGGAGCACGCATATGCATTGCATATCACTTCTCGCATAGCATGCCATGTTTTGCATCATGTTGCTTGCGCATTGCACCGTGGTTGATTGTTGTTTCCTTTTCTTGAGTTCTTGCTTTGGGTAGAGCTGGGAGACAACTACGTGATCGAGGAACCTATTGAGTACGCTTACGAGGATCAAGCTTTCGTCAACTCTGAGACAATGCAGGCAAGATGATCATACCCTCGAAATCACTTCTATCTTTGCTTGCTAGTTGTTCCATCTATTGCTATGCCGCGATACCTACCACTTGCTTTATCATGCCTCCCATATTTCCATGTCAAGCCTCTAACCCACCTTTCATAGAAAACCGTTGTTTGGCTATGTTGCCGCTTTGCTCAGCCCCTCTTATAGCATTGCTAGTTGTAGGTGAAGTTGGAGTTTGTTCCATGTTGGAACATGGATATTATTGGGATATCATTATTATGTATTCTTTACTTTAATGCATCTATATACTTGGTAAAGGGTGGAAGGCTCGGCCTTATGCCTGCTGTTTTGTTCCACTCTTGCCGCCCTAGTTTCCATCATACTGGTGTTATGTTCCTTGATTTTGCGTTCCTTACGCGGTTGGGTGTTATGGGAACCCCTTGACAGTTCGCCTTGAATAAATCTCTTCTAGCAAGACCCAACCTTGGTTTTACCATTGTCCACATAAGCCTTTTTCCCTTGTGTTCTGTGGACTCAAGGGTCATCTTTATTTTAAACCACCGGGCCAGTGCTCCTCTGAGTGTTGGTCCAACCTGTCAGCCGTCGGTGGCCACCAGGGGCAACTCTAGGTTGGTCTACCGGAATCTTGGACAATCCGGTGTGCCCTGAGAACAAGATATGTGCAGCTCCTATCGGGATTTGTTGGCACATTCGGGTTGCTTTGCTGGTCTTGTTTTATCTTTGTCGAAATGTCTTGTAACCGGGATTCCGAGTCTGATCGGGTCTTCCTGGGAGAAGGAATATCCTTCATTGACCATGAGAGCTTGTGATGGGCTAAGTTGGGACACCCCTGCATGGTTTTGAAATTTTGAAAGCCGTGCCCGCGGTTATGGGCAAATGGGAATTTATTAATGTCCGGTTGTAGAAAACCTGTCACCTAACTTAATTAAAATGAAGCAACCGCGTGTGTAGCCGTGATGGTGTCTTTTTGGCGGAGTCCGGGGAGAGAACACGGTCTCCTGTTATGCTTGGACGTAAGTAGTTTCAGGATCACTTATTGATCACTATTAGCTTCTCGACCGTGCTTTGCTTCTCTTCTCGCTCTCTTTTGCGTAAGTTAGCCACCATATATGCTAGTGCTTGCTGCAGCTCCACCTCACTACCTTTCCTACCCATAAGCTTAAATAGTTTTGATCGCGAGGGTGTGAGATTGCTGAGTCCCCGTGACTCCCAAATACTTCCAAACAGATACAGGTGCTGATGATGCCAGTGCAGGGGACGCTACCAAACTCAAGTGGGAGTTTGACGAGGATTCGAGTCGTTACTATGTTTCTTTTCTGGATGATCAGTAGAGGTGCCCAGTTGGGGCGATTGGGGATCTAGCATTTGGGTTTAGTTTTCATTATTTTGGTTCCGTAGTCGGACCTTGGTTGTATTCCGGATGATGTATGATATATTTATGTATTGTGTGAAGTGGCGATTGTAAGCCAACTCTTCATCCCTTTCTTATTCAGTACATGGGATGTGTAAAGATTACCCCTCTTGTGACATGTTTACCATGCGGTTATGCCTCTACGTCGTGCCCCGACACATGGGAGATATAGCCGCATCGTGGGTGTTACATCAGAGGTCAAGAAATTTTTGAGAAGTCCTTAATGAACCTCCTATAAAAACCGGTGTGACCGAGGAAGCTTCTTATACCTTTAATGTCCTTGGGACATGGCATCTTTTCAATAGCATCAACTTTAGCTTTATCAACTTCAATGCCTCTTTCAGAAATTTTATGCCCCAAGACAATACCTTCATTAACCATAAAGTGGCATTTCTCCAAATTCAAAACAAGATTAGTTTCTTCACATGTCTACAAAACTGGATCAAGGTTGCTCAAGCAATCATCAAAAGAGGATCCATAAACGGAGAAATCGTCCATGAAAACCTCACATATCTTTTCACAAAAGTCGTAAAATAAAGCCATCATGCATCTTTGAAAGGTAGCAGGTGCATTACATAAACCAAAATGCATACGTCGATAAGCAAAAGTACCAAAAGGGCAAGTAAAAGTGGTCTTTGCTTAATCATCAGCTGACACAGGTATTTGAGAAAAACCGGAGTAACCATCTAGAAAGCAAAAATGTGTATGTTTGGATAATCTTTCTAGCATTTGATCAATAAAAGGTAAGGGGTAATGATCTTTTTTAGTAGCCTTATTTAATTTGCGGAAATCAATTACCATCCTATTACCTGTAATAATTCTTTGCAGAATCAATTCATCTTTATCATTAGGAACAACAGTAACACCTCCCTTCTTAGGGACACAATGTACATTACTTACCCACCGACTATCTGCAACGGGATAAATTATACCTGCCTCAAGGAGCTTTAATATTTCCTTTCTGACCACTTCTTTCATCTTAGGATTCAGCCGTCGTTGGTGATCAATAACTGGTTTGGCGTCTTTCTCCAAATTTATTTTTTGTTGACATAGAGTGGGACTAATGACCTTAAGATCATCAAGAGTATATCCAATAGCAGCACGGTGCTTCTTTAGAATTTTCAATATTTTTTCTTCCTCCTTCACTGAAAGGTTAGCACTAATAATAACAGGATATATCTTCTTTTCATCAAGATAAGCATATTTAAGAGTATCAGGTAATAGTTTAAGCTCAAACACGGGATCACCCTTGGGTGGAGGAGTATCCCCTAGGATTTCAATAGGCAAGTTGTGTTTCGGAATAGGTCCATGTTTAAAGAATACTTCATCTATTTCCCTTCTTTCATTCATGAACATATCATTTTCATGGTCTAGCAAATATTGTTCTAAGGGATCAGTAGGAGGCACGACAATAGAAGCAAGACCAATAATTTCATCTTTACTAGGCAATTCCTCATCACGGGGTTGTCTACTAAATTTAGCAAAATTAAACTCATGAGACATATCCCCTAAACCAACAGAAACAATATCCTTATTGCAGTCTATCTTAGCATTGACAGTATTCAAGAAGGGTCTACCAAAAATAATGGGACAAAAGCTCTCTTGTGGGGAACCAAGAACAAGAAAATCAGTAGGATATTTAACCTTCCCACACAAGACTTCAACATCTCTAACAATCTCAATTGGTGAAATAGTATCTCTATTAGCAAGCTTAATGGTAACATCGATATCTTCTATCTTAGCTGGTGCAATATCATGCATAGTTTCTTTATATAAGGAAATAGGTATTGCACCAGCACTAGCACCCATATCACACAAGCCATGATAACAATGATCTCCTATTTTAATAGAAATAATAGGCATGCCTACAACAAGTCTATGTTTATCTTTAGCACCAGGTTTAGCAATTCTAGCAGTCTCATCACAGAAATAAATAACATGACCATCGATATTATCAGCCAAGAGATCTTTAACAATAGCAATATTAGGTTCAACTTTAACTTGCTCAGGAGGTTTATAAGTTCTAATATTACTTTTACGAACCACAGTTGAAGCTTTAGCATGATCCTTTATTCTAATAGGGAAAGGTGGTTTCTCAACATAAGCAGTGGGAACAACAGGATCATCATAAGTGATAATTTTCTCTTCAACTTTAATAGGTGCAACTACTTTTGTTTCAATGGGAGGATTATACTTAAACCACTTCTCCTTAGGGAGATCAACATGAGTAGCAAAGGATTCACAGAAAGAAGCTACTATCTCAGAGTCAAGTCCATATTTAGTGCTAAATTTACGGCAAACATAGGTATCCATAGAAGATTTAACACAATCAAACTTAGGTGTTATACGTGACTCCTTACCTTCATCGAGATACCAATATTTAGAGTTGCATTTAATTCTCTCAAATAAATTCCATTTGAATTCAATAGTCTTCATCATAAAGGAACTAGTACAAGAAGTGTCGAGCATGGAGATTTTGTTGTCAGAAAGCCGAGCATAAATTTGTTGAATAATCATTTCTCTTGAGAGCTCATGATTGGGGCATGAATATAACATTGACTTAAGCCTCCCCCAAGCTTGAGCGATGCTTTTGTTGGGGAACATTGCAGAAAAAAAAAATTTCCTACTCGTTTCACCAAGATCATCTAGGAGTTCATCTAGAAACGAGTGATTAGATGCATCTACATACCTTTGTAGATCGCGAGCGGAAGCGTTCAAAAGAACGGTGATGATGTAGTCGTACTCGACGTGATCCAAATCACCGATGACCAGCGCCGAACGGACGGCACCTCCGCGTTCAACACACGTACGGAACAACCACGTCTCCTCCTTCTTGATCCAGCAAGGGAGGGAGGACAGGTTGAGGGAGATGGCACCAGCAGCAGCACGACGGCGTGGTGTTGATGGAGCTGCAGTACTCCGGCAGAGCTTCGCTAAGCACTATGGAGGTGGAGGAGGTGTTGGAGAGGGAGAAGGAGGCAACCAAAGGCCAAGGCCTTCAGGTATGAAGTCCCTCCTCTCCCCCACTATATATAGGAGGGCCAAGGGGGGGTGGCCGGCCCTAGGAGATCCAATCTCCTAGGGGGTGCGGCGGCCAAGGGGGTTTCCCTCCCCCCCAAGGCACCTAGGAGGTGCCTTCCCCTCCTAGGACTCTTTCCCCCATAAACCCTAGGCGCATGGGCCTATGTGGGGCTGGTGCCCTTGGCCCATTAGGCCAAGGCGCACCCCCTACAGCCCATGTGGCCCCCCCGGGACAGGTGGACCCACCCGGTGGACCCCCGGGACCCTTCCGGTGGTCCCGGTACAATATCGATAACCCCGAAAGTTGTCCCGATGCCCGAAACAGGACTTCCCATATATAAATCTTTACCTCCGGACCATTCCGAAACTCCTCGTGACGTCCGGGATCTCATCCGGGACTCCGAACAACATTCGGGTTACTGCATATACATATCCCTACAACCCTAGCGTAACTGAACCTTAAGTGTGTAGACCCTACGGGTTCGGGAGACAAGCAGACATGACCGAGACGACTCTCCGGTCAATAACCAACAGCGGGATCTGGATACCCATGTTGGCGCCCACATGCTCCACGATGATCTCATCGGATGAACCACGATGTCGAGGATTCTATCAACCCCGTACGCTATTCCCTTTGTCTATCGATATGTTACTTGCCCGAGATTCGATCGTCGGTATCCCAATACCTCGTTCAATCTCGTTACCGGCAAGTCACTTTACTCGTACCGTAATGCATGATCCCGTGACCAGACACTTGGTCACTCTGATCTCATTATGATGATGCATTACCGAGTGGGCCCAGTGATACCTCTCCGTCATAGGGAGTGACAAATCCCAGTCTTGATCCATGTCACCCAACAGACACTTTCGGAGATACCCGTAGTCTACCTTTATAGTCACCCAGTTACGTTGTGACGTTTGGCATACCCAAAGCACTCCTACGGTATCCGGGAGTCACACGATCTCATGGTCAAAGGAATAGATACTTGACATTGGAAAACTCTAGCAAACGAACTATACGATCTTGTGCTATGTTTAGGATTGGGTCTTGTCCATCACATCATTCTCCCAATGATGTGATCTCGTTATCAATGACATCCAGTGTCCATAGTCAGGAAACCATGACTATCTGTTGATCAACGAGCTAGTCAACTAGAGGCTCACTAGGGACATGTTGATGTCTGTTATTCACACATGTATTACGATTTCCGGATAACACAATTATAGCATGAATAAAGACAATTATCATGAACAAGGAAATATAATAATAATGCTTTTATTATTGCCTCTAGGGCATATTTCCAGCAGTCTCCCACTTGCACTAGAGTCAATAATCTAGTTACATTGTGATGAATCGAACACCCATGGAATTCTGGTGTTGATCATGTTTTGCTCTAGGGAGAGGTTTAGTCAACGGATCTGCTACATTCAGGTCCGTATGTACTTTACAAATCTCTATGTCTCCATCTTGAACATTTTCACGAATGGAGTTGAAACGACGCTTGATGTGCCTTGTCTTCTTGTGAAACCTGGGCTCCTTGGCAAGTGCAATAGCTCCAGTGTTGTCACAGAAGAGCTTGATCGGCCCCGACGCATTGGGTATGACTCCTAGGTTGGTGATGAACTCCTTCACCCATATTGCTTCATGTGCTGCCTCCGAGGCTGCCATGTACTCCGCTTCACATGTAGATCCCGCCACGACGCTTTGCTTGCAACTGCACCAGCTTACTGCCCCACCATTCAAAATATACACGTATCCGGTTTGTGACTTAGAGTCATCCAGATCTGTGTCGAAGCTAGCGTCGACCTAACCCTTTACGACGAGCTCTTCGTCACCTCCATCAACGAGAAACATTTCCTTAGTCCTTTTCAGGTACTTCAGGATATTCTTGACCGCTGTCCAGTGTTCCTTGCCGGGATTACTTTGGTACCTTCCTACCAAACTGACGGCAAGGTTAACATCAGGTCTGGTACACAGCATGGCATACATAATAGAACCTATGGCTGAGGCATAGGGGATGACGCTCATCTCTTCTATATCTTCTGTCTTGGTCGGACATTGAGCTGAGCTCAATTTCATACCTTGTAACACAGGCAAGAACCCCTTCTTGGATTGATCCATATTGAACTTCTTCAATATCTTATCAAGGTATGTGCTTTGTGAAAGACCTATGAGGCGTCTCGATCTATCTCTATAGATTTTGATGCCTAATATATAAGCAGCTTCTCCAAGGTCCTTCATTGAAAAACTTTTATTCAAGTAGGCCTTGATGCTGTCCAAGAGTTCTATATCATTTCCCATCAAAAGTATGTCATCTACATATAATATGAGAAATGCTACAGAGCTCCCACTCACTTTCTTGTAAACGCAGGCTTCTCCATAAGTCTGTGTAAACCCAAACGCTTTGATCATCTCATCAAAGCGAATGTTCCAACTCCGAGATGCTTGCACCAGCCCATAAATCGAGCGTTGGAGCTTGCACACTTTGTCAGCATTCTTAGGATCGACAAAACCTTCCGGCTGCATCATATACAATTCTTCCTTAAGGAAACCATTAGGGAATGCCGTTTTGACGTCCATTTGCCATATTTCGTAATCATAGAATGCGGCAATTGCTAACATGATTCGGACGGACTTCAGCTTCGCTACCGGTGAGAAAGTCTCATCGTAGTCAACCCCTTGAACTTGTCGATAACCCTTAGCGACAAGCCGAGCTTTATAGATGGTCACATTACCATCCGCGTCTGTCTTCCTCTTAAAGATCCATTTATTTTCTATGGCTCGCCGCTCAACGGGCAAGTCAGTCAAAGTCCATACTTTGTTTTCATACATGGATCCTATCTTGGATTTCATGGCTTCTAGCCATTTGTCGGAATCCGGGCCCGCCATCGCTTCTTCATAGTTCGAAGGTTCACCGTTGTCTAACAGCATGATTTCCAAGACAGGGTTGCCGTACCACTCTGGTGCGGAACGTGTCCTTGTGGACCTTCGAATTTCAGTAGGGGCTAGATCAGAAGTATCTTGATCATTGTCATTAATTTCCTCTCCAGTCGGTGTAGGCACCTCAGGAACATTTTCTTGAGTTGCGCCATTTTCCGGCTCAAGAGGTAATACTTCATCAAGCTCTAGTTTCCTCCCCCTTACTTCTTTCGAGAGAAACTCTTTCTCCAGAAAGGACCCATTCTTGGCAACAAAGATCTTGCCTTCGGATCTGAGGTAGAAGGTGTACCCAATAGTTTCTTTTGGGTATCCTATGAAGACGCATTTTTCCGACTTGGGTTCGAGCTTTTCAGGTTGAAGTTTCTTGACATAAGCATCGCATCCCCAAACTTTTAGAAACGACAGCTTAGGTTTCTTCCCAAACCATAATTCATACGGTGTCGTCTCAACGGATTTCGACGGAGCCCTATTTAAAGTGAATGCGGCAGTCTCTAAAGCATAGCCCCAAAAAGAAAGCGGTAAATCGGTAAGAGACATCATAGATCGCACCATATCTAACAGAGTGCGATTACGACGTTCGGACACACCATTACGCTGAGGTTTTCCAGGCGGCGTGAGTTGTGAAACTATTCCACATTTTCTTAAGTGTGCCCCAAACTCGTGACTCAAGTATTCTCCTCCACGATCTGATCGTAGAAACTTGATTTTCCTGTCACGTTGATTTTCAACCTCACTCTGAAATTCCTTGAACTTTTCAAAGGTTTCAGACTTGTGTTTCATTAAGTAGATATACCCATACCTACTTAAATCATCAGTGAGGGTGAGAACATAACGATAGCCACCGCGGGCCTCAACACTCATCGGACCGCACACATCAGTATGTATGATTTCCAATAAGTCGGTTGCTTGCTCCATTGTTCCTGAGAACGGAGTCTTGGTCATTTTACCCATAAGGCATGGTTCGCACGTGTCAAATGATTCATAATCAAGAGACTCTGAAAGTCCATCAGCATGGAGCTTCTTCATGCGTTTGACACCTATGTGACCAAGGCGGCAGTGCCACAAGTATGTGGGACTATCATTATCAACCTTACTTCTTTTGGTACTCACATTATGAACATGTGTAGCATCACGTTCGAGATTCATAAAGAATAAACCATTCACCATAGGAGCATGACCATAAAACATATCTCTCATAAAAATGGAACAACCATTATTCTCAGATTTAAAAGAGTAGCCATCTCGAATTAAACGAGATCCCGATACAATGTTCATGCTCAAAGCTGGCACTAAATAACAATTATTAAGGTTTAAAACTAATCCCGAAGGGAGATGCAGAGGTAGCGTGCCAACGGCGATCACATTGACCTTGGAACCATTCCCGACGCGCATCGTTACCTCGTCCTTTGCCAGTTTCCGCTTATTCCGCAGCCCCTGCTTTGAGTTACAAATGTGAGCAACTGAACCAGTATCAAATACGTAGGAGCCACTACGGGCACTAGTAAGGTACACATCAATTACATGTATATCACATATACCTTTTGTTTTGCCGGCCTTCTTATCCGCAAAGTACTTAGGGCAGTTCCGCTTCCAGTGACCGCTTCCCTTGCAATAAAAGCACTCAGTCTCGGGCTTGGGTCAATTCTTTGGCTTCTTCCCGGCAGCTTGCTTGCCGGGCGCGGCAACCTCCTTGCCGTCCTTCTTGAAGTTCTTTTTACCCTTGCCTTTCTTGAACTTAGTGGTTTTATTGACCATCAACACTTGATGTTCCTTCCTGACTTCTACCTCCGCTGATTTCAGCATAGCAAATACTTCAGGAATGGTCTTTTCCATCCCCTGCATATTGAAGTTCATCACAAAGCTCTTGTAGCTTGGTGGAAGCGACTGGAGGATTCTGTCAATGACCGCATCATCCGGGAGATTAACTCCCAGCTGAGTCAAGCGGTTATGCAACCCAGACATAGTGAGTATGTGCTCACTGACAGAACTGTTTTCCTCCATCTCACAGCTGAAGAATTTGTCGGAGACTTCATATCTCTCGACCCGGGCATGAGCTTGGAAAACCATTTTCAGCTCTTCGAACATCTCATATGCTCCATGTCTCTCAAAACGCTTTTGGAGCCCCGGCTCTAGGCTGTAAAGCATGCCGCACTGAACGAGGGAGTAGTCATCGAAACGTGCCTGCCAAGCGTTCATAACGTCTTGTTCCGCAGGGAGAACGGGTGCGTCACCAAGCGGTGCTTGTAGGACATAATCTTTCTTGGCAGCTATGAGGATGATCCTCAGGTTCCGGACCCAGTCCGTATAGTTGCTGCCATCGTCTTTCAGCTTAGTTTTCTCTAGGAACGCGTTGAAGTTGAGGACTACGTTGGCCATTTGATCTACAAGACATATTGCAAAGATTTTAGACTAAGTTAATGATAATTAAGTTCAACTAATCAAATTATTAGTGAGCTCCCACTTAGATTAGACATCCCTCTAGTCATCTAAGTATTACATGATCCGAGTTAAACTAGACCGTGTCTGATCATCACGTGAGACGGACTAGTCAACATCGGTGAACATCTTCATGTTGATCGTATCTTCTATACGACTCATGCTCGAACTTTCGGTCTTCTGTGTTCCGAGGCCATGTCTGTACATGCTAGGCTCGTCAAGTCAACCTAAGTGTTTGCATGTGTAAATCTGTCTTACACCCGTTGTATGTGAACGTCTGAATAAAACACCCGATCATCACGTGGTGTTTTGAAACAGCGAACTGTCGCAACGGTGCACAGTTAGGGGGAACACTTCTTGAATTTATTGTGAGGGATCATCTTATTTACTACCGTCGTTCTAAGTAAACAAGATGCAAAACATGATAAACATCACATGCAATCAAATAATAAACGTGACATGATATGGCCAATATCACATAGCTCCTTTGATCTCCATCTTGGGGCTCCATGATCATCTTGTCACCAGCTTGACACCATGATCTCCATCATCATGATCTCCATCATCGTGTCTCCATGAAGTTGCTCGCCAACTATTACTTCTACTACTATGGCTAACGCGTTTAGCAATAAAGTAAAGTAATTTACATGGCGTTTCTCGATGACACGCAGGTCATTAAAAGAATAAAGACAACTCCTATGGCTCCTGCCGGTTGTCATACTCATCGACATGCAAGTCGTGAATCCTATTACAATAGCATGAACATCTCATACATCACATATAGATCATTCATCATTCATCACAACTTTGGCCATATCATATCACAAACCACTTGCTGCAAAAACAAGTTAGACGTCCTCTAATTGTTGTTGCAAGTTTTACGTGGCTGAATTAGGGTTCTAGCAAGAACGTCTTCTTACCTACGTTAAAGCCACAACGTGATTTGTCAACTTCTATTTACCCTTCATAAGGACCCTGTTCATCGATTCCGCTCCAACTACCTTATGCAACTAGTGCATGTTAGTCGGTGGAACCGGTCTCACGTAAGCGTACGTGTAAGGTTGGTCCGGGCCGCTTCATCCCACAATACTGCTGAAGCAAGAAAGGACTAGTAACGGCAAGAAAGTTGACAAATCTACGCCCACAACAAATTGTGTTCTACTCGCGCAAGAAGAACTACGCATAGACCTAGCTCATGATGCCACTGTTGGGGAACGTTGCAGAAAACAAAAAATTTCCTACTCGTTTCACCAAGATCATCTAGGAGTTCATCTAGCAACGAGTGATTAGATGCATCTACATACCTTTGTAGATCGCGAGCGGAAGCATTCAAAAGAACGGTGATGATGTAGTCGTACTCGACGTGATCCAAATCACCGATGACCAGCGCCGAACGGACGGCACCTCCGCGTTCAACACACGTACGGAATAGCCACGTCTCCTCCTTCTTGATCCAGCAAGGGAGGGAGGAGAGGTTGAGGGAGATGGCACCAGCAGCAGCACGACGGCGTGGTGTTGATGGAGCTGCAGTACTCCGGCAGAGCTTCGCTAAGCACTATGGAGGTGGAGGAGGTGTTGGAGAGGGAGAAGGAGGCAACCAAAGGCCAAGGCGTTCAGGTATGAAGTCCCTCCTCTCCCCCACTATATATAGGAGGGCCAAGGGGGGGTGGCCGGCCCTAGGAGATCCAATCTCCTAGGGGGTGCGGCGGCCAAGGGGGTTTCCCTCCCCCCCAAGGCACCTAGGAGGTGCCTTCCCCTCCTAGGACTCTTTCCCCCATAAACCCTAGGCGCATGGGCCTATGTGGGGCTGGTGCCCTTGGCCCATTAGGCCAAGGCGCACCCCCTACAGCCCATGTGGCCCCCCCCGGGACAGGGGGACCCACCCGGTGGACCCCCGGGACCCTTCCGGTGGTCCCGGTACAATACCGATAACCCCGAAACTTGTCCCGATGCCCGAAACAGGACTTCCCATATATAAATCTTTACCTCCGGACCATTTCGGAACTCCTCGTGACGTCCGGGATCTCATCCGGGACTCCAAACAACATTCGGGTTACTGCATATACATATCCCTACAACCCTAGCGTAACTGAACCTTAAGTGTGTAGACCCTACGGGTTCGGGAGACAAGCAGACATGACCGAGACGATTCTCCGGTCAATAACCAACAGCGGGATCTGGATACCCATGTTGGCTCCCACATGCTCCACGATGATCTCATCAGATGAACCACGATGTCGAGGATTCTATCAACCCCGTATGCTATTCCCTTTGTCTATCGATATGTTACTTGCCCGAGATTCGATCGTCGGTATCCCAATACCTCGTTCAATCTCGTTACCGACAAGTCACTTTACTCGTACCGTAATGCATGATCCCGTGACCAGACACTTGGTCACTCTGAGCTCATTATGATGATGCATTACCGAGTGGGCCCAGTGATACCTCTCCGTCATACGGAGTGACAAATCCCAGTCTTGATCCATGTCACCCAACAGACACTTTCGGAGATACCCGTAGTCTACCTTTATAGTCACCCAGTTACGTTGTGACGTTTGGCATACCCAAAGCACTCCTACGGTATCCGGGAGTCACACGATCTCATGGTCAAAGGAATAGATACTTGACATTGGAAAACTCTAGCAAACGAACTATACGATCTTGTGCTATGTTTAGGATTGGGTCTTGTCCATCACATCATTCTCCCAATGATGTGATCTCGTTATCAATGACATCCAGTGTCCATAGTCAGGAAACCATGACTATCTGTTGATCAACGAGCTAGTCAACTAGAGGCTCACTAGGGACATGTTGATGTCTGTTATTCACACATGTATTACGATTTCCGGATAACACAATTATAGCATGAATAAAGACAATTATCATGAACAAGGAAATATAATAATAATGCTTTTATTATTGCCTCTAGGGCATATTTCCAACAGCTTTCTCCTTTGCGAGGCCAAAAATTATATATATAATTACGATCACGATGAACAAGATGCACAGGATAAAACTTCTGGTGAAATTCCAATTTCAATCATTTGTAGTCCCATGATCCCATATCATCACATAGCCTATACCATGTCAATGCATCTCCCTTCAAAGATAAAGTTAAGACCTTCTTCTCGGTAACATCATCGGGCATACCTGCAAGCTTAAATAATCCACAAACTTCATCCACATAGATTAAGTGTAAGTCAGGATGTACTGTTCCGTCTCCCGCAAAAGGATTAGCTAGCAGTTTCTCTATCATACCAGAAGGAATTTCAAAGTAAACATTTTCAGTAGGTTGAGGAGCAACTATTTGCTCTACGGTCGGGGTGAAGATACCCCGAACTAGCCCCTCAAAGGATTATGTTCCATAGTAACAAGTGATAGTAAATTTCAGCACACTATATAAATTTTTCCTTACCAAATTCCACCTACCAAAGGCACTTCACTCCCCAGCAACGGCGCTAGAAAATAGTCTTGATGACCCACAAGTATAGGGGATCTATCGTAGTCCTTTCGATAAGTAAGAGTGTCGAACCCAACGAGGAGCAGAAGCAAATGATAAGCGGTTTTCAGCAAGGTGTTGTCTGCAAGCACTGAAATTATCGGTAACATATAGTTTTGTGATAAGGTAATTTGTAACAAGTAACAAGTAACAAGTGTAAATAAAGTGCAGCAAGATGGCCCAATCCTTTTTGTAGCAAAGGACAAGCCTGGACAATTTCTTATATAGATAAAAGCACTCCCAAGGACACATGGGAATTATCGTCAAGCTAGTTTTCATCACGACCATATGATTCACGTTCGATACTTTGATATGTGGGTGGACCGGTGCTTGTGTACTGTCCTTACTTGGACAAGCATCCCACTTATGATTAACCCCCATTGCAAGCATCCACAACTACAACATAAGTATTAAGGTAAACCTAACCATTGCATGAAACATATGGATCCAAATCAGCCCCTTACGAAGCAACGCATAAACTAGGGTTTAAGCTTCTGTCACTCTAGCAACCCATCATCTACTTATTACTTCCCAATGCCTCCCTCTAGGCCCAAAAAATGGTGAAGTGTCATGTAGTCGACATTCCCATGACACCACTAGAGGGATGACAACATACATCTTATCAAAATATCGAACGAATACCAAATTCACATGACTACTAATAGCAAGACTTCTCCCATGTCCTCAGGAACAAATGTAACTACTCACAAAGCATATTCATGTTCATAATCAGAGGGGTATTAATATGCATAATGGATCTGAACATATAATCTTCCACAAAGTAAACCAACTAGCATCAACTACAAGGAGATTAACACTACTAGCAACCCACAGGTACCAATCTGAGGTATGGATACAAAGATTGTATACAAGAGATGAACTAGGGTTTGTGATGAGATGGTGCTAGTGAAGATGTTGATGGAGATTGACCCCCTCTCGATGAGAGGATCTTTGGTGATGACAATGGTGATGATTTCCCCCTCCCGGGGGGAAGTTTCCCCCGCAGAACAGCTCTGCCGGAGCCCTAGATTGGTTCTGCCAAGGTTCCTCCTCGTGGCGGCGGAGTCTCATCGCGAAAGCTTGCTTATGATTTTTTCCTCGGGGAAAGACTCCATATAGCAGAAGATGGGCATCGAAGGGCCACCAGGGGGCCCATGAGGTAGCTGGCGCGCCCCCACCCTCGTGGCTGGTGGGTGGCCCCTCTCTAGTACTTCTTGCGCTCAGTATTTTTTATATATTCTGCAAATAACTTCCGTGAAGCTTCATGACTTTTGGAGCTCTGCAGAATAGGTCTCTAATATTCGCTCCTTTTCCAGCCCAGAATTCCAGTTGCCGGCATTCTCCCTCTTTATGTAAACCTTGTAAAATAAGAGAGAATAGGCATAAGTATTGTGACATAATGTGTAATAACAGCCCATAATGCAATAAATATCGATATAAAAGCATGATGCAAAATGGACGTATCACCCACCATAATACTTATTCTATCTTGAGAGAAGCCACTAGTGAAACCTATGGCCCCCGGGTCTATCTTTCATCATATAAGTTTCCAATCTATTTTACTTTGCAATCTTTACTTTCAATCTATATCATAAAAATACCAAAAAAATGTATCTTATTATCTCTATCAGATCTCACTCTTGTAAGTGACCGTGAAGGGATTCACAACCCCTTTATCGCGTTGGTTGCAAGGTTCTTATTTGTTTCTGCAGGTACGAGGGACTTGCGTGTAGTCTCCTACTGGATTGATACCTTGGTTCTCAAAAACTGAAGGAAATACTTACGCTACTTTGCTGCATCACCCATTCCTCTTCAAGGGAAAAACAACGCAGTGGTTAAGAGGTAGCACTCGCTTGCACGAATCTGAAAGTGTGTGCACTGCATCATCTTCATCACCATCTTCATCTTCGACGACGCCCACGACCATGGCGCCTAAGAAGAAGAAGTCTGGACCTTCAGCCCATCCGTCCACCTCGAACGCTCCGCCGCCCATGGCCTCTAGTGCCTCGGAGGATGCGGGGGTGAGCGATGACGTGAACACTGCTGGAGGTGTGACTGGAGCAGGTGGCGCCATCGCCGCTCGCCTGCGGCCGGCACAGGAGCTCGAGATGTCAGAGGAGAACAACATCAGCAACGCCTTGGCGGTCACGCTCCACAAGGTGCAGGCGAGGGGGTCACTCCGTCTGGACCCCCTCCTCCCACTGACAGGCACAACCACAACAACGACGCTTCATCTACGGTGAGCCATTGCCATCCAGCTGCCCCCACCGCGGGAGAAACCACAGCCCATGCGCCTCTTCCTGGACAAGCCAACTGGACCGCTGCGCCCGACGAAGCCGCTGACACTCAAGCACCACCGCTGCGCGACCCCGCTACCCAGGTGGTCGTCCCACTGCTCCGTGGACGTGGCACCATAACCGTCTCCGCCACTGGCACCGTTAGGAGCTAGGCGATGGTGCGGCCGACGTCATCAACATCTATGCCAAGCACAGCCTCGGAGGCTATGGAGTGAGCTCATTTGCTACTGAGGTTTCCGCCAGCGGCCGAGCAGATGGTTGAATGGTGTGCCACCATCCAGAGCCTGCTTGCTTTCACCGAAGCTGGGGGCTCATGACCAGCTGGCCCGCCACGATCTCCCCAAGAGACAACGACCGCCCGTACCGCTGGCCGAACGGAGGGGGCCGTCCCCATAGTGCAATCCCCACCATGGCAGCCGACGCGGGCGCAGCTGAATCAAGACCTTGACGACGTCTCGATGGCCTCTTCTGACCCTCGAGCACATCCAAGCCAACGTTGAGCCCCGGAGGATAGGCGGCGGGGAGACACACGCGTCGTCACAAATCGGCACCATGACGACCTCCGCTAGACCGACGGGTGCGGCGGCCTCCACGTCGATGAGCCTGCGCTCGGTGTTGGCACGTGCCTACCTTTTGAGGTCAGGCGCCCTGGCTTTACACGAGAGCCGCGACAAGTCTGTTGGCCGTCCGTTCGCGCGTTCAAGCCAGAGATACCTGAGAAGTACGACGGGAGGCTGAACCCGACAGAATTCCTGAGCATCTACACCATTGCTATTCAAGATGCCGATGGAAGAGATGAGACGGTGTTCGCCAACTACTTCCCTTTGGCCCTCGAGTCCAATGTGAGGTCTTGGCTGATGGACCTGCCGAAGAACTCCATTTCGTCATGGGCAGACCTATGCCATGAGTTCGTCGGTGCCATCATCGGTGGCCACCAAGAGCATGGCAGGCCCAGTGACCTGCAGCTTCTCCAGCAGAAGGAGGAGAAACTCTCCATAAGTATTTACAGAGATTCAGTAAAGTTCAGAGGAATATTCCAAATATCCATCCGGCAGCTGTTATAGTAGCCTTCCAATCCAATGTGCGCAACCGTCGCATTCGTTCTACGATGAAGGTGCAGTTGCCCAAGACTGTGAAGGAGCTATACACACTGGTGGATAAGTGTGCTCGGATGGAGGAAGGAAGGAAGTTGCCCGGAGAGGAGGATGGCATCAAAGTTCATTCCGAGGATGAAGATGAATCAACCAGCCAGAGGAAAGGCAAGAAGCGCAGTAAAAAGCCAAGAGATAAGGCAGTGATGACTATAGAATGTTCGGGCACACCTAGTACCGGCAAGAAGGCCAAGGCTAAGGCCCCCGGCAAGGAAGTTGCCGCTTGCACAGCCTGCCGGGATGCCGATGCCGCCGGTAAAGCTGGGAAAGGTGATAGCCCGTACTGCAAGATCCACCAGGCCAAGGGCCATGACCTTCAGGAGTGTTACTAGGTTGAGCAGCTTGTCAAGAAACAGAGGGCAGAATATGATAAGTGTGAGAAGGAAAAAGGTCAGAATGCCACTGGTGGAAAGGGTCTAGGCGGTGAAGCAAATCGCCCCGGCAAACCCTTTCGGAACTAAGGAAAACCCGCCAGCGGTCAAGAGAAGGAAGTCTTTGATGATGTGGGTAACAAAGGGAATGAAGAGGAAACCAGCAATCAGGAATTTCAGAAGGCCACTAACACCCTATGCATTGATGTGGGTGCATATTTGCACACCTCACACCGCTAGCTCAAGCAATGGGCATGAGAGATCAATGTCGTCGATCAAACACCAGAGGCCCGGAAACCGCTCAAATGGTCCCGCACGCCAATCATCATTGATGAGGAGGATCATCCTGGCCGCACTACCGCGGTATGATGCTTGTCATTGTTGGTCTCCCCGACAATTCGCAACCTCAAGGTCACAAAGACGTTAGTGGATGGTGGGGCCGGGCTTAATCTGATTTCCCTAGCAGCCATCGACAAGCTTCAGATAGGAGAAGAAGATATAGAGGTTACCCGCATGTTTCAAGGAGTTAACCCCGGCAGGAGCCATCCTAAAGGGAAGATTGCATTGCCGGTGACGCTTAGGGGAGAGTTGAACTATCGGACAGAGAAGGTTGTCTTTGATGTGGTTGATCTCCCCCAACCATACAATGGGATTCTAGGGCGCCCGGCCCAGGCCAAGTTCATGGCAGCATCCCACTATGCTTATAACACTCTGAAGATGTCTGGGCCACTAGGAGTCATCACTATCCCATCAGATGAGAAGGATGCAATTATCTGCATGGACAAGATGTACCTGGATGCAATCACAGCAGAGGCTGCGGCATCAACAGCTCCCGCCGAGGAAAGCAAAGGAAAGAAAAGGGATTGTAGGACCTCCAGCAAGGAGTTTGGGAAGCGTGCCCCCTCTGAGTGCATGACAACCGTTGACGATGTGATCGAGTGTTCCAACAACAATAGATCCAAAGTTGTTGCACCCCAAGTGAAGAAGGACTCGTCCGGCTGGCTGGCGTCGACGGTACTTTCACCATCAGCTCCACCCTTGATGACAAATAGGAAAGTGCGCTCATTGCCTTCCTGCGGACAAGTATCGATGTGTTTTCCTGGCGACCATCTAATATCCCCGATGTTCGCAGGGAGGTAATCGAGCACCACCTTGATGTCGTCCCACACGCCCGACCTATCAAGCAGAAAGTCCAGAAGCAGTCCTTGGAAAGGCAATAGTTTATTGCGGAGGAAATCAAGAAACTGGAGGCAGCTGGTTTGGTCAGAGGAGTACTACATCCTACATGGTTAGCAAACCCAATGGTAGTCCGGAAGGCAAATGGGAAATGGAGGCTTTGCATAGGTTTCACAGATCTCAACAAGGCCTGCCCGAAAAACCCATTTCCCTTGCCGCGTATCGACCAGATTGTGGATTCCACTTCAGGATGTGATTTGCTCTCCTTTCTGGACACATACTTCGGATATCACCAGATCTTCATGTCCAAAGAAGATGAAGAGAAGACGTCGTTCATCACTTCATGTTGAACGTACTGTTATGTCCGCATGCCATTCGGACCAAAAAGTGTCAGGTCCACTTTTGCAAGAGCAGTTCAAATCGGTTTTGAGCCATAGTTACATAGAAACATAGAAGCTTCTATGGATGATATCATGGTCAAAACCAAGAATAAGACCACTCTTATCTGGGATTTGGAGGAAACACTTGCTAATCTATGCAAGATCAATTTGAAGCTTAATCCGGAGAAGTGTGTGTTTGGAGTCCCCTCTGGCAAGCTGCTTGGTTTCTTCGTGTCCCACCAGGGGATAGAAGCTAACCCCGACAAGATCACAGCCATCAAGCAGATCCAAATACCAAGGATACTTAAGGATGTGAGGCGCTTGATGGGATGTGTTGCCGCGCTAAGTAGTTTCATTTCCAAGTCTTCCGAGCATGCCTTGCTGTTCTTTAAAATTTTGAAGAAGGCGGGCCCAATGAAGTGGACCCTGGAAGCAGATGCAGCTCTATAGGAGTTGAAGGCCTACCTATCTTCTGTACCTACCTTGGTTGCACCCAAACCCCAAGAGCCATTGTTGCTATACTTGGCGACAACCAACCAAGTCGTCAGCGTGGCCTTGGTAGCACAGTGAGAAGTGGATGAGGCAGAAAGTGGACAGATGACGGAAGAATCTGTAAAGGATCAGAACGGCAATGGGCACGGCCATGAGAGCAACCCCAAGGACGCGACAAGGAAGAAAGTGGTGCAGCGCCCAGTGTACTTTGTCAGCACCTTGTTACAAGGGGATAGATCGAGGTACTCTGGCATGCAAAAATTGATCTTTGGTCTCATGATGGCCTCAAGGAAATTGCGCCACTACTTCCAAGCCCATGAGATCACAGTTGTTACTCGTATTCTGTTGTGAAGGATACTCCAAAACCCTGAGGTTACCGGCAGAATAGTGGAGTGGGCTTTGGAGTTATCTAGCTTTGGTTTGAAGATTGAGAGCACATCAACCATTCAGAGCAGGGCGCTAGCAGAGTTTATTGCAGAATGTTTGCCAACCCCTGATGAGGAAGTGACAAAGACAGCTATCCCCGGCAAGGAATAACCCCAAGAATGGATTGTGTATTTTGATGGTGCTTTTCCCTACAAGGTGTAGGGGCTGGTGTGCTTCTTGTTGCCCCCTCCGAGGAGCACTTGTAGTACGTCGTCCAAATGCACTTTGCCCGGGAAGAAGCCACGAACAATATAGCTGAGTATGAGGGGCTCCTTGCTGGGCTCAGAATTGCAGCAGAATTGGGAATCAAGAAGCTGATCATACGAGTATATTCATAGCTTGTGGTGAGACAAGTCAACAAGGATTATCAAAGCCCATTGATGGAAGCATAAGTTGAGGAAGTAAGGAGATTGGAGGAGCACTTTGACGGCTTGCAAATAGAGCATGTACCCCATGCGAAAAACATCATAGCTGATCACCTGTCAAAGTGTGTTGCGCAAAAGCTTCCTGTGGAACCAGGAACTTTTGTTCTATGCCTCTCTTAGCCCTCTGTATCACCAGCCACAATGGCCCGAAAAAGGAGAAAGTTGGACTACGGTAAGCCTCTCCCGGTCGAGCCGTCTGCTCCCGGCAGAGACCCTACCGGAAACAACTCCTCATAGACTGCCAGATGACCCCCTCTAGCCGGGCCTATGGAGCCCGCGAACGAGGCTGGTGCTCCCGCAGTAGACGAGGTGCCGCTAGTCCACTTTCCCGAGCCCCAGGCTCCAACTTGGGCAAGGCACATCGTCTGCTTCCTCCAAACCGGAGAACTTCCCGACGACCAAGATGAAGCTGAGAAAATAGCCCGGAGGGCCAGTATGTATCAGTTTGTCGATGACACTCTATACAAAAGGAGGCCCAATGGTGTGAAATTGAAGTATGTCTGCTAGGAGGATGGAAAGGAACTGTTGGCTGAGATTCATATAGGAATGTGCGACTGACACATTGGATCAAGGGCATTAGTTGGGAAAGCATTCTGACAAGGATTCTATTGGCCCGCAGCCCTCCAAATGCAGTCGAGCTTGTCATGATATGTGAAACCTGCCAGTTCAATTCCAAGAGACCACACCTGCTTGCCCAAGCCCTTTAGACAATACTAAAAGCACAAGTGCTCCCTAGGTGGTTTTGGTAATTAATGTCAACATATCTCTTGTTGGACTAATGTTTTTTCTAGTATATTTCAAATAAGTTCAACAGATGGAGTGGCACGGACAAGAGGATGTAGAACCCCTTCAAGATGCTAAGGACAAAGAATTGGCTCAAGCTCACAAGCTCAAGACTCTGCATTTTACTTTTAGTGATCCAAGATCACATTGGGTCCATAGGAAAGCCAATACTATTAAAAGGGGATGAGGTGTTGCTTAATGGCTTGCTTTCTCAAATTACTTAGTGATATGCTCCAAAAGCCCTCAAACACTTTATCATATCCACATATGTCCCAAACCAAAAGTCAAACTAGGCCCCACCAAAATTTTCCATCTGGTGCCACCGAGTTCACTTGACATAGCCACTGCCAGAAACCCTAATCGATTCGGTCTCACCGATGGGATCTCGGTCTCACCGAGGTGGGCTTGCAAACTCCTTGTTACCTATTGCAATGATTTCGGTCTCACTGAGATATGCAATCGGTCCCACTGAGTTTGCTTGACCAACTCTCTGTTTCACTTATTACCGAAATCGGTCCCACAGAGTTTGTGTAATCGGTCAAACCGAGATGAGGTTTATCCTAACCCTATCACATCGGTCCCACTGAGTTGATCATATCAGTCCCACCAAAATGCCTAATGGTCACATTATGAACTAAATCGGTCCGACCGAGTTTTCTGATTCGGTCCCACCGATTTTAGTGATTTGTGTGTAACGGTTAGATTTTGTGTGGAGGCTATATATACCACACCACCCACTCTTCATTTGATGAGAGAGCCATCAGAACATGCCTACACTTCCAACATTCATTTTCTGAGAGAGAACCACCTACTAATGTTCCATTCCAACCATATGAATCTTGATCTCTAGCCTTCTCCAAGTTGCTTTCCACTCAAATCATCTTTCCACCAAATCCAAATCAGTGAGAGAGAGTTTAGTGCTGGGGAGACTACCATTTGAAGCACAAGAGCAAGGAGTTCATCATCAACACACCGTCTATTACCTTTTGGAGAGTGGTGTCTCCTAGATTGGTTAGGTGTCACTTGGGAGCCTCCGTCGAGATTGTGGAGTTGAACCAAGGAGTTTGTACGAGCAAGGAGATCGCCTACTTCGTGAAGATCTACCCTAGTGAGGCAACTCCTTCGTGGGTGATGGCCATGGTGGGATAGACAAGGTTGCTTCTTCGTGGACCCTTCGTGGGTGGAGCCCTCCGTGGACTCGCGCAACCGTTACCCTTCGTGGGTTGAAGTCTCCATCAACGTGGATGTACGATAGCACCACCTATCGGAACCACGCCAAAAATCTTCGTGTATCCAATTGTGTTTGCACACTCCAATCCCATCCCTTTACTTTGTTGCAAATTGCATGCTTTATTTTCCGCTGCTCATATACTCTTGCCATGCTCGCTTGAATGTATTTGATGTTTAAACTTGTGCCTAAACTCTACCTTAACTCGAAGAAAATAAAAACAACAACTTTTCTTTGTTAGTATTCTATTCACCCCCCCTCTAGACACCTCTTCTCGATCCTTTCAATTGGATCAAAGCTTTTGTCTCCATTGCATTGGTTTAAACACCTTTGGAGGAAGATGGATGAGTCTACACTACTAGGGAAAACCTTATCAACAGAGGTATAGCAGTAGCGTTGGTCAAAACTCGGTGCTAGCACTACTTAGTAGTAGCGCTTGTTGCAAAACCACGCTACGACCATTGTTTTAGCAGTAGCGCGTCTTCACGGAAAAGCGCTACTACTAAAATTCCCTCACTAATGCCGGTAGGCTAGGAATAGTAGTAGCGGTTCACCTAGAAGCATGCTACTGCTAAAAACTTTGTAGCAACGCTTTTATGCTGTAGAGCGCTACTTCTATGAAAAAGAAAATAAATAGAAAAATAAGTAGTAATGTAAATGAAAATTAAATAAATAGAAAAAGGAGAAATGAAAAAAACAAAATGTAAAGAAAACTAAAGAAAAAGAAAAATAAAACAGAAAGGAATAGCTGTAGCGTGTTTCTCTGGAACACGCCATAGCTATCTTAGCTATAGCGCGTTTTGGCAAAACGCGCTACTGCTAGTTTGACTCAAATCCCAGCAGCCCGGGCTCAAAATTTCGCTAAGTCCTTTCCCCCCTCTCTACTCCCGCCCCCTGTCCCCCAACTGATCCATCGCCGCTGTCGCCCTGCCGCCTTCGACCACACCGCCACCGCACGAGGCGGCCTTCGACCACACCGCCGCCGCCCACCGCCTTCGACCACACCGCCGCCGCCCGAGGATGCCCTCGACCTCACCGTCGCCTCCCTCGAGCTCACCGCCGCCGCCCTCGACCTCACCGCCGCCGCCCGAGCCAGAGCCTGCCCTCACCGCCGACCATAAGGCTCTGCCTCTCCTGTCCCCTACCCTCCTCTCTCTCTCTGCTAGGGCAATTCTTATATATGTTGATATTGTGTTGATGTTCATATGAACCCTAGGTGTTCATATGAACCCTAGATTTTTTTAGGGCAGTAGGCATTTTATAGCATTTAGGAAAAATGATTAGCAATTTTTTTAGGAAATTAGCTAGGGCAATTTTTATGAAAATGCTAAATAGTAATTCGATTTAGCTTGAAAGTAATAGAGGGTATATAAATAATAGTAGCATTTAGATTTAAATTAACAGAGGCTATAAACAAAAAACACTTAGCTATAAATTATATTTGGACTACGGACCTGAATTTGTTCCAAATTTCATTCAAATGAAATTTTAATTATTTGGACTATGGACCTTAATATTTTTGAAGAAATTGGGTGTAGGTACTAAGGTCCTGCTGTGGAAATTTTGGTGAGGTCAGAAGGGTTAGAGAAAATTGAGTTCCTAGACTTTTAGCTTTAGACAAAAAAAGTATTTAGCTATAAATAAAAAACAGTAGCTATGGAATTTAGCTATAAACAGAAAACAGAATTGTTTTTCTTTTCAAAAACTTGGTCAAACTAATTGTTGCTATGTAAACAAAAAACAAGACTGTTTTTATATGATATATGTCATTGATGTTCATTTGCATATTCCATTATTGTTGATTATATCTTTTCATTGAAGTGGCCATGTTATATGCAAATTCCTCAATAGTGTTTGCTCATGTTATATCTTTTCATTGATGTTGTTCGATTGTGCCCAAGTGGCTTTGTTGTTTCCAGGGAATGATGCTGAGTGGCCTATGTTTTGCCAGAATGTTGATTCATCTCTGTTCCGGCAAATTTCAGGGTCTCGATTTGTCCACTTTTTAGCAAAGGTCATGCCGAAATTTCCCATGAATTTTGGCATGACTTGTGCTACAAACTAGGACATATCGAGTGCCTGGGATTTGCCGCACCAGGAAGGAGTCAACATTCCTGCAAAACAATAGGCCTTTTTTATGTCATTATTCATTTTATTAGGTCTAGAATTAATTGACTAGATTTAATCATAGAAAACATGGCTTGCAACGCTGAAGGACAGGGTTTCTGGTGATTGCGACGACGTCTACCGGGCGGCAGATGAATTTTTTAGCCTTGCCGACGATCAACCGATGTTGTTGCTGGGCACACCGGTGGCATCGGGGACAGAGACCGACACGCAGAATGGTGCTGAGACTGAGACCGGCGCTGAGACTCAAACCGGCATCGAGACTGGCGCTGAGAGTGAGACCAGCGCTTCCTCGGGGAGCGGAGCCGGTGTAGAACCAAAAGCAAAGAGGCAACGGATTCCTAACAAACTCACCGTCAAACTCCTATGGCTAAGTGAAAGTGTTAAAGCATTATAGTCTGGTTGCCTCGTTCGCTGCGCTATCACCTCCTTAATAGGACCAAGACGTTGGGTTAAGTGTGAACATGTATCTTCTGCAAACACCTCCGCATTATATGTGTGGGGGCTGAAGCCGACGACTGCAATCTTTCAGGTTATATACATATATACATAAAAGGCCGCACAGGAGGCATCATATTACGTTCAGGCAAAAGTATAAACACAACCTTAATAAGTTTCATAAAAACATTGTGTTTACAATGGGAATACATGTCACTCAAACATAATATTCTTCGAGCACTGGGCCTCTATCAAACGAACACCCTCGAGAACCTCTTCGAAATAGTGCTCGGCAGCCACTCGGCCTATGGTCGAACCCTGCGCCGCAATAGTGGTAGCATCCATCTCCGCCCAGTATGCTTTAACACGGGCAAGGGCCATCCGCGAGCCTTCTATGCACGCCGACCTCTTCATCGCATTAATGCACGGCACCACACCAAGGAACTGCTGCACTAAGCTGAAATAGCTGTTCGGCTTTGGCTTTTCCGGCCACAGTTGATCCACAACAGACCTCATGGCGAGTCCGAACAACCTATTTAGTTCGGCCCATTCGGCTAGCTGATTAGTCAATGGAAGCGGACGCTCTGGAACGTTGAATTGCGACCAGAACAGCTTGTCCACTTCATGATTTGTTTGACCTTGGAAGTATTTGGCCGCATCGACAGCGCTTGCCGCCAAGTCCATATATGTGTCTGCCTAACTCCACAGCCGATCCAGAGGGGCATACCGTGGATCTCCGAACTTTCTCCATAGCATGAAGGGCTTCCCAGCCGCAATAACCCCGACTTCATGCAGCTCCTCCTTCTTCGCTCTCATAGCAGAGCAGGTGTCTTTGTTCGCCATCGTGGCCTTTTCAAGGTCCGTTGCCTTCGCTCGGTTTTCTTTTTCAAGGAACTGGCAACGGTCGGCAGTGTCTTTTAACTTTACAGTCATCTTGGCCATCTTCTTTTTGCTCTCGCAATGCGCGGCCTTCTCGGCTTTCAACTCTTCGGCCGCCTTTAAAGCAGTCGCATTACTAATCCTTGCTTGTTCTTTGGCTCGGGCAAGTCCCACCCGCAGGGTTTCCACGGTGGCAGCTCCATCTGTAGTCACAACATATTAAATATACTGGCATCATGCTACTCTTACTATGTGGCATTTACCAAAAAATAACACTTACCCTGTGCCTCGTCAAGCCTGTTGTTAACAAGCTCGATGTCAGCATCCGCCGCATCCAGTTGCCGCTTCAGTTCGGCAAACTCATGAGTTCGGCTAGCCACCGGAGCTCCCACTACCTGCACATTAAAGCAGTATGGTTATTCCCTGGGACTACGATCCTCTGTTTGTCGCTGTTCTCGGCGACAACCAGAGTCTCAGGGGCTACTATCTACACAGGGCACACCTAAAAATGTGCGGTACCATCACAAATGTACATCATTTTACGTACCTCAAAGCCCGTTAGTAGACTCATAAAGGCATCATGAAACCCGCTTTTGGTGGATGAGATCCTTTCCATCACCGTACCCATCATTGTACGGTGTTCTTTTGGGATGGCTGCTCGCTCCAACAGCTCTCTCAGTACGTCCGACCGCATACCAGTCGGTGTCTGACTCTTCTGTTTTCTCTCTTCGAGAGCCAGACGCTGGGGACTTCGGGTGACTATAGGATTATCTTCTGGCCTCACCGGATCCGGAGAGGCCCTCCGTGACGACACTTCCAGGTCGCCTGCTTCTTGAGCGGCGGAGTCCGGGGGAGGCGTTTCGCTCTCCATCATCTCTGGAAGAAGATCCCCCGAAGACGAGCTCTACTGAGAAGGGCGCAGATCCGAACTGTAAGATAAATACTGCGGTTGTTTTCCTCAGAGATAAGGTAATATATCTTCACTATTAAAGTACTTTTTAATTACTTACAGCTCATTAGAGGGCTGATCCCCGCGCGGACTTTGTGCGGCAAGAGCACCCTCCAAGGCAGGACCCTCTGGTGGAGATTCCTTCTCTCGCTTGGAAACCGTGGTTTCTGGATCTTCACAGGTAGTCCTCTTCCTCCCCCGGTGTGAGAGAATGTCTGATTCCTCCCCTCGATTATCCTCCCTCACGGTGGGAGCTCGTTCCATCTATCGGAGTAGGTAGCAATGGAGGCCCGCTTTCGCCCTCATTATTCCCCCCTTTGTCTTCCTTTGAGGGCTCCGGGCAAGGTGCTAGCTCGAGCATCTTTTCCAGTACCGGATTTTCCAAACCCTTAGGAAGGGGGGCCGAACACCAAATCATCTTCACCTTTGTTATCCAGTCCTGGTCAAAGAGCGATTTCTCAGAATAACGTCATGGTAAATAAAAGACGGTGTGTTCGGCTAAAGGATTACTTACTGCTCAGGCCCACGTCCTCGGTAGTATATGGACACTCTATTTGGGGTCCGAAGAATGATTTGTACATCTCCTCGTCCGTTAGGCCGAGGAAATTTTGCATAGTACGCGACCCTTCTGGGTTGAACTCCCACATGCGGAGGGGCCGGCATTTGCAAGGCTGGACTCGACGAACCAACATGACTTGTGCCACCATAATCAAACTGAAATCTCCTTCGAAGAGATTTTGGATGCGGCTTTGCAGTACAGGCACGTCCTTGGCAGGACCCCAGCTCAGCCCTTTGCTAATCCATGACATCAGTTGTGGTGGAGGGCCTAAGCGGAAAGCAGGGCAGCCACCCACTTGGCACTTCTGGGAGCTGTGATGTAAAACCACTCCTGTTGCCATAATCCGGACACCTCTGGAAAGGAACCTTTGGGCCACGGAGCTCCTGCTATCTTGCTTATTAATGTGCCTCCGCACGCTGCATACTGCCCCTCGACCATCTTCGGCTTCATGTCAAAGGTCTTGAGCCACAGGCCAATGTGAGGGGTAATGCGGAGGAAGGCCTCACACACAACAATGAATGTCGAGATGTGGAGAAAGGAGTTCGGGGCTAGATCGTGGAAATCTAGCCCATAATAAAACATCAACCCCCTAACGAAGGGATCCAGAGTGAGGCCTAGTCCTCAGAGGAAGTGGGAGATGAACATGACGTCTTCATTGGGTTCAGGAGTAGGGACGACCTGCCCTTGGGCAGGCAGCCGATGCGAAACCTCAGCGGTCAGGTATCTGGCCTCCCTCAACTTCTTGATGTCTTCTTCCATAATGGAGGAGGGCATCCATCAGCCTTGAAGGCTAGATCCGAACATGATTGAAGGTCCGGAGAACCTAACCTGGGCTTTGGGTGTTAGAACTCGAAGCGGGGGAAGGATTCGATTGAGCACTGGAGGGAAAAAAGTAAAAGCCTTGTCCCTTTATAAAGAGGGTGAATATCAAGCGTCCTCTCCGTAGCCGTTTGGGACTTGCCTATAATCTAGGAGTCCTAGATTCGGTTGGGTTACCCACAATCGTATTGATGAGAATCCCGTAATTAGGGGAGCACGATCTCTTCTTTGACAAGATGTGTCAAGAAACCGCCTCGCGTTATATGTGAGGTTCGTTGAAGAAAAACGGTTCGAATAATTACCGGGCCGTGGCATAATGTCGTGTTGCCGAAACGTGTCAGCAGATTATATTTGTGGAAATATTAGTCTCTCGATGGTGGTATGTGGAACTTATTTTGCAGGGTCGGACACTATCCTTATATTCAAATTCTTCTGTGGTATATTCGAAGGAGGAACCCGCCTTGCAATGCCGAAGACAATACTGCGCGCTGGACTCATCGTCATTGAAAGCCTGGTTCAGGGGCTACTGAGGGAGTCCTGGATTAGGGGGTCTCCGGACAGCCGGACTATATCCATTGGCTAGACTGCTAGACTATGAAGATACAAGATTGAAGACTTCGTCTCGTGTCTGGATGGGACTCTACTTGGCGTGGAAGGCAAGCTAGGCAATACGGATATGTGTATCTCCTCCTTTGTAACCGACCTTGTGTAACCTAACCCTCTCCGGTGTCTATATAAACCAGAGGGTTTTAGTCCGTAGGACAACAACTACAACATACAATAATACCATAGGCTAGCTTCTAGGGTTTAGCCTCTCCGATCTCGTGGTAGATCTACTCTTGTACTACCCATATCATCAATATTAATCAAGCAGGATGTAGGGTTTTACCTCCATCAAGAGGGCCCGAACCTGGGTAAAACATTGTGTCCCCTACCTCCTGTTACTATCCGCCTTAGACTCACAGTTCGGGACCCCCTACCCGAGATCCGCCGGTTTTGACACCGACAATGACCTATAATCAACTGTTCTCACTTGACTCATCATTCAATATACTCTAACGTAGGTGACTCTGTCACCGACCGATTCTAGATGAAGTTCTCTAGTGTTTCTATGCATTCCCTGTCTCTTGCATATTTGTTTCCCTTCATCTACATCTCTTTTCTTTTTCTTTGTTTTTGTTCTGCATTCCTAGCATCCAATTCATTGCAAATCTTTGTGAGATCCTTTTTGCCTAGTGAGCTGAGATGACAAATGTTCTCTCTGTCTTGAACTCGGTCATACCGATTCATCTCTTTCGGTCAAGCCGAACCATTTCAGTGCAACCAAAAAATATAACTCGGTGTCACTGATTTCACTGCAGAGAAAACAATTTGCCACTTGTCCCTGCACTTTGGTTCCACCTCCACTCGATGATTCTTGTCCTCTACCAGCATCATATTCTATATGGTGCTTTGCTCTGTGACTCAAGGACCAAACCTATTTTGACTCATACTACAGAAGATCCCTTCTTGGAAATTGATGTCAAAGGCGGAGAGAGATCACATCAAAGCTTAATCACTTAAAAAGGGGGAGAGAGCACTTCAACAGGCAGATAGGTAATCACATCAAAGGCCCCAGATGCTTAGTGTTCAAGAGGAGAGAAGTCACATGTCTTTAAGAGGGGAAAGGCATGTTTGTCTTATGTTTCTGTGCTCTGATCTTTTTTGCTCTGATGTTTTGTTCCCTATATTCTACCATTATCAAATAGAAGATTCAGAGGGAGAAAGACATCTAAGGGAAGGAAATCTTGAATTCATTGCATATCTTTACCTTTGGGGACATGTTTATATCCAATGGGAGTACCTAGTACTCATTCTCTACATGTCATCCCAGTCTTGGTACTCTAGTGGCTCTTTGGTTTGCTCTGTCTAGTAGTTGTGCCTGTGTTATCTAACCTTGTTTACTCAGGTTCATCTCTTCCTAAGCCAGCTCAAGACCACAAGGTAAGTATATGCATCGCACTCAAGTGCATGAAGATTTCTTGCTAATGTACATATTGTTTGCAAGAAGGAATCATGAACATGAAGTTACACTTCACATATTCGCATCATTTGCTCTAATGCATATAGCCAAGACACATGTAACACATTGCTTGCTCTGTCATGTTTATGCATTGACATGCTTTTACTTTCCATATTGACATGATTGCATACATATAGGGGGAGTCTATGCATGATACACGTCTTTCCAAGGCTTTACTTGCTATTCTCTATATCTCTGTCTAAAGCTTTGATGTATGTTGTCATCAATTTCCAAAAAGGGGCGAGACTGAAAGCACAAGTGCTCCCTGGGTGGTTTTGGTAATTAATGTCAACATATCTCTTGTTGTACTAATGTCTTTATCTAGTATATTCTAGATAAGTTCAATAGATGGAGTGGCGTGGACAAGAGGATGTGGAACCCCATCAAGATGCTAAGGACAAAGAATTGGCTCAAGATCAAAAGCTCAAGACTCTGCATTTTACTTTTAGTGATCCAATATCACATTGAGTCCATATGAAAGCCAATACTATCAAGAGGGGATGAAGTGTTGCTTAATGACTTGCTTGCTCAAAGTGCTTAGTGATATGCTCCAAAAGCCCTCAAACACTTTCTCATATCCACATATGTGCCAAACCAAAGTCAAACTCGACCCCACCAAAATTTTCCATCGGGCGCCACCGAGTTCACTTGACATAGCCACTGCCAGAAACCCTAATCGATTCGGTCTCACCGATGGGATCTCGGTCTCATCGAGATGAGCTTGCAAACTCTCTGTTACCTATTGAAATAATTTCGGTCTCACCGAGATATGCAATCAGTCCTACCTAGTTTGCTTGACCAACTCTTCATTTCGGTTATTACCAAAATCGGTCCCATCGAGTTTGTGTAATTGCTCAAACCGAGATGAGGTTTTACCCTAACCCTAGCACATCAGTCCAACCGAGTAGATCATATCGGTCCCACCGAAATGTCTAACGGTCACATTATGAACTAAATCGGTCCGACCAAGTTTTCTGATTCAGTACCACTGAGTTTAGTGATTTGTGTGTAATGGTTAGATTTTGTGTGGAGGCTATATATGCCCCTCCACCCACTCTTCATTTGTTGAGAGAGCCATCATAACATGCCTACACTTCCAACATTCATTTTCTGAGAGAGAACCACCTACTCATGTGTTGAGACCAAGATATTCCATTCCAACCATATGAATCTTGATCTCTATCCTTCTCCAAGTTAATTTCCACTCAAATCATCTTTCCACCAAATCCAAATCAGTGAGAGAGAGTTGAGTGTTGGGGAGACTATCATTTGAAGCACAAGAGCAAGGAGTTAATCACCAACACGCCGTCTATTACCTTTTGTAGAGTGGTGTCTCCTAGATTGGTTAGGTGTCACTTGGGAACCTCCATCAAGATTGTGGAGTTGAACTAAGGAGTTTGTACGAGCAAGGAGATCGCCTACTTCGTGAAGATCTACCCTAGTGAGGCAAGTCCTTCGTGGGCGATGGCCATGGTGGGATAGACAAGGTTGATTCTTTGTGGACCCTTCGTGGGTGGAGCCCTCCGTGGATTCGCGCAACTGTTACCTTCGTGGGTTGAAGTATCCATTAACGTGGATGTACGATAGCACCACCTATCGGAACCACGCCAAAAATCTCAGTGTCTCCAATTGCGTTTGCACACTCTAATCCCATCCCTTTACTTTCTTGCAAATTGCATGCTTTATTTTCCGCTGCTCATATACTCTTGCCATGCTTGCTTGAATGTATTCTGGATGTTTAAACTTGTGCTAAAACTATACCTTAACTTGAAGAAAATAAAAACTGCAACTTTTCTTTGTTAGGAGTCTATTCACCCCCCCCCTAGACACCTCTTCTCGATCCTTCTGAATCCCTTTATCATGGACATTTTCCGTCTGGGGGCTCGATATTCTCAGCCCCTTCCCCTGAGCAATCGGGGGCTTTGAATTCTTGTTCATCGCTATCGACAAGTTTACAAAGTGGCCGGAAGTGACTGCCGTGAGGAAGCTGACTGCTTAGTCAGCTATCAAGTTCTTGAAAGAATTGGTGTGTCGTTTTGGAGTTCCGGCAAGGATCATCACCAACAACGGCACACAATTCACGAGCCACGGCTTCATGCAATATGTTAGTACCCTCGGATGCAAGATCTCATTCTCCTCTATGTTACACCCCTGGAGCAATGGACAAGCTGAGAGGTCGAACACTGAAGTGCTATGTGGACTCAAGACAAGAACTTTCGATATGCTGCAGAAGCACGATAGATGGTGGATCGAGGAGCTGCCGGTAGTTCTCTGGTCCCTTAGAAGGACACCTAACTGAGCTACCGGGCAGACTTCCTTCTCCCTGGTCTACGGGGCAGAAGCAGTTATCCCCACGGACTCATTTAAGGGTCCCCTCGAGTGCTTTCCTACGATGAAGTAGCGCAAGATCAGCACTAGCATTACGAAGTTGTGCTACCCGAGGAGAACTGTCTCTGGGCTGCTACACATGTTGCACGCTACCAGCAAACCCTGCATCACTATCACAGCCTCACTGTTCATGCCCGGTGTTTTGAGGAAGGTGACCTTGTCCTTAAGCGCGTCCAGTCTGCCAAGGGTACAAACAAGTTGTCATCAAAGTGGGAAGGCCCTTACCGGGTGGTACGAGTCACCAGGCTCGACCAAGTCCGTCTGGAGATCGGAGATGGCACTTAGTTGTGAAACTCATGGAACATTGAGCATCTCCGCAAGTACTACCTGTAAGGCACGAGGTTGACAGGCACTGCCCGGCAGCCACCCTTTTGTACAGGCCTTGCCTCAGCTGCATGTAACCACTTGTACAAAGTCGGGGCGACATTCTTGTGCAAGAGAAAATAAAGAAGCGTTGTAAGGGGCCGCCAACTAAGATATCATGCATGCATGAGCACACCAAGATCACTGCATAAGCATTCATGAGCATTTTGTAGGATCGGAAGTATGTCTAGAGGGGGGTTATTAGACTACTTGACCAAATAAAAATCTAGCCTTTTCCCAATTTTAAGTCTTCGCAGATTTTAGCAACTTAGCACCAACAAGTAATCAACCTACACATGCAATTCTAAGAGTATAGCAGCGGAATGTAAAAGCAATTGCATATGAGGGTAAAGGTATGAGTTTGGAGGGAGCAAACGCAATGTAGACATGGAGATTTTTGGCGTGGTTCCGATAGGTGGTGCTATCATACATCCACGTTGATGGAGACTTCAACCCACGAAGGGTAACGGTTGCACGAGTCCACGGAGGGCTCCACCCATGAAGGGTCCACGAAAAAGAAACCTTGTCTATCCCACCATGGCCATCGCCCACGAAGGATTTGCCTCACTAGGGTAGATCTTCACGAAGTAGGCGATCTCCTTGCCCGTAAAAATTCCTTGGTTCAACTCCAATATCTCGACGAAGGCTCCCAAATGACACCTAACCAATCTAGGAGACACCACTCTCCAAATGGTAATAGATGGTGTGTTGATGATGAACTCCTTGCTCTTGTGCTTCAAATGATAGTCCCCTCAACACTCAACTCTCTCTCATAGGATTGGATTTGGTAGAAAGATGATTTGAGTGGAAAGCAACTTGAGGAAGGCTAGAGATCAAGATTTATGTGGTTGGAATGGAATATCTTGACCTCAACACAAGTGTAGGTGCTTCTTTGTCAGAAAATGTATGTTGGAAGTGTAGGCATATTCTGATGGATATCTCCACGAATGAAGAGTGGGTGGAGGGGTATAAATAGCCTCCACACAAAATCTAACCATTACACACAAATCACCAAACTCGGTGGGACCGAATCATACAACTCGGTCAAACCGATTTAGTTCACAATGTGACCATTAGGGTTTTTGGTGGGACCGACATGTCAACTCGATGGGACCGATTCCATTAGGGTTAGGGAATAATGTAATCTCGGTGAGACCGATTACACAAACTTAGTGGGACAGATTTTGGTAATAGGCAAACAGAGAGTTGGTTAGGCAAACTCGGTGGGACTGATTCGCTCATCTCGGTTAGACTGAAATGTTATGAAGGGGAAACAGAGAGTTTGCATTGCAATCTCGGTGGGACCGGTCACTCATTTCAGTTGGACCGAAACGTTACAAAGGGAAACAGAGAGTTTGCAATCCCATCTCAGTGAGACCGAGATCCCTATCGGTGAGACCTAATTGATTAGGGTTTCTGGCAGTGGCTATGTCAAGTGAACTCGGTGGCGCTGGATAGGAAATTTCGATGGGGCCGAGTTTGACTTTTGGTTTGGGACATATGTGGATATGAGAAAGTAGTTGAGGGTTTTTGGAGCATATCACTAAGTATTTTTGGAGCATATCACTAAGTATTTAGATGGTGCCCTATTTAGATGATGCCCAAAGGCCCATATTTCCCCCAGGGGGTTCCGATAACCCCTTCCGGCACTCTGGTTTTACCCGAAACTCTCCGGAACAATTCCGGTGTCCGAATATAGTCATCCAATATATGGATCTTTATGTCTCGACCATTTTGAGACTCCTCGTCATGTCTGTGATCCCAACCAGAACTCCGAACTACCTTCGGTACATCAAAACACAAAAACTCATAATACCGATTGTCACTTCACCCATATCAATTACTATTTCCATTGCTTCATTGCCTCGACAGCTTCCATCCTTTCCTGTCAGTCGCTAATCTCCGCTTGCTTTCTTCCTTTGCTGCCAGTCGCTTGGCTTATCTCGGCTTCCAGACAAAGGAAATAGTAATTGATATGCTACCTCACACAGGTTGGTACTTGTCTTTATCCTGATTATTGTGCATGTCATATGTATTGGTAATTTGGTATTGTGCAACTGTTTGCCGATTTCATAAAGGAGTAATTTGGAGCCTGAACTCGCAGGCAAATCATTACATCGGGTGATTTCAGTAGAACTACACAAAATGATCAGATGGACAGGAACTTATGCTGCTTCTATGTACTCCAAAGTTCCCTCAAACAAGCATCGATGTTGACAAGAAGTGCCTATATTCATTCGAGTATCAACCGGCGTCAACCAATTGTCAAACTCCAAGTATTACGAGAGTGAACGCCAAAAATATTGCTTGGTGCATAGCCCAGAAAAACGCAGTCCAGTCTTTGGTCCCAACTTGTGCCTTTTGGTTATCAGCACATATGGTAGCGAACTATATGGCATGGAGTCTAAAGATTCCAAACAAGTTGGTTGATGCGTATATTCATCTGGCACTTAATCAGTCTACACGCCAAGGATGCTCCATTTCAGTTGAACTGCACAAAAAATTTGCGTGCTTCATTTTCTCAACCGCCTCCTTTCTCGTTTGCAATGTAGAATTTTGGTGAGATACAGGACCAAGATGAGCCAGTAAACTAGTTGGATGAAAGTAGTGGCCAAGTTGCTCAAACCTCCCTCGGCATGAGGCCACTATTTGAGGATAAACCTAGAAGCAAAGTTCAGATTGTCTGTGCTACCTCTTATGTACTCGAAAGTTTACTCGTACAAGAACTAATTTTAGCAAGAAGTACCTCCGATTGAACACCATTTACCAGTCTATACCCTAGGTAATTAAAGTTCGTCCATGGATCATATTGGCTGCGATCTCAATCATTTGGATGCATAAACATACTAAACATGTGTATATCTGAATCTTTTTGTGAATTATGTATGAATATTGTCGTGTGATCTATCAATCATTTGGATGCATAGATATGCTGAGCTTGTGTATATATGAATCTTTTGTGTTGTTGATAGTGAATGTTGGCTATGAATATGAACGTGTCCTGTGAACCTGAGTTTGATATGAATGTTTACCTTTTATGTTGTATTTGTGTGTGAACTTGTTAGTATGCCTACCGTGGGGTATAAAACACAGGTCTCTTATAAAAGTAATGATGTGTCCAATTTATGTTTTCCCTTCTAACCACATTATATATATTTATATTATTACTATTATCGTATATTTTATAGAGACTTATATATACATTATAAAAACATCCCACGTGTTGTTAACTTATAAAAGTAAATGTTTAACAGAAGTTGGCAAGGAAAATCCTGGTTGTTTTTGACTCACAGGCAAGGAAAATCCTGGTGATTGCGTACAAAAGCTTGCGAAGATTAGAAAATATAAATGGGCCCGATTGACGCGAAATTATTTGTTCACCCAGCCCAGCAAATGGACTGTACATTCTAGAAAACATGGGTTAAATATATGCCACATTTTTGCAGGCTGACATGTGGGCCAATAGGTAGAAGCCTACGCAGGGCGTTGTCAACTTGGTCAACAAATGATTGTGGCATCCACAGTCATTGGATTTATATCCAATGGCCGGCATGCACCTTCAATCTCTCGTCTTCTTCCTCCAGCACCGTCGGGACCGCCTGGTCCGGCCTCTGGCGGCTAGCGGCTCTGCTTAGCATGCATCGCTCCAAAGTGCTACCCCACCGCCGGCCAGGCTATCCCTCCACCCCTCGACACCTACTGTTATTCTCCACAGACTACAGCCCCACGCCGCAACAAAACCAGTTATAACCCTTCTCCTGCTCTCAATCTGCGACTCCACTGTCGTGTTTTCCCATCTCCGAGTCGTTCCCGTCCGGGGCCTCGCCGTCGTCCACCGCCTCGCTACGTTTGGTGCGGCATAGTCAACAAACGAGAGTCATCGGAAGAGGACTGTACGTGGAGAGCCTGACGGCTGGGACCCGCGAGGTCCATGGTCGCACGCAAGGAAAGTTCCTCCTTATTAAGCTGAAAAAATGTTTCCTCGACCTAACAGCTGGGACCCACCGGCTGTATCTTTGCACGGAAGGAAGTGCCTCCTTGTTTTGCGAAAAAAATTATTCATCCCGTTGACAGCTGGGACCCATTAGATTTGGTGACTGACTTGTGGGCCTACTAAGCGGACGTGTACGCACGACTTTGTCAACTTAATCAACAAATGATTCTAGTAGCTGGACCGTTGGATGTTAATCCAAAAGCCATGCTCCTTCTTCAACCTCTGTTCTTGCTCCTGTCTCCCGTGGGCGGCACCGCGGCTGTGCTGCCGCGCACACGAACTAGTGAAGTTTCCCACTCCTCTCCATCTGTGACTCCACTGCCCTGTCTTCCCCATCTCTGGGTCATTCTAGTATGGGTGCGCTCGGCACGGTGTGGTCAACGTGGTCAACAACCAAGAGTCACCGGAAGATGACTGTACGTGAGAGGCTGACAGTGGGGACGCACCACACCCATGGATGCATGCATGCAACGGAATGCGGCGAGGTCAACATGGTCAAGGAACGACTTCCATCTGAAGTATACTGTACGTGGAGAGTCTCAGCTGGGTCCACGGCCGCAGCAAGTAAGTGCCTCCTTTTATTACGCGGAAAATAATGATTCCTCCAACTGACAGCAGGGACCCACTGGACGGGCCAGCGTATTTTGCGAAAAAACGTTTGCCCCCTGACTGCTGGGACCCACCTGACAGGCCACCATATTTCGCGAAAAAATGTTCCCCCCCAATGTCAGCTCGGACCCACCGGAAGTGCCTCCTTATTACGCACAAAAAAATGAATACTCCCCCGACTAGCTGGGACCCACCTTGGTGGGAGGCTGACTTGTGGGCCTACTAAGTTGACGGGGATGAAGGGCTTTGTCAACTTAGTAAATATGAATGATTCTAGCTCCAGTGACCGTACAATGTCCATCCAACGGCCATAGTGCTTCTTCAACCTCTGGTCTTCTTGCTCCAGCCACCCAAAGCAGCGCCGGTCGTGTCGCATGCTCCTGCCTCCCGTGGCAGGCCGCGCGCCCCTCCCCCTTGGGAGTCCGAATTGGACAAGGAGGGCGGGCGACCCCCCTTGCCTTTCCCTCTCCCTCTCCTTCCTTCCCCCTTCCTTCTCCTTGTAGGAAACTGATGTCTACTATGCAACCTTCTCCTTGTAGACGTTGTTGGGCCTCCAAGTGCAGAGGTTTGTAGGACAGTAGCAATTTTCCCTCTAGTGGGTGACCTAAGGTTTATCAATCCGTGGGAGCGTAGGATGAAGATGGTCTCTCTCAAGCAACCCTGCAACCAAATAACAAAGAGTCTCTTGTGTCCCCAACACACCCAATACAATGGTAAATTGTATAGGTGCACTAGTTCGGCGAAGAGATGGTGATACAAGTGCAATATGGATAGTAGATATAGGTTTTTGTAATATGAATTTATAAAAACAGCAAGGTAAGTAATAGTAAAAGTGATCACGAATGGTATTGCAATGTGTGGAAACAAGGCCTAGGGTTCATACTTTCACTAGTGAAGTTCTCTCAACAATGATAACATAATTGGATCATATAACTAGCCCTTAACATGCAACAAAGAGTCACTCCAAAGTCACTAATAGAGGAGAACAAACGAAGAGATTATTGTCGGGTATGAAACCACCACAAAGTTATTCTTTCTAATCGATCTATTCAAGAGTCTGTAGTAAAATAACACGAAGCTATTCTTTCCGTTCAATCTACCATAGAGTTCGTACTAGAATAACACCTTAAGACACACATCAACCAAGACACTAATGTCACCTAGATACTCCATTGTCACCTCAAGTATCCGTGGGCATGATTATACGATATGCATCACACAATCTCAGAGTCATCTATTCAACCAACACATAGAACTTCAAAGAGTGTCCCGAAGTTTCTACCGGAGAGTCAAAACATGTGCCAACCCCTATGCATAGGTTCCCAATGTCACAAAACCCGCAAGTTGAACACCAAAACATACATCAAGTACTCACATGAATATCCCATTGTCACCACAGATAGACACAGGCAAGACATACATCAAGTGTTCTTAAAGACTCAATCCAATAAGATAACTTCAAAGGGAAAACTCAATTCATTACAAGAAGGGAGAGGGGGAAGAACATCATAAGATCGAACTATAGTAGCAAAGCCCGCGATACATCAAGATCATGACATCTCAAGAACACGAGAGAGAGAGAGAGAGAGAGATCAAACACATAGCTATTGGTACATACCCTCAGCCCCGAGGGAGAACTACTCCCTCCTCGTCATGGAGATCGCCGGGATGATGAAGATGGCCACCGGAGATGGGTTCCCCCTCCGGCAGGGCGCCAGAACGGGATCCCGATTGGTTTTTGGTGGCTACAGAGGCTTGCGGCGACGGAACTCCCGATCTAGGTTTATTTCTGGAGGTTTCTGTATTTATGTGACTCCCTCGTGGCTCTTCTGGCCTTCTCCCAAAGCTTTGGGGGTCTCTTTTGGTCCAAAAATATCATCGCGAAAGTTTTATTCTATTTGGACTCCGTTTGATATTCCTATCTGAAAAAGGTCAAAAACAAGGAAAAAACAGAAACTGGCACTAGGCTCTAGTTAATTAGGTTAGTCCCAAAAATAATGTAAAATAGCATAATCATGCATATAAAACATCCAAAGTTGATAATATAGTAGCATGGAACGATCAAAAATTATAGATACGTTGGAGACGTATCAAGCATCCCCAAGCTTAATTCCTGCTCGTCCTCGAGTAGATAAATGATAAAAACAGCATTTTGATGTGGAATGCTACCTAACATATATTGTGACATGAATGTTCAGATCCATATGATTCAAAGCAAAAGTTTAATAATAATAATATTTCAAGCATACTAGCAAACAATCATGAACTTTCAAAATAACAAGGCCAAAGAAAGCCATCCCTACAAATCATATAGTCTGGCCATGCTCTATCTTCCTCATGCAATGAATTTAAATCATGCACAACTCTGGTATTGGCCAAGTAATAGTTTTTACACTTTCACTGTTTCAAACTTTTTCAACTCTCACGCAGTACATGAGCGTCAGCCATGGACATAGCACTATAGGTGGAATAGAATATGGTGGAGGTTGTGAGGCAAAAAGGAAGAAGATAGTCACATCGACTTATGCGTATCAACGGGCTATGGAGATGCCCATTAATAGATATCAATGTGAATGAGTAGGGATTGGCATGCAACGGATGCACTAGAGCTATAAGTGTATGAAAGCTCAAAAAGAAACTAAGTGGGTGTGCATCCAACTCGCTTGCTCACGAAGACCTAGGGCAATTTGAGGAAGCCCGTCATTGGAATATACAAGCCAAGTTCTATAATGAAAATTTCCCACTAGTATATGAAAGTGACAATATAGGAGACTCTCTATCATGAAGATCATGGTGCTACTTTGAAGCACAAGCATGGTAAAGGATAGTAGCATTGTCCCTTCTCTCTTTTTCTCTCATTTTTTTGCTTGGGCTCTTTGGCCTCTTTTTCTTTCATTTTCATTTTTTTCATTCATTTTTTTGTGGGCTCTTTGGCCTCTTTTATTTATTTTTATTTTAAGTCCGGAATCTCATCCCAATTTGTGAGGGAATCATAGCTTCCGTCCTTTCCTCACATGGGACAATGCTCTAATAATGATGGTCATCACACTTTTATTTACTTACAACTCGATACTTAGAACAAAAATATGACTCTATGTGAATGCCTCTGGCAGTGTATTGGGATGTGCAATGACTCATGAGTGACATGTATGAAAGATATGAACGGTGGCTTTGCCACAAATACGATGTCAACTACATGATCATGCAAAGCAATATGACAATGATGATGCGTGTCATAATAAACGGAACGGTGGAAGTTGCATGGCAATATATCTCGGAATGGCTATGGAAATGCCATGATGGGTAGGTATGTTGGCTGTTTTGAGGAAGGATATATGGTGGGTGTAATGCACCGGCGAAAGTTGCGCGGTACTAGAGAGGCTAGCAATGGTGGAAGGATGAGAGTGCGTATATTCCATGGACTCAACATTAGTCATAAATAACTCACATACTTATTGCAAAAGTTTTATTACTTATCAAAGCTAGGTGTTAGACGCATACTCCTAGGGGAAGGGTTGGTAGGAGTTAACCATCGCGCAATCCCGACCGCCACACAAAGGATGACAATCAATAAATCATTAATGCTCCGACTTCATCACAAAGTGGTTCACCATACGTGAATGCTACGGGAATCACAAACTCTAACACAAGTATTTCTACAATCCACAATCACTCTACTAGCATGACTTTAATATCACCATCTTTATATCTCAAAACTATATGCAAGGAATCAAACTTCTCATAGTATTCAATGCACTTTATATGAAAGTTTTTATTATATCCCTCTTGGATGCCTATTATATTAGGACTAAATTCATCATCTAAGCAAATTACCATGCTCTTTAGAGACTCTCAAAATAATACAAGTGAAGCATGAGAGTTCATTAATTTCTATAAAATATAAACATTGCATGAGATATAAGCGAAGCACTAGAGCAAAAGACAAACTACCCCATAAGATATGTGAAGATCAATGAGTAGTTGAATAATTATTTAGCTATGTGAAGACTCTCCCATCTAATAATTTCAGATCTTAAGTACAGCAAAGCAAAATAAAATGACACTCCAAGGATATCACGAATCATGTGAAGAAGCAGAAACTTGGGTTCAACCGATACTAACCGATAATTGTTGAAGAAGAAAGGTGGGATGCCAACCAGGGCATCCCCAAGCTTAGAGGCTTGATACTTCTTGAAATATGGATTGGGGGTGCCTTGGGTATCCCCAATCTTGAGCTTTTGTGTCTCCTTAATTCCTCTCATATGATGGTTTCCAAAATCTTAAAAACTTCATCCACACAAAGCTCAACAAGAACTCGTAAGATAGGTTAGTATAAATCAATGCAAAACTTTATCATCCTCTACTGTAGAAATCACTAAAATTATTATTTGACATTGAATGCTAAATGCCCCTGCATATTTAAAACTCCTATCCTCAAATAGGATCATTAAACAAGCAAACATATGCAAACAATGCAAACATAACAGCAATCGGCCTAAACAGAACAGTCTGTAAAGAATGCAGCAAGATCCATACTTAACTAACTCCAAAAAATCTGAAAAAAATCCACACTGTAGATAATCTATAATAGCATACTGTGTCCAAATTACAAGTCATTCTGACATACTGAATATTCTAGAGAATTTTTGCACTAACAGTGAACTTTCTGTTTTGGAACAGCAACTCCTATACTCTGGAGGAGAGCGCTCCAAGTAGCGGCGACCGTCGAGAAGTTGCTGACCTGCAAATGTACTTCTCGAGAAAGAGTGGCAATCAAAAACGAGAGCACCTGCTGATCTTGGGTAACCCACATGGCATGCTGCGGGTTGGGGATGACGGTGACGACCTTCTTGCCGGAGACCTCCGTCTCCGTGCGGATCTCAGCGGAGGGCTCCTTGATGGAGCCATCGAGGAAGCCCATCATGTCGGCTGCCCTTACGTGCGGCAGCACTTGCGCCCTCCAGACAAGAAAGTTTTCCCGGTTCAACTTCTCGGTGATGGTGTGGCCGAGGGAAGCGAGCGCGGGCGCGACCATGGCGGAGGACGAAGACATAGCGAGGCTAGATGCGATGGAAGGGACTAGCTCTGATACCATGTAGGAAACCTAGGCTTAAGCATATGCATTGTGTAGGAATGCGTGCGTGTTAATATAGGGTGCGTGGCCAAGAGATTTACATGAGTTAGTTAGGCTAGGATTGATCTCCAAGTAATGTAACTACCATGGGATCATATCTCTACGCCTAACCATATTTGTTACAACAGATAACACGCATGCATACAAATACAATGTTTAACAGATTGAAGAAGTTTTCAGTGCGAGCACAATGTTTATTTACTCTCAGGTAACTATATATAGTTTGTAGTGCAACAGGCAGTTGATAGGTCGACGTAAATGGTATGCTTGCTGCAAGAAGAGTGGTATCAATATTAGCAGAGAAGTAGACATTGTTTCAAATATTCTTGATTATTTGTGTTGTGTTCATAGCTCTCTGCTATGTTCTTAACTGGGTATCCTTGCTCCTTGGTCCCCTATCAATTATACAAAAGGTAATTTATGACAATCTTACAGCCTATTACTTGCACAGATGTGTAATTTTTCCCTGGATTTCTAATTTCTGAATTGAAACGAGCAGGCACATGGCTTTCTTGAGAGGCTCAAGGAGTGGAACTTCGAGTTGTATGCCAAACCCTCCATGAGGTAAAGATCTAAATAGAAAAATAACTACGGAGACAAATGTGGAAAGATAGGACAAAATTAAGATCCAATAATGCTTAAGACACCCTTCTGTTTTTAATATTCTTCCGGTCATTGGTTTACAATTCAGGCAATCTTCCAGTGTGTTTTTTTGCGAGAAAAATTCCGATCTATTCATCTTCAGTCATGGTAGTACAACGAATACCAGAAATAATAGAAATTACATCCAGATCCGTAGACCACCTAGCGACGACTACCAGCACTGAAACGAGCCGAAGGCGCGCAGCCGTCATCGCCCCTCCATCGCAGGAGTCGAGCACAACTTGTTGTAGTAGACAGTCGGGAAGGCGTCGTGCTAAGTCCCCGTAGGACCAACGCACCAGAACAGCAACCGCCGTAGATGAAGAATAGTGTTGATCAGAAAGCTCCAATCCAAAGACACACAAACATAGATGAACAACGACGAGATCCGAGCAAATCTACCAAAGATAGATCCACCGAAGACACACCTCCACACGCCCACCAATGATGCTAGACGCATCACCGGAATGGGGGCTAGGCGGGGAGACCTTTATTCCATCTTCAGGGAGCCACCACCGTCTCGTCTTCCTGAGCAGGACACAAACCGTAGCAAAACTGAAAGAAACGACAAAAAACGGAGCCCTCCCGCCGGCCCTTGCTGAGATCCACCGCGCTCGCATGGCCCTAGGCCACTGGAGAGGAGGCAGACCTGCGGCGGCGGCGGCGGGAGGCAGAAACCTATGAGGCCCCCGGCTCAATCGTGCACTAATCATACACGCAAATGCACACGATCAAGCCTAAGGGCTCACGTGAAGGAATCACAACACCACTCTAAAACATAAATAAAGTCATACAAGCTTTATATTACAAGCCAGGGCCTCGAGGGCTCGAATACATAAGCTCGCATTACAAACATTAGAGGAAGCATCAGATGTCTGACTACAGACATAAAAGAAAACACAGATAAGCCCCTTAAAAAGGAGGGGGTGAAGAATTCACTACGATCGAAAAGGCGCATGCCTCGTAGTAGTACTCGCCGGCTGGGTAGTAGTAGTAGCCTCCATTGTCGGCTGGTGCAACTGGCTCCGGGGCTCCGTCGTCTAGATTATCATGCGGGTATGGAACAAAAGAGGAAGCAAAGCAACCATGAGTACTCATCCAAAGTACTCAGCAAGACTTACATTAGATCTATTCTAAGCATGCAACATTTTCAAGGGAGGTTGTATGTAGGTGGACTAGGCTGCAGAATGCCAGAAAAAGGGAGAATGCCTAGTCCTATCGAAGACTAGCATCTTCAGAGGTCTTGCAGCATTAGAAGAGTGTAGATTAGTATAACATAATGTAAAGTAGTTGTAGTAGTATCAACCTCGGCAGGGACCCTCCCTCGACTCCCTGTGAGAAAGCAATCCCAGAGCCCTATATCCATTCTCATCACAAGTCACATGTTCTAGTTGTACCGAAGTGGATACAACTCCGAGTGTCCATTACCGTAGGACAGGCTATCGATTGAAGTTTTCTTCCCTATAGGGGTGCACCAACTTACCCACCACGCTCGCTTAACTCCGGTCGGACACACTTTCTGGGTCCTGCCCGGCCTCGGCTAAACGATACGCCGCAACCCGACCAGAAACACAACAGAGAGGTCAGCACGCCGGACTAATCCTATGCGTCCAGGGGTCTTGGGCCTTCGCCCCGAAAACTCCTGCGCGTTGCGTACGCGGCCGAGAGCAGACCTAGCAACCCCTTATACAATGTAATGCCCAGGATAAGGTTCTATCCCGGACTTGTGATTAACTAAAGTTAGGGGCACAACCCTATACTGAAAACGTAGCAAGGTGGACAATCAATGCAACATACAACGTAATGAAAACACAGAGAATAATATCAAGCCAGGCATACACTTGCCCCAGATAAATAAGTATCATAATAGCTTATACAATCACTTATTACATAACAAGTCTGTCCGACTCCAGACCTACAAAAGGAAAACAACACCCTGCTACATGGCCCGGATCACCCGACTAGGAACCGACTACTGTTCATTGGGATACGTGACGTAGAAGCGACCGCTATCCTCGTCATACTCCCACTGCAGCTCTCGAGCATCTGCGGCATCGGACTCGGTCGTACTTGCATCTGGTGTTGTAGTAATCTGTGAGTCACGAGGACTCGGCAATCCCGATACCCAAGGTAACAGGACTATACAAGCGTATGGGTAAGGTAAGGCATATATGAAGAGCTGCTGCAAGCGACTAAGCATATATTTGGTGGCTAGCTTATGCAATATCAGAGTAAGAAGAGAAGGCTATGCAAACAGTCGAGACTAAATGATCACTAAGTGATCCTGCACTACCTTACATTAATCATAACCCCACCGTGTTCTCTTCTCGAATTACTTCGGAAAGAGACAGTCACGGTACGTGTGGTTGGCGTATTTTAGTTAAGTCATCTATCGATCCACTACAACTGGTATTAAACAACTCCAATTCCCCCATAACCGCGGGCACGGCTTTCGAAAGTTCAAATCCTGCAGGGGTGTTCCAACTTAGCCCATTACAAGCTCTAATGGTCTGCAGAGACAATCCTCCATAAACAAGAATCCCGATCAGACTCGGGTTTCTTGGTGCACAAGATATTTCTACAAAGGCGAAACAAATCCAGCAAAGACCTCCCGGTGTGCCGACACCCTGATAGTAGCGACGCGTATCTCGTCTCAGGACACGTCTGGATGGGAAAGTCTACATGTACCAAGTCCTCGAGTTGCCCCGTGGTGGTCCCGCAGTCTGCCCGTTTCGGACCAACACTCATGAGGAGCACTGGCCCGGGGTTGTTGATTAAAAGTCCACGGGTTAATTACTCCCTATGCGTTAATTAGGTGAGGCAAATGGTAAAACCAAAGTTGGGTCTTGCTGGAAATGTTTATCCTAAACGAACTGTCAAGGGGGCCCCATATACCCCTACCGCATTAGGAATGCAAAATCAAGGAACATAACACCGGATTGACGGTACTTAAGGTGGCAAGAGTGGAACAAAACACTAAGCAAAAGGCCAAGCCTTCCACCCTTTGCCAAGTATATAAAGGTGCATTAATTAAATAAACAATACTGTGATATACCTAAGAAAAATATCAATGATCCAACAGGATCAACCTGCAACTAGCAACGCTATAAGAACAGGGGCTTAAAGCATGCTCTACCTAGCCAATCAAGGTTTGCTGGGACAGGGGGGTTAGAACTAAAATATGGCATCAAAAGGGGCTGACTGAGCATATGATAGGTAGGCGTGACATGGCGAAAGAGCGATAATTCTAGCAAGCAAGCATAGTAATGTTATCAAGGGTAAAGGTCATCTTGCCTGGTAAGTCCTCGGCGTGATCGATAAACAGCTCCTCCGTATCGCATTCAACAGAACCCTCATACACATACTGGTCTCCTAAAGCTACCCACAAACAAGGATATGAATAAACAAACAAGACAAGCAAGGTGCATATGATTCATGAATGCTTATGACAATATGATGCATCGATACGAAACGGTAACGGAACGAAGGGGTTACGATAAACGGGAAAGGACATGAAGTGGATAGAAGGGAATTGGCCTAATCTTGTTGTAACAAGGCAGCCAATGGAAAGGTGAGGTGATTTCGGTTGAAATCGATATAAAGATCATAGCAAACGGATGCACGAGTTAGAAATGACGAGCATATGAAGTTTCACTCAAATCTGCCAAAACAGCAGCATTGCTACTTTGGCACATTAAACAAACATGCTACAGTACTTCAAATCAAAAACTAAGGACATGGTTGGAAATATCATAACATGCATGACAATAAAAGATTACTGAGCTAATTCTAGAAATGCATGGGTCATATCTAAAACAGCAGCTAAACTTGCAACAAAATAACGGGTTTCAGACTTAGTAGAAATTTAGCATGTTAAGACAGAAACAGATTCTGATTGCAACTTTGAGACTATGTAGTTAACACATACATCAGTATTTCATAGCAAAGCTTAGCATGGCATTGTAGTGCATAACACCCTCTTCAAAAGTCTATTACTGAAGATATTCTAGAAATGCATAGATTTGATGATAGCTTCACTCAAACATGGCAATTGGATATAAAGCATATTTGATGTCAAGTTTAGGAGCTTGTGGCACTCATCATAGTGCACAATACATTACAAACTAAAATCTAGCAGCAACATGGCATTGTATAGAAGACATTCATGCAAAGTATCACCCCATAACATTAACTATATGCTCTATATAAAATTGAGAAAACAACATCAAGTGTTAAAATGACATGCATAGAAACTTGCTCAAATGCTCAAACAAATGGAACCACTAGGCTGGTGGGATTTTTCTACCCCAGAAACATATATAATATGTTGGGGTTGCCATGTAAACTTATTCACAAAAATGCATAATCACAAAACTGCCTAAAATGAAAAAAAACAGAAATGACAATTTCCATTAATGGAATATGCCCAAAACAGGATATGACAGAAATGGCATGTACTAGGTAGGAAAAATAAACTAAACAGAGAGGCTTACATGTGGGACCCCCATGGCAGTGTCTATGACTGGTGGGGCCCCAATGTCAGAGTCACGGGAATTAATCAAAAAAAGGGGGCTAACCACTGCCCCGAAGAGGAATCGAACCCCAACGCCCTCCTACTGAGGAAAGTGAACCCTAGCCACTACGCTACAATGCGGCTACCAACCAGATAGGAGGCGCAGCTAAGTAGTATTATGAGCAGGAGCCCTACCCCGCTCGAGCAGAGCAGAGCAGAGGGGGGGGGGCGCTGGGTCGCCAGAGTAGTAGCGGCGATCGCCGGAGTTGGCGAGGGCAACCGAGAGGGGTGCATGGCTCAGCGGCGTATGCACGTGCACGGTGCAGAAAAGGGAGCCGGAGTGCTTGAGCTCGAGCAGTTGCTCGGCTCGGGTCCCTGGCGAGCGTGGCGAGCGTGACGCAGCGGCGAGTCAGGCAGGGGTGCATGGAGCCAGGGTGAGCGCAGCGAGCGCGGTGACAGCAGGGGGAGCGCGTGTGCGTGCGGGCAGGCAGCGGTGTGTGGACTGCATGCGCTACGGACGGATCAGACGAAACAAAAATAGGGTCGCCGGAGTACGCGAGAGCACGGGAAAATACGCGACCGCAACGTCGCCTACAGGCGAAAATTGGCGCCGGTATGAAAGGAGGGGACAGGTGGTTATACCTGCTTACCCTAGGACTCAAAGAGATCGCTGGGGAAAGGCTATCGGCGGCGTGGTGAAGCTCTACCTCGGGTGTTCGCCGGACCCAAACTGAAGAAGAAGAGGGCGCGGCTCCATCTTGGGAGTCCACGTAGACGTAGAGGAAGAAGAGGACGTAGTCGACATCGTGGATCACCGTAGACACGATCGACGAGGTCGAAGATGGCTGGAGCACGCCGACGACGAGGTAGTGCTCTCGGCTCTACTCGGGATCGGTGGGAAAAGGCTGGATCTAGCTTCCTCTTCCCTGGCGGCAGAGAGGGGAAGGAGGAAACCCTAGGAGGGCACAGACGGTGAGGGGATTATATAGGGAGGCTGGCCGCCGTGGCTTGCCGCGGTGGCCATGTGCGTGGCCACGGTGTCGAGCACGTGTGAGAGAGCGCGGAGATCCAAAGACAACCTCTAGTGTGATTGAGCTCGTACAGTGGGCTTCTACACTTGGTATGACTCCTTTGAAGGTAGTCCTAGTGGACTTGATCCCTAATGGATTAATGCCCATTTTCGCGTTGTATCCTGATAGAGCAGATTGAGGCTGCTGCCTCCGTCCATAAGGACACGAGTCAGGTGGAACCCATCAATTATTGGGTCTAGGACCAGTGTGGCTGAACCACCATGACAGATACTGGTTGGATGATCCCGACGATCAAAAGTGATCTGGCATGATGACCATGGATTAAATTTTGGGGCGACTGGCTCTATCGCGTAGACGTCCCTGAGTGCGCGCTTGCGCTCCCTCTTGGGGATGTGGTTAGCGTATATCATGTTCATCGTTTTGACCTAAGGAGGAAACTTCTTTTCTCCCCCTATGTTCGGTTGCCGGGGCTCTTCGTCATCGTCTTCACTTTGCGATCACTTTTCCCTATTCTCGGCGTTTAATTTGCGGGCCTGTTTAAAAACCCAGCAATCTCTATTTGTATGATTGGGTGGTTTCTCCGGGGTGCCATGAATCTGGCACGAATGATCAAGTATGTGGTCCAAGCTGGATGGGCCTGAATTGTTCTTTTGGAACGGCTTCTTCCACTGACCGGACTTAAACCCACTGAATCCGGCATTTACCGCCGTATCTTTGGTGTTATCGCTGTTGTTTCGACGCCTGTATCTGTTGCGTCGAGACTTGTCTTTGTTATTTTTAACTTCAGGGGTGCCAGCGTCGCTTGCATTGTTTTTGCTATGGGCCAACCAACAGTCCTCGCCTGGACAAAAGCGGGTCATGAGTGCCGTGAGGGCCGCCATCGATTTTGGCTTTTCTTGGCAGAGGTGGCGAGCGAGCCATTCGTCACGGATGCTGTGTTTGAAGGCTGCTAGGGCTTCGGCATCCGGACAATCGACGATTTGGTTCTTTTTAGTTAATAACCTAGTCCAGAATTTCCTGGCAGACTCTCCAGGTTGTTGAACTATGTGGCTTAAGTCATTGGCGTCTGGTGGCCGGACATATGTACCTTGGAAGTTGTCGAGGAAGGCTTCTTCCAACTCCTCCCAGCTGCCGATAGAATTTTTAGACATGTTATTTAACTAGTGTCGAGCTGGTCCCTTGAGTTTTAAAGGGAGGTATTTGATGGCGTGGAGGTCATAGTCGCGGGCCATATGAATGTGGAGAATGAAGTCTTCGATCCACACCACGGGGTCCGTGGTTCCATCGTATGATTCTATATTCACGGGTTTGAACCCTTCTGGGAATTCATGATCCATGACCTCATCAGTGAAGCAATGAGGGTGTGTGACGCCTCTATATCAGGCCGTATCGCGACGTAGCTCTGATGGAGTCCATCTATGGTTTTCAGCCCACGCATGACTAAGTTTGTCACGTCCAAATAGGTGGCCGTCGTCGCGTGTCGAGGCATGTCCTCTAGATCCGTAGATTGATTTGATATGTCTTGCTTTATTGTTTAGGTTTTGCCGGAGGTCATATGTATGGCTATGGGCTAATTTACCCCTACCTGTGCGATGAGGCGGGGCGGGCTGGTTTTCAGCCGTTTTGTCCCGACCACGTGGTGGCCGGTTAGCCGCATTATACTATTGTGGTATGTATTCCGGCACCTCCTCGTCAAACTGAGGTAGCAATTTGCGCTTTGGGTAACTTTTGGTTGGGTGCTTGAGGCCATATTCTTCGGCTGCCAGGACAATGGTCCATTTATCATTGAGCAGACCTTGATTAGCCTGAAGCTGCTGCTTCTTATTTTTCAGGCTCCGTGCAGTGGCTATTAGCTAGTGCTTAAAGCGCTCCTGCTCAAGAGGTTCCTCAGGCATGATGAAATCATCGGTGTCGAGGCTCACCTCATCCTCGGAGAGCGGAAGGTAACTTCCGTCCTCTGAGTCCTCGTGCGTGGCCTATTTACCAAGGCTAACCTGCCCATCTTCCCGTTCATGTTTTGCATTAGCTGTTTCAACGGGGTCTTCGTTGTCTTCGGCACCTTCTAGAGTGTTATCTTCTCCTGTGCCGGTGTTGCTGTCTTTACTGCGGCGTGACTTAGAGTGGCGCCGCTGACACCGGTGCTTGGATAGTATTTCGAAAGGTTTATCCTCAGATTGATCTTCCTTGTCATCACCGTTGTTCTCCTTTGGTGCATCCACCATGTATAGATCATACGGGGAAGTGGGCGTCGAGCGTCCGATGAACGGTGGGTTCTGGGCCTCTTCTTCTCCGGCATCGTCGTCCATACCATCGATGTCCTCTGAGTCGTAATCAAGTGCGTCGGTTAAATCTTCAACCATGGCTATGAAGTGGGTGGCGGGTGGGGAGTAAAATTCTCCATCGTCAGCCCCTAGTTCGAACTGGATATAGTTCGGCTGTGAGTCCTCCACCAAGGACAGATCCTTTAATGAGTTTAGCATGTCGCCCAAAGGCAAGTGCTGGAAGATGTCTGTGGCGCTGAATCCAAAGATCGATAAACGATCAAGTTCGGCATCCGCGAGCTCACATGATTCGGAACTTATGGCCGGAAACGAGTCCGGAGTTCTGGTGGCACATGTATCGTGTGAGATCAAGTCTATGTGCGGCTCCAACGCTAAGGAATCTGTGGCCTCCGGGGCAGGGTTGAGCTTCTTGTCCTTGGATGGCGTAGCCTACTCTGGATCTAAGGCTAGAGCGGTTATGGGAGTTGTCTCCTGGATGCAGTCCGATGACAGATTTAGGTCATGTCCCTCGGGGTGGCCAGGAGTGGTAGCCACAGTCTCGAATCCGGCAAAGGTCAAGTCCCCACGGGTGTCCGCGACGCAGTTCAAGCTCCCAAATCTGACATGATGGCTAGGGGCGTAGCTTTCGATCTGCTCCACATGGCCAAGCGAGTTGGCCTGCAAAGCAAAACCGTCGAACACGAAGATCTGTCCGGGGAGGAAAACCCCCCTTGGGGCAGCGTCGTTGTAGATGGTTGAAGGAGCCATCTAACCTCTTGATGATGGCACGGTGGAACTCTCAATGAAAGAACCAATGTTGGTGTCAAAACCGGCGGATCTTGGATAGGGGGTCCCGAACTGTGCGTCTAAGGTCGATGGTAACAGGAGACATGAGACACAATGTTTTTCCCAGGTTCGGGTCCTCTCTATGGAGGTAATACCCTACGTCCTGCTTGATTGATCTTGATGAATATTAGTATTACAAAAGTTGATGTACCACGAGATCGTAATGACTAAACCCTAGAGGTCTAGCTTGTATGGCTATGATGATGTCCGCCTTCCGGACTAAGTCCTCCGGTTTATATAGACACCGGGAGGATCTAGGGTTACACAAGGTCGGTTACAAAGAAAGGAATGTACATATTTAGTCACCAAGCATTCCTTCCACGCGAAGGAGATTCCCATCCAGACACGGGTGTAGTCTTCGGTCTTCGTATCTTCACAGCCCATCACTCCGGCCCATGGCTAACGGGCCGGATGCCTGAGGACCCCTTAGTCTAGGACTTCCTCACTCTTTAATAGCCACATAGTCCTCATCTTCACAGTTTGAGTTCTTCTTCTTCCTTGTTCTGGTGGCTGCCTTGGGCATGTTGCTTGGTGTCCTCCTGCTGCCATCATCAGAAATGCTGGATGGACTAGTGCCCTCACTCGAATATACCTGTTGCTCTAACTTGTTTTGGCTGTCGCTCTGGTCAGACATTTCTGCAAACTTACGGACAACAGACCCTGTGAATAGATATGGATGAGGTAGAGTGGGTGAGAATCACAAAGTGCCGAGTTTTTGCAAAAAGAATGACTTAAAAACTTAGTTTTAGTTCTTCACAGAAAGCATTTCGGAGCTACCGATTTGTAAACTCGATGATACTGAAGCAGCTTTTGGAACCTAAATAAGTGAACTCGGACAGACAGAGTCATAGTTAGGTGGCACCGAGACTGCTAGGGTTTCACAAAGAATCGAACTCGGTCACACCAATTTGCAGTTTTCCGTCAGACCGAAAGTGCAACTGCAATGGCCGAAGTCAAATCGGTCAGACCGATTTCTACAATTCGGTCGGTCCGAGATGAGTCCGGTGGAGTCCTAACCCTAAATTTTCAAATCAAACCTAACCTAAGGGATGTTTTCAGTGGATAGATTGATTGCATACGTGGTTATAATCATGGAAAAGTAATGTGCTATGAACATTGAGTTAAAGGAATAGCATAAAAGATTGAACTCATACCCTAATTCAGCGGAGTTCGCTACGGCGGCAATGGAGGGGCAGAAATCCATTGACAGCGATGGAAACCAGCGGCGGGAGGTCGCTGGCGGCATAGGACGATCCGTAGACCCGAGGCGGGAGAGTAGGACACACAAGGGCTAAGAGGTTTTGAAGAATTTTCCAAAATCTCACCCATGGGTATATATATCCTGACCCTGTCGGTGTGACTGAGTGGAACAACTCGGTGGCACCGAGATGCAGTACTGCAAGCAGTTACAGCAACTCGGTGTGACCGAAAAGTTCTAGTCGGTTGCACCGAGATTGAAAACCTAGATCAACTTAGTGATATCGGTGTGACCGAAATGGATTATTCGGTCATACCGAAGTGCACAAAGAGGTTTTGGAAGTTTAAGTCTATGACGAATCAGGGACTCCAAGTGCTCCTCACACAGAGTGGTTCGAATCTGACTTGATCAAACTTTGTGATGTAGCATGAATAGAGTTTGAGACGACAAAAGCATAGATAGCTAGAGGGAGTTCTTAGGCATTCTTGTCCATCCATTTGGCAAAAGAGAAAACAAATGGATGTCCTTGAATGAGTAAAATATGCATCCAAGATGCTCATACAATGAAATGACAAATGAAATATGTGACAAAGCATGCACAATCACTCTAGCATCTACCAAGAAATTTGGTGATGACTAGGTCATCTATATATGAGTATATTGTCTTAGGAGTCAAATGAGAACATTTCATCATAGGTCATACTCATCGTTTAAGCACAAGTGGGGTTGCCACTTTTACATACAGCATTGTTGTGCTCACATCATTAGAGTTGCTTTAGCTCAACTGATTAGAGTAAAGCTACCCCTAGATGTGATATCCCCCTTAGGAGAAATGAACTAACCCGGGGTTTTGTCGATGATGACTTCATGTAGGTGTTGAAGATGTAGATGCTCAATGTTGATGTAGATCATTCGGAGCAATCTTTTCGAGTGATTTGCACTTTCAATACCTACACAGGTTAGTCCCACAAGGAACAAACAAGGATATCCATATACATAGAGTGAAGTCCACATTGGATGATTTCCATGAAAGCATTAGCTTACCTTGCCCTTGTCTTACCAACAAGCCGTTTTGTGACTCCTTGAACTAGTGCAATATGTGGAATTTGTCTGCACTTGTCCTTGCCAAAATGATATGAGTGAAGTATGTTGGCGGAGTCACCCTCAAGAGCTCTCTAGTTCTTTATCTTAGGGATCCACACCATCTTGATGGGAATACTTGTAGTTGTAGTGGTACTTGATGAAGTGGAACTTGATGTAGTCTTGGGAACCCACTTGAACAAGGCCTTAAATGCTTCCTCAAATGCATCAATTTCCTCTTGAAGCTTGTCCTTGCCTTTTAGCTTGTGGTCTTGTGGTGGAAGATCATCTTGAGCTTGTGTTCCTTGGAAGGAAGTAGGATCATACTTCTCTTGTTGAGGAACGAACTTCGTCTTGGGGTATTTATCTTCTTCCCACTCAACTCCATTGGCATTGAACTTTCGTTCAAAACCAACACCTTGATTCTTCCGGTGTCTTCCTTGCTTGCGTACAATTTCCTCAAATTGCTTACTTCTGGCAAGGCTCTTGTAAACACCTTTCTCTATAATTCCCTTCAATAAGCTATTTTCTTGCTCAAGTGTAACTTGGCTAAGATAATCATTAGTGGAATCAATAGAACTACTAGAAGCAACAACATTGGATTTAGCATGATTGTTGTTACTACTAGAGGAAGAATCTTTCTTGTTCTTGTTGCTTGATTTAACTTGTGTCATGTAAGTAGACAAGAGTGAATGCTTGGCAATGTAAGAAGAACTTTTCTTGCGAAGATCATCATTGATTGCTTTTAAGAACTCATGCTCTTGCTCAAGGTTGAGATTTTCAAAATGTAGCTTCTCATGAGTCTTAAAAAGTTCTCGATGATCTTCCAAGGTAGTTTCATGAGCTCACTTAAGAGTTTTTAGTTCTTTATTTAGATGCTCAATCTCCTTCTTATTGTTTTCATTCATTTTATCTTGATTAGCATGATTGATAGCAAGTTCATCATCGTTTTCACAACTAGAGTTGTCAACAAGTAAATCGTCATCACCTAGCAAATCATCTTCATCGCTATTGAATCAACATACTTGGGGTGTGATACCTTTGGGCCTTTAGCCATGAAGAATCTTCCAATTCCTTCATTTGGTGACTCAAATATGTCATAGAAGTTGATTGACACAAGTGCTAGACCGGCAACACCTTCATCTTGAGTATATTCGGAGTCGGAGTGATAACTTCTCTCGGAGTGATCGTCGGAGTCAGAGCCGGATATCCATTCACAAACATGAGCTTGCTGTCTTCGTTTTGTGTAGCTCTTTAATGACTTGTCCTTCCTTTCTGAATCCTTGCTTTTCCATGATGTTCTTCATTCCTAATGGTCATCTCTACTCCTTCTCTCTCTTGTGGTGATTCTTCTCTTCTACTTCTTCTTTTGTAGGGAGCCGTACCCTCAATGGAATAGTGTCCGGGTCTTCCGCAATTGTAGCAACTGCGCTCACAACTAGAAGATCTTTTGTCATTGTAGGACCTTGTCTTGGAACTTCTTTCCTTGCTTTTACTCTTGTAAAGCTTGTTGAAGTTCTTCACCATTAGGCTCAATTCTTCGTTGAAGGTTTGTTTCTCACTTGATGATGTGGGAGCATCACATGAGATTTTGTAAGCACCACTTGACTTGTTGTGAAGCTATTCCTTATCCTTGGGTGACATCTCATGAGCAACAATCCTTCCGATGACTTCCGTTGGCTTGAGATCTTTGTAATTTGGCATCATTTGGATCAATGTGCACACGGTATCATATTTTCCATCCAAGGCTCTTAGGATCTTCTTGATGATGAATCTATCGGTCATCTCTTCACTTCCTAAGCCGGCAATCTCATTTGTGATGAGAGCAAGCCTAGAGTACATTTCAGCGACACCTTCACCATCCTTCATTTTGAACTTGTCAGGTTGACATTGAAGCACATCCAGTTTGGATTCCTTGACGGAGTCGGTACCTTCGTGCATATCAATCAAAGTATCCCAAATTTCCTTTGCATTCTCAAGATGGCTGATTTTGTTGAATTCTTCGGGGCACAATCCGTTGAAGACAATATCACAAGCTTGAGCATTGTATTGCAGCATCTTCAACTCTTCCGCGATAGCTTCATGGTTCGGTTCCCTCCCATCAAAGAATTCACCTTGCAAGCCAATACACACAATAGCCCAAACGGCGGGGTTATGTCCATGAATATGCATTTTCATCTTATGCTTCCAACTAGAAAAATTAGTACCACCAAAGCAAGGACCTCTACGACGGTAATTTCCCTCACTAGATGCCATACTCTCCTAGGTTGTGAAACCAAGGCTATGATCACCAAAAGCTATTGAAATCAAGGCAAATGGAGACCAAAGCTCTGATACCACTTGTAGGATCGAAAGTATGTCTAGACGGGGGTGATTAGACTACTTGACGAAATAAAAATCTAGCCTTTTCCCAATTTTAAGTTTTGGCAGATTTTAGCAACTTGGCACAAACAAGTAATCAACCTACACATGCAATTCTAAGAGTATAGCAGCGGAATGTAAAGCAATTTCATATGAGGGTAAAGGTATGAGTTTGGAGGGAGCAAAGGCAATGTAGACACGGATATTTTTGGCGTGGTTCCGATAGGCGGTGCTATCGTACATCCACGTTGATGGAGACTTGAACCCATGAAGGGTAATGGTTTCGCGAGTCCACGGAGGGCTCCACCCACGAAGCGTCCACGAAGAAGCAACCTTGTCTATCCCACCATGGCCATCGCCCACGAAGGAATTGCCTCACTAGGGTAGATCTTCACGGAGTAGGCGATCTCCTTGCCCGTGCAAACTCCTTGGTTCAACTCCACAATCTTGACGGAGGCTCCCAAGTGACACCTAACCAATCTAGGAGACACCACTCTCCAAAAGGTAATAGATGGTGTGTTGATGATGAACTCCTTGCTCTTGTGCTTCAAATGATAGTCCCCTCAACACTCAACTCTCTCTCATAGGATTGGATTTGGTAGAAAGATCATTTGAGACAAACATAGGATATAAGAGATGAACTACTAGCAACCCACAGGTATCAATCGGAAGTTTTGAGACAAACATAGTATATATGAGATGAACTAGGGTTTGAGAGTAAATGGTGTTAGCGAAGATGTTGATGGAGATTGACCCCCTCTCTACGAGAGCATCGTCGGTGATGACGATGGCTTCAATTTCCCCCTCCGAGAGGGAAGTTTCCCCGGCAGAGCAGCTCCATCGGAGCCCTATATTGCTTTTGCCTAGGTTCCTCCTCGAGACGGTGGCGCTTTGCCCGAAAGCTTCCTTATGATTTTTTTCCAGTCAAAAACCCTTCACGTAGCAGATGATGGACACCGAAGATATGCCAGGGGGCCCAAAAGCCCTAGGGGCCCGCCAAGGGGGTAGGGCGTTCCCCCCAAGGCTTGTGGACACCTAGTGGGCCCCCCTCTGGTATTTCTTCGACCAATATTTTTTATATATTTCGAAATAATTCTAAGTAAAATTTCAGGACTTTTGGAGTTGTGTAGAATAGGTTTCTCATATTTGCTCCTTTCCGGTCCAGAATTCCAGCTGCCGACATTGTCCCTGTTCATGTAAATCTTGTAAAATAAGAGAGAAAAAGCATAAGTATTGTACCATAATGTGTAATAACATCCTATAATGCAATAAATATCAATATAAAAGCATGATGCATAATGGACGTATCAGAGAACTCTATGCAAGCCTCCCGCCTCATGAGACTATGATGGCATTAGCCATGGCGACCAAGGTTAGGCGGGCGCCAGTGGGCTCAGAGGGGAAAGTTTCCTCTTCGTTGCTGAGGGAGCAAGGGCAGACGCAGGTTCCCGAGGAAGGCCCCATAGCTTTCTATTCCGGTGTAACGAGACCAAGACCACGAGCTCGCCAGGATGGATGTCATCGCCGAGCCCATAGTTGCGTCATGGCCAGAAGCTTTGCAGGTGAAGCACTTTTCCTCAGGATAACATGTACTCCTTGCCCCTTTCGAAATTGGTCATTGTGGGATCCCTTTCCGCCTATGCTATGAGGGAAGAGGACCAAGGCCACTATAAATAGGGGCTAGCCACCACCATAGAAGGGACCTGACCCTAGACCAATTCGTCCTCACCGTTTGAGCCCTCGCGAGGCCGCTAATACATTTTACTAGTTCATCCTCTACCTCCTCGTCAGGCCAATCCACCACAAAGAAGGAAAAGAGTTTTACACCGCAAGGAGGCCCGAACCTGGGTAAACCTCTGTGTCTTCTTCCCCGCTCGCACGGACTCAACAAGGCAAGGTTGCGGGGTGGTGAGCTTGAGGCTAGAATTGGTTGGGTCTTCACACACGCCCCAGAGTTCGGACCTTCTTTGGTATGCGGAGCCCTGAATCCGAAATTTTGCGCGCGAGGTAGGGGACCTTTCAAAATCCTCCTTCCGGTTTTGCTTCTTCTCTGCTCTGTCGCTCCCATGGCCGATGCACACCGTGTCCGCGCCGAGCGCCGAGCTGCTCGCGTCGCCCAGACAGTGCCTATGGGCTGCGATGCCCCGCGCCACTCTGCCTCTCCTATAGCTAACGCTGCCACTGACCCTGCTGCTCACAATCAGTAGGACTCGTCGCTGCCACCCTCTGTGCGGCGTGATGGCTGCAATGCCACTCCTTCTCTCACTCCTACCACGGCATCGTCCTCCCACGCTCGTCGCGGGCCGGCAAACGCGCAGGCTGCGCTGCTCATGGTGCGCGAGCTGCTGCGTTACTGTCCCGCCGACGAGGGCTACGACGCCTGGCTCGGCCACATCTCCGAGCTCATCAATGCCGCCGGTGAGGTCCCGGTGCCCTCCCACTCACTCCATCCTGCGCCATCCCGGGCGGGCGACGTGGCCCATGACGCGCCTCCTCCTCCTCCTCTGCGCGAAGCCAACCCTGAGCCTAGGCGCGGCGTGCTCCTGTGCGACCCATCGCATCAGGCATCGACGTCGGCACGGGATGAGGCAAGCTGCCAGGTGGTGCGGCGGCCACAAGGTGACGCACGTGCACTTCCCGCACTACCGTGCCAGCACCAGGACCACACGCCACTGGAGGAAATGGTGCGTGGACGTCAAGATCAAGCTCCCCCATGCGTGTTGTGCCTGTGAGTGCAGTGGGCTGCTACGCCTTCACCCCGGAGATGTGTCGTGTCGTCTTGCTCGGCAAGTTTAAGCCAGACCTGCCTCCACGCTACGACGGCATCCCCGATCCTGCGGAGTTCCTCTATCTGTACTCGTTGAGCATCGAGGCAGCGAACGGTGATGACAAAGTCATGGCAAACTGGTTCCCCATGGCTCTCAAGGATGGCGCGCACTCCTGGCTCCTTCACCTCCGAGAGGGATCGATCTCCTTCTGGGATGAGCTTCGCGAGCACTTCATCGCCAACTTCCAGGGCACCCGTGACCGCGCCCCTGCAGTGAACGACCTGCGGCGCGTGAAGTAGCAGTCGGGTGAGACTCTGCACAAGTACAAATAGCGCTTTACGAATGTTCACCTCAAGATCCCGAATGCGTCAAACGAGCCCATCATCTTGGCGTTTACTAATGGCGTCAGGGACGTCAAGATGAAAGTGGAGCTTGCCATACATGATGACTTGTGCTCGGCCCTGGAGATGTTCAACCTAGCGAACAAGTGTGCAAGGGCCGAAGAGGGCCGCCTCTCCTTCCTCGAGCTTCCAGAGGCTGACATTGAAGACAAGAAGGACAAGTCTAAGGAGGTGATGCGCAAGGGCCCCGCAGTGCTGGAAGCGGAGCCAGAGATGAAGCACGGTCGTGACCATGATGAGCCTCCCAAGGGTAACCGCCCGTTCTGCATCTTCCACAACATACACAACCACAACACTAATGATTATCTGGAGCACAGAGCACTCCATGATGGACGCCTCACCGCCGCCCCGAGCATGGGGAACATGGCTACGGTCGTAGAGGTAGCTGTGACAAAGGCCGTTAGGACAACTGCGGCCCACGCCAGGACTCGTGCGACAAGCCTCGCGAGTACTGCTGGCAGGATCGTCCCCCCGACGGTCCCTGGCGTGACCAGCCTTGTGAGGACCATCCCCAGGGCAATGCTGGCCTCCCTCCGCAGATGCCACCACCAAGGAGAAATGACCACAACCGACAGGATGATGGGGCTGGTGGCTTCCAGGAAACCCGGGCGGTCACTTGCATCCTGGGTGGTGCCCAGACCCCTGCCCCGAACCGCATCTTCAAGCAGTTCTATCGTGGGGTGAACGTGACCCTCCTGAAGCTTGAGGTCGTGCGTCCCCTTAGGTGGTTGCATTACACCATTACCTTCGATTCCAAGGACCACTCAAGTGCTCGGACGTTGCAGGAATGCTTCCCATGTTGTGCACGCCCACCATCAGCAACGTCCTCGTCACCAAGACCCTCATTGACAGGGGCTCTGGGCTCAGTGTTCTTTCTGTCAAGACGTTCGAGCCAATTCAGGTACCCTATGATGCCAACCAAGCCATTCTCTAGGGTGACCGACGGTCCACCGCCCCCCAGGGGCAAGTACGCCTCCCGGTCACCTTCGGCAAGCGCAACAACTACCACACCGAGCTCATCAACTTCGACGTTGCCCACATCGGCATCCCGTGCAATGCCATCATGTGGTACCCTGCAATTGCCAAGTTCATGGCGGCAATCCACCATGGCTACAATCTCCTCGGGATGCAGTCTGCTCTCTTGTGCGCGCCTACCAAGCTGCAGCCGCCGAAAACTCTCACGAGGAGGGCGGCATCCTGCCTCCCGAGGCCACCCCCAAGAAGAAGAAGCAACTGCTCCCCAAGAGCCATCAGGAGACCGAGATTCCCGCTAGCGATGGATCAGGCTCCGTGCATGATGCTGGGGCGCCCCTCCCTCCCACATAGGAAGGTGCACCCGGCGGTTCCCTCAGGACGGGCTCAGGGGCTTCCATTTGGTGAGCCTCTGACCTGACCAGTGCGACAAGGGAGGTGCTCGGGCACCACTTGGACAAGTGCTTCAATGCGTGCCCCACAAGCAAGGATCAAGGCGTGAGGCACCAGGGTTGCGAGAATTCATCACCAAGGCGATTGAGGATCTTCAGGAGGCGCGGGCCCTGCATGGCGAGCGTTGCCCCGCACCACCCAGTACAGCTGCAGCCCCCAACACGGGTGGCGAGCTGTGCGTCTGCGTCAACATCCCGGGCCTCAATAGGGCTGCTTCACAGGATCTCTTCTGGCCATCACGTGTTGGCCAGAGTAGGGGCTAGCACTACAACTATGTCTTCATGTCGTTCGGCCTATTGAACGTAGGCACCTCGAACCAGCGCCTGGCGTAGCGTGCTATGGCGTCTCACAAGGCCAGGTGCTTGGCGGTCGTGTCTCAGGAGGCCTCAGACCCTTGCGAGCGCCCTGGGCCTATGAGCTTCCCAGGTCTTTGAAGCCACCCAACTCATGAGGAGCAATCTCCATGACATGCATCTTCAGCTACCTCGACGCTTCGACAACACTAGTGCCAGGTGACTTTTTGGTTTGTTTTGTTGAGGGCGCCCCCAGGCTGCATTATCCTCAATCTGTCTGGGGCCGCCCCTGCAGCTGTATCATTTTGCGCATATATCAGAACTGGCTCTGCCTTTTATTAATTTCCTAAGTATTTCAACCTATGTGCCCGGTGCTTCGTCACCATGAATGTCAGTGCGCCTTCAAAGCTCCACCCTCAACCGCCTCATGATTAAGGGCTAGCATAGTGTCTATGCTCAGGTCTGAACCTGCATCATTGATAAACCCAAGCGACCAAGCTCTATCTCGTGGGCCAGCTCCCATGCATGTCACCTCCCAGGGTCCTTGGTGCCTTATCCTTGCCTGAGCTAATCGAGAGTGGTTGAGTTAGGGCGCGCGGGACGGTTCGTCCAACCACAATTCGGTATTGCACCGTCGCGGGAACCGCATGCCGAGTGTCCTTCCGCGGGATTATTGCATGAGAAGACTGGGCGCGGTGTCTATACTCGGGTCTGTCCCTGCAGCATCGATAAATCCAAGTGACTGAGTCCTATCTGGTGGGCTGGCCCCGTTCACGACACCTCCTGGTGTCCTTGGTGTTTGTCCTTCTCATGCAATTGCCTCTAGAGGTTCATTCGGTGCGGGTCGCCACCATCACATAGTTTTTCTAAGCGCGCTCCATGCCAGAGGATTCAGGCGCAACCCGCCTTCATGTTGGGCCTCATGAGTCCCGTGCTGTCTCATGGGTGCCCAGATACACCTCCTCCAGTTCTGCCATGCCAGTCATGCATACAAACGAAATATGGTTGTACACGCCTAGAGACTCTAACACAGAGCTCCCATCCTACGCCAAGTGGACGATACGGTCGAACAACGACTAAAGCGCCATGCTCCGCATAGTGGATAAACAACTAAGAGCACTGTAGGAGCTACACCAACCTCAAGATGCCCGCTCATCCCTTCACGTGGCCCTATCACACAGCACTCCCCTAGGATGCGCGCGCGAGGGGATGGATACGGGAGCTACACTTAGGCTAGGCCGGGCACACGCCACCTCACTAGGTCCCTTGTACCTGGTCTTCTCGTGCCCCTCCCAAGCAAAAGCTGGCGAGGAAAGGTACGAGGAGCTCCAGACTAACCTCGCCGCTGCCCATGTTTCCTTCATGAGGGCTGGTCGCATGTCAAGCGGGCCCCCTGAGCATCGCGACTCAGGGGCCTCACTAGTCACATAGCCCCTCGCCCCTGGTTTCGTCCTGGCAATCCAGACGCCCCAATGGTGGTCGAGGTATGCGTGGGGCTGGGCCCTACCGACGCACAGCACAAAGGCAAACAAGAAGGAAACTAAGCATGAAAAGGAAATCATGGAGTTCAAACAGTTATTACACGGACCAAATGTTCTGCAAATTCAAAAAATGTCTTACGCCTCCATGAGGCGTGATAAATGTCGCAGGGTAAAATCTAGGAGGAGGGGTCATCGTCGCCATTGCTGCCGCTCGTCCTAGTCACGGCAAGATCATCATCGACATTGCTGTCGCCGTCATCTTCGCTACTAGCCTCCACTGCAGGGGGCTAGGTTTAGAGATGCAGGCGAACTTCTTCAGCAACGTGTCCACCTGGTTCCCCATAGCCGCCGCAGCGGCGGCACAGGATTCAGCAGCTACCGGTCAAACTACCTCATCGAATTTGAAGATGGGATCCTGGAGGTAGAGGTGGCTGAAGACCCGCGTTGCCGCCGCGGAGACGAGGGAGCAGCACTCGTCTTCCAGGAAGGAGTCCACCTTGGCGGCAACACCTTCAAGCTCTTCGATGAGCCTGGAGGAGAGACCAGCGTAGCCACCTTCAAGGGGCGTGAGCGGATCCTTGAAGCCTCCCCTACAGAATGACTGTAGCCCCTGGCGAGCCCTGAGCTCGAGGGAGGGTAAGGCATCGCGCTTCGTAGCCGCCTTCTTCTCGGCGGCGACAAGGGTCTTCTCCCTGGCATCAAGCTGGGATGTCTCCTCGTAGACGCGATGGGCATGGGACGTCTATGCTTCGACCACCTCCTCCTTCAGCTTGTTCACACGCTCACATTCCACAGCCTGATAAATAGTCACCTGGGATAACATGGAGTCACGATCGGAGAGCTTTGCCTCACGGGCCTTGAGGTCCTCCTGCCGCTGTTGGAGTTGATGTGCATGCGCGGCCTAGTCTTCTTGAAGGACCTTCAGATCAGCCTCTGCCTCGCCGCAGCGCTTCACTGAAGATGCTGCCTCGACCAGTGCCACATCGCGAGCCACCTTGGCATTGGTGGCCTCTTTCATGCTTTTCGTGGTGGCAGCTTTGGTCCAGCCGCAGGCCTTCCTGGTGGCTCTGTTGGCCTGGAGCCACCCTGAAACAAACCCCGGGCACTCCCTCGCGAGGCACCTATCAGCATCTTGGAGGCTGGCCTAGATCCGGCCGAGCGCGGCGTAGGCCCCATCCAAGGCCCCGGGCCTGATCAAGGGGCCGTAGTTCGCGAGCGTGAGGGCCTCCCGAGGAGGCGGCACCAGCACGTCGACTAACAATGTGGCCAAGGAAGTAATGGTGTGGCTGGCATGGGGCACCAGAGGCTCCAGGCTCCCCTCAAGCACGGGGGCTGGCTCCTCCCGAAGCTGCATTACTTCTGTCCTTAGGGGCGGATCCCACGGGAGGGGGGGAAGGAGAAGCCCCCTCCACCAGCGTTGGGGTTGCCGTGGCCGCGACAAGGAGTGTCGCCTCGTGAACCCATGTGCCCTCAGCGGACGGCCCCCCATGTGGCGCTAACAAAGCACCAAGGGCAGGCGGTGCACCCGTGTGCTCGGACGTGATGTCGCCTAAGCATCCAGGGACTGCATTGGGCTGGCGCGATGCACTCCCACGCCCCGATGCGGCCGTGACCGGAGGATGACGGCGCCCTCAAGTCAGGTTCCTTCGGCTTAGTGCTCGCCCTCTTCTACTTCGTCACATCGCCAATCCTAGTCATCAAGAGGGGGTGTTGTGAGCATAGTTGCAATCTATGCTCGACCAAAGGCAAGGTAGGTTACTTACTCCTTAGGTGCGATCCACTTCCTCTTCTTTTCCCTCTCAGCAATGGTCGGGGCGCTCCCGCTCTTCATCGTTGTGTCCTTGGCCGCGTCCAGGGGCGAGCGGGGTGCTCCTCGACGGGCCCCAGCATGGCACTGCCGCCTGGAGAGGTGAGGAGGTCACCCTGAGGGGTCACGGCAGGTGGAACCCCATCCGCCCCGGCAGCGGCAGCCCCATCTTTCGGTTGCGGTTCAGACGGGGATGGGACCGATGTCTCGGCTTCCCTGTTGAGTGTGGGCAGCCCTCCGGAAGGGGGCAGCCACAATTCTCCTCACGGTCGCCGAACCAGATGCTCGCATGGTCTGGGGGCTGGGCCCTGACCTCCTAAGGACTCTGGTGGAGCACGGGGAGTGCACGACTGGGGGACCTTCAGTGTCGTCGTCGTCCTCAAGGTTGCGGAGGAGCTCGCTCTGTGACAGGGGAGGGGGGATGGGGACACTTCCTCCAGGTTGTCATCCTTAGTCTCCTCCGAGTCCTCTTCACTGCCGCTGTCGCCAGAGGACACCTGCACCGGGGAGTTGGGGTGCTCGGATGGCATGGGCCCCAGATCGTTGAAGGCCGGCACGGTAGTGACCAGTTCCCCCTGTCGTCGTGGCGGTATAGTGGGATGTAGGCCACGGGGAGGTCCCCTGGGTCGCCATTGAGCAGGGCGGCCAGGTCCCTGTCTAGCTCCTCGCCCGTCTGGCTGTCAGGGCATAGCCTTATGTCGTCCCTTGTGCCCTGGAATTCCAACAAGGGCCTTGTGTGCGACTAGAGTGGCGCCAGGCGCTGCATCAAGAAATCCTTCACGAGCATTGCCCCCGTCAACAGCTTGGCCTCCATATCCGAGGATATCCTCTTGAAAACGGGCTCTACCCGGGGGTCAGTAAGATTTGCAGAGCCCCACCTCACGAGCCGCTCGAGCAACACTGTCGGCAGCTCCAGGAAGACCCAGTGGTGCTGGAAGCCCACCACCATGTTCCCGGTCTTCAATAGCACATTCCCCTTATGGACCGTGACAAAAGAAGCGCGAGCAGAGCGCTGTGTCTGGTCGTGCAACTTCAGGCTGAAGAAATGACAGAAGAGCACCACAGAGGGCCTCACGTCCACGAAGGCCTCACAGTAGAAGGCGAAGATGGACAGGGGGAGGATGGGGTTGGGCTAAAGATGGAGGGTGTGGACTCTGTAGTGATCGAGGACAGCACAGAAGACCTCCAAGAAGGGCGGGACAAGCCCCGCGAAGATGATGTGAAGGAAGAAGGGATATACTGTAAGCGCCAAGGTGCTCCGCTCTGTGGAGCTGGCCAGGTCAAGGTCTCGCTCCATTCGTTGTCTTTGCCCGCTGTCTGTGGGAGCATGGGGCCAAGATGCCCCTCCTCGGCGATGGAGGATGTGTCGAGTGCTGGCAAAGGAGAGGAGGAGGTCGCGGCCTGGACCGTGGGCTTCGACTTCCCGGGCGCCATTCGTGGAGTCGCCGGCATTGGAGAAGGAGAAGGAAGGGGGCAGAGTTGCGATTGGATCTGGAGAAGCTTTTGGCTAGAGGAGGGGATTAGGAGCATGGCGAGGGTGAGTAATGATGGCCCTGAGGTGTGCACGAGTGTCACAGCCGTAGCTTAGTCCTTTCCTGTCATTGGATAAGCATCCATGCATCATGTTTAAATTTTTTAAATGTGAAATGGGGACTAATAAACCCTAACACGAGATGAGTTTCAACTAGTGTCAAGTTTAAATCTTTTCAGTGAACCCAAAATGCCCCTAAAAATGTTCATGATTTAGATAAAAGGGGGAAGAGCCTAACCATAAATGTTGCACATTTCTTCCAAGATATTTTTGGTCCTTGAATTAACTCACTATTTATTTGAGTTGGCGTTATAATTTGCTATAAAATTATTTATATCTCCAATAATTCGGAAACATTTTGTGAGGCTTTGGAATAATTCTTTTAGCTCCCACAATATTTTTTAGAAGTATAGAAATTAATTTGGTTTCAAAACCACATTCAAACAAAGTTGAAGAATAGAAAACAAAAAACAAAAAAGACGCAAGACTTACCTGTCCTTACCTACAGCAGAGCCGGCCCATCCCCTGTTCTGGCTCAACCCACCACTTCACCCCCCTGTCGTCTTCCGCCCTAGACAGAAGGACAGGGGCGCGTGGTCATTGTGCGCCGGCATGCGCCCGGTCACCTCCTGCCTCTCTGCCTGTGCCCTCATCGCCCTAAGGACGCCATGCAGCCCCCAACCTTTCTCTCACTCCCCCTATGCTCATCCCCTCCTTTGGCTCCCTCTCCGTCTCTTCCCTAAGTGCACGAGAGGGCGTCGCTGTCGAATCCGCGACAACCGTGCTCCCCGAGCTTCCTCGACTTGTCCCTGAATTCTCTGTCTTCATCCCCTACGCCGTCTGCCTCAATACATGCAACATCGGATGGCCTGCTCCATCATCTTGAAGCTTGCCACTACCGCATCTGCTCGCCGGCCGTCGCCGTCGATCACGCGCTAGAGGTCGTCCCCAAGCCCACTGAGCTACCCTGCCGCCTCCCTGTGAGCACCCGCTTTGACTCCCCCTCTTCCCTGGCCTCTCCACATTCCCTATATGTCATTTCGGCCATGGCCGAAGCTCGTCGCTGCCATGTCGTGTCGCCGTCGTGGCTATAGCCACTGGTGCTCCCACCTATGTGCACCATCGTGCTCATAACGACCTCACGAGCCTGTAGCCACCAACAGGTCCCCCTCCCGTGCTCCCTAGCACCGAGCCCAGCATAACCCGACCTCCGACCACCGCCGTTGTGGTCGCCGTTGTTGATTCTAGCCACCTCTGGCGCTCTAGTGTGTCCCAATCGATGCGACAGACCCTCGGGAACACGCGGGAGCCCTCCTCCGCTTGAATGGTCATCAAAGCCGCCGTTCGGATCATTGCCGCCGCGCCTATGTGCTCACGGGTGTTGAACTCTGGTGAGATGATGTGGCATGTCATTAGCAGTTAACAGCCCCGCTAATTAACCCCCGTGGTCAATGATAATGGGCCCATGCGAGCTAATTATTTTTGTTAGGATTTAAATAGCCACATAATTAGCACTGTTACACTGACAGGTAGGCCCCGCCCATCAGATTTGACTTTGGTCAATGCTCACGTCACCCTGACACAAATCTGACGCAATAATCTGTTTTTTGGACTTTAAATAAAATAGAAATTATTTATTAATTTTCGAAAATTGTCTAAACTTCTAAAAACCAAAAAAAAATATGTAACTCCAAATGAAATAATTTACATATAAAAAATTTGAAGAAAAATTTGAACAATCTGTTTATGCCGTGTTCATGCATGTTTGAACAAGTTAACATCACCAACTAGGACAAATTATGTTAGGGTAATTTTGATAAATAGGTTAGGAGTTGGAATTCGATATATATTTGAATTCCACTTCAATTAAATGACTTGTTGTTGCATTAGCTTAATTTAGTACCTTAATATGCCATATCATTCATTTGATTGTGCATTTAATTGAATGTGTTCTTTCTTGTTTGCCGATGTTTGTCCCCTCTCAGTAGATGTTTTCTGATATTGAGATCAATGTCACTGATGAAGACACAATGCTATCTTCAGAAGTGCCAGACAAGCAATTGCCCTTTGAGCATTCCGATACAATCCCACTTTCTCGCTCTTGCTCTGTTTTACTACATTAGGACAACAACGATTCAACTGTTATGTGTTGCGGTAGTTTAACCCCTTTCCTCTACATGACCTGTGTATTCCACAGTAAATAGTTGAAACCCACTAGCAAGAGTAGGAGTTGTTTGAGCCATGATGTGCCTACTCATTCATGCTTGCTTTTTATGCCTACTATGCTTAGAGTTGTGTCAGGTCTGATTCATCTAGGATGGATTGGAATGTTGGTGAATGATACATCTCCAACGTATCTATAATTCATGAAGTATCTGTGCTGTTATATTATCATTCTTGGTTGTTTTACAATCATTTTATAGCAACTTTATATCATTTTTTGGGACTAACCTATTGACCCAGTGCCCAGTGCCAGTTGCTGGTTTTTTGCTTCTTTTTTACATCGTAGGAAATCAATGTCAAACGGTGTCCGAACACCGCGAAACTTCTTATGGATTTTATATGGACCAGAAGACATCCGGTGGGCCAGAGAAGCACCTGGGGGTGCCCCGAGGGGGGCACAATCAACCAGGGCACGCCTGGGGGCCCAGGCATGCCCAAGTGGGTTGTGCTCACCTCAATGGCCTCCCGCATCCCGTCTTTTGAAGGAAATATGTCCTAGAAGCAATACTAAAGTTATTATTTGTATTTCCTTATATCATGATAAATATTTATTATTCATGCTAGAATTATATTAACCAGAAACTTAGTACATGTGTGAATACATAGACAAACAGAGTGTCCCTAGTATGCCTCTACTAGACTAGCTCATTAATCAAAGATGGTTAAGTTTCCTAGCCATAGACATGTGTTGTTATTTGATGAATGGGATCACATCATTAGAGAATGATGTGATGGACAAGACCCATCCAATAGCTTCGCAATAAGATCGTTTAGTTTATTGCTATTGCTTTCTTCATGACTTATACATGTTCCTATGACTATGAGATTATGCAACTCCCGAATACCGGAGGAACACTTAGTGTGCTATCAAACGTCACAACATAACTGTGATTATAAAGATGCTCTACAGGTGTCTCTGATGGTGTTTGTTGAGTTGGCATAGATCGAGATTAGGATTTGTCACTCAGATTGTCGGAGAGGTATCTCTGGGCTATCTCGGTAATGGAAATCACTATAAGCCTTGCAAGAAATGTGACTAATGAGTTAGTTGTGGGATGTTGCATTACGGAACGATGTAAGGGACTTGCCGGTAACGAGATTGAACTAGGTATGTGTAACACCCCAAAAATTTAACCAGGTTTTAGTTATTAAAATTTTGCCAAGAGTTTAAAATTTTTGCATGCAAGTATATCTCTGTTGATTTCAAAACTTTTCTTTTAATATTAAGAAATTTTTTCCAAGTGGATCCTTCCAAAATATATTGGACTTATTTTCCCTCTCATTTAAAAAAACATCTCTCAATCAGGAGATTTATTTATAAAATTATTTCACCCTGAGCTTTATTCATTAAATGACTTGTTTTAAAATTTGGAGCTATTTTTGAACTACAACCATTTGATATATTTAACTAAAAATTTCACCAAAATTTGGAGATGTCATGTGATGTCTCTAAATCACTTTTGTGCAATAATATATTCCATTCATTGAATATTTTGAGCTCTAGACCCAATTTTCTTCTCTGGTCCAGAGAGCAATTTTGCACTACAACCCTTTTAAATATTTGTTTCTAGCTTCCACCAAAATTATGGGATGTCAGTAGGATCATATTATTCCATTATATGCAATAATCCAGGGATGATCTTTGAGATTTTTGAGAGAACCAACCTCATCTTCATTCTGGTCCATCATGATAGTTTGTACAGCAACCTTAGTCTTACTTGCCCTCTGGCCCTTGATTCTTTATCCTACTTGTAGACCACCCTACTAAACCCCTATGTCCAGGAGCATACACTCATTTGATCATTTTTGATTCATGAAATGATGCCAATTACTTCCTGTCTAGGAATGTAGTGTTGCAAAACTTGCACTAGAAAGTTTCCCCTTTTGTCCAAATAACCACACCACTCCCTCTTGCATCCAAAGAGACTTCAATCTGGAAGATTTGGCCCCTCCAAGACCTGCCTAGATGCCTCTGGCATTTTGTCAAACACTCTGTGGGCATGAACAGTTTTGGCATGATTATAGGTTTGTGTGATGAACTTGTCCATCTGTCCAAACCATGTTGTCTAGTAGCCTACTAATGGTATCCAACCCATACCTGTGGATTTGCACTTGATCCCAAGCAGTTTTGGCCACCCTGGCATTTCATCAAACACCTTCTGTGCGTGCACTGGACGCGCCCAGAGCGCGCCAATTGCAGCCGCGTGCCCGAGCCGACACGCTGGTCCCCCTGGATTTTGGCCCGCTCTGCAGCACCTCGCCACGCACTACCCTCCTCACAGCAACGCGCCAAGCCACCCTGGCAGCCTACAGCGCCGCCGACAGAGCTTTTGGCGGCACACCGGCGGCCGCAGCGCGCCTCTGCCACGGTCGGCGCCGCCAAAGCCACCCGGGATCGCCACCTGCCCCAAGGAACAGCGCAAGCTTATCCCCCGCTCGTCGGCTAGCTCCCGTCGTCGCCACGACGCCCTGACGCTACAGGGAGGCGGTTCGCCGTCGTCCTTATCGCCGGCCGCCGCGGAACCGCCTTGCCTCGCCTATATAAGGACCCCCGAACTCATCCGAGCACGCATGCAACCTCAGTCCACCTCCCTAGTTTCCCCATGGCAGCCAATCGACCTGAGGAGGTCGTCTTCTTCATCTCCGGCAACTCCTGCCGCCGCCACTGTCCCGTCCATTCCAGCGCCACCAGGGCCTCTCCCTCCCATTTCTCTTCACCAAGAACACCTCCTTCCTTCCAGGAACCCAACCCCCTACTTGATTTTGATCGGGAGCCATCGCCGCCACAAAATCACTTTGTCACCGAAGCCCCCTCCGCCACGGAGCTCACCGCCGGCGACTCCCTCCACCCCCGGCGACCCTGCGACAACCGGAAGGACCGCCTAGGAGTGGCGGATCCATCCCTGCGCTCAGATGCCCGCGGAGAAACGCCGTTCACCGGCGACGATCGCCGGACGCCCCGCCTCGGCTCGGGACAGAGGAAGAGGAGGGAGAAGACTAGTCAAACCTGACTAGTGGGCCCCCGGGACCCACTGTCAGTGTCTCACCGCGCCGTCCACGTGTTTAAGTGAAGGCGTAATCCACCCCAGTACGTTTCTCCCCCTTCGAAAGCGTATTCCATTCTGAAACGTTTATCTTTTTCTGTTTATATTTAAAATCAGATTTGACCACAACTTTGACTGGTTATATCTTTTTAAATACAACTCCAAATGAAATGATTCTTTTTCCTACCTCTCTCAAATTTCACCTAGTTTATTTTAAGATTTATTTGAAAAAATTTCAGAACAACTTTTGGTGCTGTTTTTATTTTGTGTGTTAATTCTTTTATATTGCTAAAATAGGATTTTTGAAGAGAGGAGAAATGTTTCAAGTTTTGGAGTGCACCCTGCCTTTCCACACATTGAAGGCAAGCATTCTGAACCCCGGCATAATATTTTTGTGTGTTCGATGACACGTTCATAACATCACCTCACTTTGGAGAAACTTGTTATTTCATGTGATATGATCATATGCATGGGTGCATGTTATTGATTTCCATGCTGTTGGAAATGGACACACTTGTGATGATAATCACCCTCATGTGCCTTGCATGCATACCGGCAGGAACCCGGGAAAACCTCTGCCTTGGGTAGGCATGAGTTTGTCGCCGGTCTCCGTCGGGACGGTTATGTCTGGTATGGCATGGCAAGGTGATATGAGCGGTGACTCTGTTGGTTGAAATATATTCGTCATGCTAATCATGCAGGGAATACTTAAACCTCCTGAGTCGACCGTAGATCGAGTCTTGTGCCAGTAACCCCCATACTTGTTTCGTACTACCACTCGTCTCTACAGCAAGTAGAGTACGGTTCAGTAAGTTGTCAACCTCTTTCTAGCACACACCGTACAGAGAGGCCATGGTGGAAGATACCGGTTGTAGCTGGTAGGCAGGCCACCTGGTCCGGGGGCATGGGTGTCTCCGGTTGGGACCGAGAGGGGAGGCCACCCCTTAGAGCGCGCGATATAAATTTGATCCCATGCTACGCGAGGTTGTAGCCTCCCCACTTAGAGTTTGCTTAACAGGTGTCGTGGGTGATTCCAGACACGTGTGAGATAAGCTGGTGTGTGCAAGTTAGGTGTGTTTTCAACAAAAAGACCGTAGACGGAATTAGTCCCGATGGACTAAAGAAATCCGTTACTCGTGGGTAAAGAGTGCACCCTCTGTAGAGATTAAACCTATTCGAATAGCCGTGTCCATGGTTAAGGATTACAGTCTGGGATGGGTCAAGTGTCGGTCTTAGTGTCGGTCTTCGGTGGTGAAACTGTTAACCAGCACTGGAACTACTACCTGTGACTTGTGATAATTATAATTATTATTATTGTTGACTAACCCGTGATATTATTGTTATTATCGAGTATCTCTGGGATGGTTCTACCTCCGGGATATTCACTATGATTGTTTATTTTAAAGCCCTTTATGTGGTGTCGCTCAGACGCCCGACTGTGGCATTTCTTTTAAAGCCCTTTATGTGGTGTCGCTAAGACGCCCGACTGTGGCATTTCTTTTAAAGCCCTTTATGTGGTGTCGCTCAGACGCCCTACTGTGGCATTTCTTTTAAAGCCCTTTATGTGGTGTCGCTAAGACGCCCGACTGTGGCATTTCTTTGAAAGCCCTTTATGTGGTGTCGCTCAGACGCCCGACTGTGGCATTTCTTTTAAAGCCCTTTAT